>NW_026138012.1:600000-922400 GCF_019393585.1 Leptopilina boulardi
TTACTAATTATGTATGGCAAATGAGTCAATATTACGTAATCAAGTTAATTCTTGTTTTTAGGTTTCAGGGTGTATTTTTTATGATGACGTAATTCATATTCTTTGTTCTTTAAGTCTTTGTTTTCATTTTATATATTCGTAGAATTTGTTTAATTATATTAATTCGTAAATTGTTTTTGATGATTAGTCCTATAGCGGCTTGAGGTAAAAGAATTCTTTTCATCTTAGCGCGGTTAGATGCTTTTCTAAACAATTACTATCTTATTGCCAAATATTATATTCTTTCGGGATGGAGAGCATTGTAATATGATCTGCCAAAACTGGAAAATGTTTTGATTTTCGAAAATAATCTTATGGAATGTCCGAATCACAAAGAAGCGGAAGTATTTTACACTGATATGACAATTTAAGGGCCGATTTCACCAACGCCGATTAAAAATTAATCAATCATTAAATCCTGAATCGACCAATCATGAGCTGTTAAACTGACTTTAATCATTGATTAACTTTTAATCGGAGTTGGTGAAACTGGCCCTAAATATTGATTATCAGCATGACTTAATTTTATTAGATCGTAAGAAAAGAATTTTTGATTTATAATGTTTATTTAATATATTTCTTTCTAGGAATTATTTTCACCAATTTACCCTTTTATCAATATAATTAATCTTAAAAAATAGTATAAAAGGAGGTTATTTTTGTCCATATTAATCAGTTTCAAATAAAAATATTGGGTGGTATAGTGGAGAAGTGCATGTTTTAAACAAAAAATTATTTTTAAATAACAAAAAGTAAAATAATGGATTCAATAAATTTTAAAAAACTCATTAACATTATGGAAAATGCTTATATAATAGTGAAGAATATTAAAAGTAAAAAAAGATTATTATTTGAATCGGAAAAGTGGATTAAATTGGGAGAGAGAAACATTCGTCTGTTAAATAAAATTTTGAAAGCTAAATCGATAACAATAAACAAAAGGAAAAGAATTTTAACAATTGTGGGAATTTTAGAAACCATAAGTGAAAAATTTAAAGAAATCCGAAAACATGGTGGTGGAAATAAGGGGAAAGAAGAGAGAAGAATAAAGTGGAAAAATTTAGAGTCAGCATTTGCAAAAAGAATTAGAACAGGAACAATTGTTAATTTAAAGCATACAATACAATTCTTAACGAAATAAGTGAATATATACTTAAAAAAGTTGAGGAATTTTCCGGGAAAAAATCAGGCTGGTCATTAAAAGAGATTTTAAATTTAATGGTAAATATTAACAGATACGCGCCCATTCAAGTAGGTTGTTCTGAAATTATAAATTTGCCGAAATTTATCATAGACAAGCATGCTGTTGTAAATATAAAAAATACTGATGATTATTGCTTTCTTTGGTCAGTAATGGCAGCTTTGTTTCCTGTAAAAGATAATGCAAATTTGACTACTTCTTATCCAGATTTTAGCAACGTTTTGAAATATGACGGAATAAACTTTCCTATAAAATTAAAAGATATTCCTAAATTTGAAAAATTAAAAAGTTTGAAAATAAATGTCTATGGATTAGAAAAAGTTGATAAAAATAAAGAAGAGATTGTTCCTTTTTATGTAAGTGAAAATTCGTCTAAAAAAGATACAATTCATTGTGTTGTACGCTGATATTGAAAGTCTTTTGGAACCTGTCAATGATAATAATAATTTAATTTCTGGAACATATAGGAAACATATAGCTCACAGTGTTGCATTTTACTTTAAATGCGATTTTGATGATTCTTTATCGATATTTGAAACTTACCGCGGGGTTGATTGTATTTCATGGTTCATTAAAAAATTAATAAATATTGCCGATTTAGTTGAATCTTATTTTAAAAAAATAGTTCCAATGGTGCAGCTCATCAGCATTGTAATGTAAATTATCAAAATTCTCATTCAATTCCAGTAATCTTTCATAATTTGTCTGGTTATGATGCACACTTTTTTATAAAAGAATTGTGCACTGGTTTTGAGGGCAATGTACAACTGTTGCCAATAAATAAAGAAAAATATATATCATTTACAAAATATGTAGATGGTAAAAATGTATGTTTTAGATTTTTTGATTCTTTTAGGTTTATGCCCAGCAGCTTAGATAAATTAGCAAGTTTTTTAGATAATGAGGAAAAAAAATTACTGCTGTCAAATTGCATTGACTTGGCAGTCGTACTAGATTTTTGCATACTTGCTGCCGGTGTACGCCGATACAATTTATTTAATGATTTTCCCTCAATGGGGGACCAATATTATCTGGAGCACCAAGGAATCGTAGTCGAAATAAAGAAAGTGGAGGACTTTAAATTTCTTCTATTGAGGAGGCCGGACATCCCTACATTATTCTCCCCCCAATTCGATTTTGACATTATTAACTGTCCAGAGGAAGAGTCCCATGAAAATGGGGATGAGGGGGATGAATGGGAATGAGCCTTCTGGTCTACTTCAAATAGATTTTAGGCTACCCATCGAAGAGGAGTCCCAAGAAATTGATGAGGAGGAGGAGTCCCAGGAAAATGGTGTAGAGGGGGAGATATTGGTAAATGGAGGAGGAGAGGGAGAGATGCAGGAAAATGCTGTGGTGGTGGGGCAAGAAGTAGAGCAGGATTCTGGACTAGAAGAGGATGCCGTTGAAGGCCGTTCCAATAATGAAGACGAGCCTTTAGATTTATCATTAAAAAAACAAAATTAATTATTTAAAAACTTAATTATTTCAACATTTTTAAAAACTATTTTTTTATAAAACATAATATAAAAAGTAAAATAATAAAAAAACCTTGTCTTTTTAATGCTTGTTTCATTTTAATATCCCTACATTCCTGTATTTTTTCCCAAGTTTTTGATAATATATCTTTCAATTCTTTTGATAATATATGTATAGAGATATCAGAAATAACTGCAAATTTTGAAAAATATATTAAAAAAAAATAAAATTATCATTACATTTTATATGAAAATAAAATTTTGTTTTTGTAAAATATCTTAATTTTCAAGTTTCTATTAAAGAAATTTTTTTTATAATAATAAGAACAATAATAATAATAATTTTATTAAAAAAAATGAAATAAAAATTAAAAAATTTAATTATAGAAAATAGAAATAAAAGAATTCTTTTAACTACAGTTTTATTTCAACAATTGAGGGTTCACATACAATAAGGGGAAGCGCAGGATTGTTAAATAATTCCTAAAAAAAAGTAATCATAAATCCTTTAATTGTTTTGCCTTAATAAATTAATAATGTTCAAAATAATTTTTTAGTGAAAAAAATTATTCAATTAAATAACTTAATTTTTTTTATAAAAAGTCGTAAATAGAAAAAAATGCTTAAATATTTTACTAAAAAATATTTTGTTTATTTTTCAAATAATTACATTTAAAAACATTTATTAATTACAAAACTAATATTTTAAATTAATACAATTTTGTAGAGCTCAAAAAAAGTTTTTGTTTTTAATCAAATCTTCAGTAGATGGTTTATATACAAAGATAAGAGGCCTGCCACATCTGGCCTGTCGTACAGGGCACTTGCTGTATATTCCATATCTGGTATATTTGTCACAGCTTCTAGAGTAGCACATAACTGACCTGCGTCAAATTCCTTGCAAGGTCAAGTGTATACTATTGAGTGACTTTTTATTACTATAATTCATTCTTATTTTGAGAATTATACAATGTTTTATAATAATAATATTAAATAATAATAATAATAATAATAATAATAAATTCTATTATTATTAAAAATATTATATTTTTACAATGTTTAATTAATTAATTAACTAATAATAAATTTTCAATTTTACACAATTTTTTTCACAATTCTATCATGCAATATTAAACAATAAGCTGAAGTGTTTGTCGGAAAATTTTCATTCGATTCAAATTCCAAACGAATGTCAACTGGTCCACTTTTTAATAACTCATTTTGCTTGGAACAATCTATTACAACTAAAGAAGCGTATCTCAAAAATTCCTTTTTCGTTAAAATTGGTTGAGATTCTTTATTATAATAAGACGCTTGGAAATTAGTAAACATTTCGTATAAAGTAGAATACTGATTTTTATCAATATTAAGATTCATATTACCGTAGGGATAACATTGTGAATTTAAAAACAACTTTACATCAGATAATTTACAATGATCAAAATAACTTGAATTGAGAGCAGTATTACTTTTTCTGTTTCTTTGAAAACCTAAAACAATAAACCTAGGTTTTTCTAATTGACTTGAAGTTTTTACACTCCAAATATGCTTAGGAGTAACTGGTAACAAGGGATATTTATACAATTCCCAAGTTCTGAAGCTTATTGCAATGGATGGATCTCTTTCAATATATTTTAGTAATTTAAATTTTAGTGCACCTGACAATTTTATATATGGCAACAGCCAGTCAAGTTTTTCAATTACAATTTTAAACTCTTCGAGAGGTGCTTCTTGTAAAACTGCATTTGAATCAGTTCTAGATCTAATTAAAATAAGCTCATGTTTAGCATTAATAATGATTTTTTGGTAATCTTCAGCGAAACCAAAAATCATATTTAACGGTATACACACATCAAAATAACCATCATCATTAGTTAATTTTGCTTCGTCAGAAAGTTCCATCCAACAAACATTTTCGAGAAATTTGCTCTGATTAGCATCGAAAGAAACATAATTTTTCATAAGACTAGTAAGGCCGACATTTTTATTTTTATCAATCTCTACACCATTTAATTCATACTTTGCTTCCTCAAATAAATGACAAATGCCATTAGATACTAATTTTGTGCGCGCTAAAGCTGTTCCATCAGGTTTCACAACTTTTCCGGTTACATAAAGCGAAATTTTGCTTGGAAGAAGGCAATGATCCTGATTTTGCACAGTGATTCTTATTTCGTCACTATTATTGTACGTTGATGATGTATGTGGTTGCTGCGCATATACCTCATAGTTAGCAATAGATTCATCAAAGATGATTGGTGAATCAATATTTAAAATTTCCCCTTCCATAACAAAAAACTATTCGCCTAAATACAAATACACAAATACAATTAAAAATTCTTTTTATCCTCTTTTTTTCACGATTTTGAGGCCTAGACTTTTTAGTAACTGTAGATTTTGTGGTGTTAGCCGTCTCAGAACTCTTCGTTGACTGATTTTCTTTTGTTATGGTGTGTTATTTTTATAACCAAACCAATTTTTCTTCTGTTACCAAAAACAATCCCCATTATTTTAAAGACTTTATGTGAAGTCTAATTGTTATCGTCTCTCCACCAAAATTAACCAACTGTCCGTCTTGATCAACAATTTTTAACTGAATATGGTCTATTGTCTTCACTGCAACTGGTAGATAAATGACGTGATTTGGTACTTCTACTATCTTGTATCCTCGTGGCACAACAGGAAAAAATTCATGAATTGTATGCACTTTTTCCCCGTTTATATATGCTCCTGTAGTTATGTTACATTCTACTCTTAAAGAATTTATTTTAATAATTGATGCTTAATTAATTTGCGCGGAGAAAATCCTAGCAAACTGCCTATAGAGTCGTTTGGTTCAAAATTAATTTCTTTATCGCAATAAATTGTACGTGTTAAAGTATTATTATTGGGTTTAATTCTCAAAAAATACCTTTATTTTTTAAAATTAAATGCAACGCTTGATGAATGTCACTAATTTCATAACTTCCTGTAGGAATAATAAATCCTTCTTTGCCTACATAAATTTTATTTTTTCCAATATCAATGTTAGGAATAGAATTGAATGTTAAAAATTCGACAAGACCGAGCGCATAATTTTTTAATGGTGATAAGTCAATGAGTGGAAAGAATTGAGATTCTAAGATAGAAGAATTTCCTGATAATGTTAATATCAGTGAATCGTCCATGATAAAATCAAACTATTAACTAAATTGAAATTTCAAATTATTTGTCTTTTATATGTATAGAATACATATCAGGAAAATTTAACTGATTAAATAAAAATTTAAGACATAAATGTCCACAGACAAATGTGTCATAATTTTGATATTTTTCATAATTAAACTTTATGCTACCAGCACCGAAATATTCAATAAGATCTAAAGGTGGTCGAAGATTACCGAAGCTATCGAAATAAATAATTTCATTTTTATTCTTTTTATAAGCACACCAATGTGTACCCCGACCATCTTTATCATCTAAATTTATAATTGCTGATTCATACTTTCTAGGGCCGCTTACAGGTAGTTCATTTCGCATAAAAATTCCTCTAAAATATGGAATTTTCAGGCGCTTTGCAAATTTAAGTAAATCTAAATCTGTAAGGGCTCGGTGAAGTAGCTATATTTTAAGTTTTTTGACTTGCAACCTAATCCTTTTTTAAATGAAAGCCCTAATCCTGTCCTATATGGTTTCAAGTAAAGCCCTTTTCCTAAGGCAATCGACTCCATTGTTTTATTATGACGTTTAATTTCTTCAAGTTGACGTTTTGCAGCGCTTGCATCACTTACAGCTTTCGCAATTCCAGCTGCCCCTCCTGCCAATGCCCCTGTAGCACTTAAACCCGCAAATAAAGGAATAAGAAAAGGTAAAACGCCCCCAACTTTAGAGGGTATTGGTAAACTTCGAGGCTTATTTATATTACGCTTGCCACTAGCACTTTTTACTGCCACACGTGCACCTTGCAAAGCAGATTTTATAGTAGACTGTGCATTTGTACCTAATTTCATTGCTTCTTTAGCTGCAGTTACAATTTTTCGCAATGTTGATTTTTTCATTCTATTTTTTCGCTTTTCTTATATTTTTTTTTCTCGACTTAATTCCCATTCCAAGTTTAGATTTTAGCTTCATTGCATTTGTTATTGCGTAAGCTGCAGCTTTTTCACCAACACCAGCGTCTCTAGCAAAGACACGATTCCAAGCTTTTTCTGCAAGAACTTTATCGGCTGCGTTTCGTACTTCTATATTTTCCCTATTTTGCGAGTAAGCAATATCGTGATCTTTACAAGATGCGTCAAGAGGATTAATTCCTGGATCGCCTCGCGCAACTCTTTTTGCTACTTTTGTCCCTGGACCACAATATTGGTAGCCATGAATATGAAATTCTACTGGTAAATTATTGATCAATTTATTTAGAAAAACGTGTCGGATTATCTTCACGCAGAAACAAGCATACAACAAACACAAACAATGCAAATCTCATTTGAAAATTCTTAGCAATCAAAAAGTACAAATTTTCAAAGTTAAGAATCGTCAAATCTTTGAAAGTACAACCTACTTTATTGTCAGCTTTTCATGAACTGACGTTTATACTATAAAAGTATTGCATTTATACTTTTTCAACTCAGTATTTAACAAGATGGAGTTTAAAGCACAATCTATTAATTTTCCTGTTTTCAATTTTGACACAATTACTCAAAAGTATGATAATAATAAAGAAAGTCGTCACGGTGATTTACTACCAAATAGTGTTCGAGCAATATTTTGTGGACCATCTAATTGTGGCAAAACAAATGCTTTACTTGCACTATTAACACATCCAAACGGATTAAGATTTGAAAATGTATATGTCTATTCAAAATCATTATATTTACCAAAATATAAATTTCTTGAAAGCATATTAAAACCGGTAGATGGTGTTAAATATTTTCCATTTAATGAACATGCGGATGTTGTGGCACCGAACGATGCGCGACCTAACGCAATATTTATCTTTGATGACGTGGCATGTGAGAAACAAGATAATATTAAAGCGTTCTTTGCTATGGGGAGACACAAGGCCGTTGACTGTTTTTATTTATGCTTGACTTATGCGCGGATTCCTAAACATTTAATACGTGACAGTGTTAAATTGTTGATATTATTTAGGCAAGATGAAATGAATTTAAAGCAGCTTCAGATGAAGATATTAAAGATAACATTCCAATAATTTCTGATTCACCACAAAATTTAAAAGAGAATATTTCAAATGTGTATCTACAATTATTGGATGAAAATAAAAAGGATATAGACAATATATATATGGTGTAAGAAAATTATCTAAATGGAAATTAATGATTGGTGATTCACCAATAAATTTTGATAAAAATGACATTTTTATCAAAAATTCAAGTTATCCATCAACAAGAGGTTTGCTTGAGCTTTTATTTAAAAAAACACCTGAAGAAAATTATATAGATTCAATAGATAGAGAAAACTATAAGACTATAATTTTATCAACAAATGCTCATAAGAAATATTTCAAGGCAGATGGAGCAATTCATGATAGAAAGAGTTTAAAATTTCAAAATTATATTACTGTACATACTGGTGAGGGTTTAATTCCCAAATATATGATTCATCAGGGAAAAAAAAATTGATTATGTTTTTTGGGATGATCCCAACGAATTGGTTGATCGTTTAAGGTTAATTTTAGCATCTCAAGCAGCAGGTAATCCTAGCCATAATAATGAAATATTATCAATAATTGAAGAATTGCGTGAAGCTAGATTTATTTATTAATCAATAGCTTGTTGAAATATGTATCATTTTCAAGATGAGTATCGTCATATTCGGTCGTCAATTTAAAAGCGCAGAAAGTTCAAACCGGGGCCCTCCAGGACTTGGTTTTAAGCTGACATCTAAAGGAGATTTTAACATGAAAAATAAAAAATTATCCAACATAGCTGATGCTGAGAGCGATGGTGATGCAGTTAATTTGAACCTTGTTAACAAAATTATAGATACTAAAGCAAACGCCATCTATGATGTAATAGAAGCATTAAAAAGTGACAATAATGCAAGAATTTCAACACTAGAAGATACTCCAACAAAATTTTTCGAAAAACTTAAAACACATATTGAAAGAAATATGGAGTTGTTGTCTATGAAAGATGTTATTTCTCAATTGAACAGCAGACTAGAAGCAATTGAATCTAAGGAAGGAAGGGAAATGGACGATTTGTGAAAATGGAAAATCAAAAGCTGCAGTTGGTAAAAGAATTGCATAAGCCAGCAAGAAAAAATTATAAGCGAAGAAATGTTGACATTCGAGGTATTGATGAGACATGGCAAGCTGACCTCGTTGAAATGCAAACCTATTCACGAGAAAATAATAACTACAAATATATGTTAACCATCATTGATATCTTTTCCAAGTTTGCCTGGGCAGTTTCTGTTAAGTCTAAAAAAGGTGAAGAAGTTGCTGCCGCAATGAAATCTGTTCTTATAAAAAACGCGTACCAAAAAATTTACAAGTGGATCACGGAAAAGAATTTTATAATTCACATTTTGAAAATCTAATGAAAACTTATAATATTAATATGTATTCTACATATAGTAATTTAAAAGCGTCAATATGCGAACGATTTAATCGAACTTTAAAAAATAAAATGTGGATGCAATTTAGTTTTCATGGTAATTACAAGTGGATAGACATTTTAAGTAATTTGATATATGAGTATAATAATACTAAACATCGAACTATTAAAATTTTAAGTAGTGACGTCATCTTGCATACATCCATATAAGTTGTTTATACTTTACTGTTGTCAACACTATTTACTTTAGAAATCAGTTCACAAATTTGTTTTGATAAATATTTTAATTGAAAAGTAATAATATCAACAAATAAAGTTTCAATTTCTAAACGCGATGTAAAATTATGTTTTTTTAAAAGTTATATCATTAACTTTTTATAATTTTTAAGCACAAAAACTTCAATTTCTTTTTGATTTAAAATATTGCTATGACATAAAATTTCCACAATATTTCTCACAATTGAATAATATGCTTCTTTTAAACGTCCAGAAGATAAATATTCGAACCGTTGATCGATACAAAAAATGAGATTTTCCAAAATTTTAAACGATGCTTGCTTCAAAATATACGGATAGTAAAAATTTCTGTCTCTTCGATCCTCGAGGGCTATTGTATTTTCTCCATGTAAAGTTCCAAATCGAATATGAAAATTTCCACACTTTATTACTTGAGGAGTTTCATTACCTTTGAAATATTCTGATATAATGTTAATGTATTGTTTAAAAATTCTCCAATCTTGAAGATAAAGTGAAATATTGCTCCGTGGATGACTTGACACAAATTTTAGAACACCAATTAATTCTCCGGCTGATGAAAATTCTGCGCCTATTGTAATTTGCTTCATAAATGATTAAATCAAATTAAATGTTGTTGAAAACTTTAAATGGTTTTTTGGCACACAATTCATGACACTTTTTTTACAGTTCTACGAATTCAAAAAAATTTTGTGGTCCTCTCAGATATTTAAAATTTATTTTTTTCTTTAAATACAGTTCTTTTAAATGTGGCAATAAATTTTCGTCTTCATTAATGACGTCCACAATTCTTTTCGGTAAAAACACTTGATTTTGGCTTTCTCATTCTACAACAACTCTCAGTCCAAATTTTGTTTTCATAGTCTTCAAGTCTGAAATGTTATATTGCTGATTTTCCACTAATTCACTTAATTTCTTCGTAGGTAGAAAGTTCATTCCTCTTCCAGCATTGTTCAATTTAGAAGAACTCATTTTTTTATATTTTATATTTTTTCAAATTCCTTAAGTAATCGGCGATAAGCTTCCAAACTTTCAATGCAGCTCTTTAATTCTTGTATCTGCTCCAGGAGATTGTTCATTCGACACTTTAACTCTGCTTTCTTTGCACTATCCAGCATTCTTTGTTACGAATTTTTAGAACTGAATAAAACCCGTAAATAATGCACCTTATATATACCGAAAAAATTACTCATAAACATTCCAACATAATTAAATAATAACTTTTTAGGGAAAAAATAGGTATGTAGACTAAACAAATTAAGTCATACACTGTACCTTAAAGCACTTTCGGCTTTTTTGTTAATAACAATTCCATGAATTAATAGTATATGACAAAGAAAAATTAATCATTTCATAAAATAAACTTGTCAAAAAGAAAATTATTCTTTATGAAAATTTCAAAGGCGCTTAGATCAAAGACTTGCCGCCAAAGGATTATCCATTAAAAACAATTCTATGAATTAATATAATACTAGGAATTTTAATTACATAAGATGAGCCATTGATCTCATTGTTGTCATGCATAATAAGCAAAGTAATGATGGTAATGCCGGTAACAGATTTCTACTTCAAGAACTCCCATAGCTTATCTACTGGGTAATAACGTAAATTCGCCTATTCAGAATAATTGGAAATGATCAACTTATGCTTAATATATGCAAAATTTCAATCTTTCTCTATTTCTCGCTTCTTAACGGGTGCACAAAAATTTTCCGCTTTTGACTTTAATTCATTCTTTGAGCAGTTTTTAAATTCTCAAAAATTTTGAGCCAATGTTACAATTCTTACTTTAAATTCGAATTCAGTGGAAAAAAATGTTTTCGAAAAATACATGGGAACATTGTTTATAAAAAAAAATTTTTTAGTTTTCTCTTCGTCATTCAAAAACGTATTTGCGTATTTTAACGGTAAAAATGATTATTTTTAATTTTAGTTGAAATTTGTGACCTGTAGGCTGCACGGCGCAAAATCAAAGATGCAACTTTAAACGCCTGTAACGCCGCCGCTACTTTTTAATATTTTTTAATAAAAAATTTTTTTTATAAAGCTTATATTGTGTACTTTAAAGAATACTTTACTTTAATTCAATAAATTTTACCAGTTTTGTTTAAATTCCTGAAAAAACGTGCCTGAAACACTTTACTTTAATTCAATAAATTTTACCAGTTTTGTTTAAATTCCTGAAAAAACGTGCCTGAAACACGAGTTTTCCCCCTTAATTTGTTTAAATTAATATTTAAAATAATAATTCTTATTAACTTAATCATTACATTTAAATTTAAATTATATAACAAAAAAATAACAATAATTAAATAAATATATTTTTATTGATTTATTTATTTAATTTGTTATCATGAATATGAGGCAAAATTCCTGAAATGTCCGAACAAAAAATTAAAAGTTCTCGAATTTAATCCATACTTTTCTAAAATGTTGTTATTGTTGGTGAAAGTCTAAAAATCAATTATTATTGAATTTAATAAAATAGTTTTTAAATTACAACGTTTTTAATTTTTGACTTTTGAAAAAAAAAATTTTTTTCAATGTACAATATTTATAAGTAGAATGCATAAAAGTTAACATATATATAATGATTTTTAAAGCTTTTTTGACGAGCTACACGCTGTTAATAAAATTTTTTTTTTTTAAATAACATTTGACCTTGAAATTCAAGGTCAAAATGTTAATTTACATTTATCTCAAAATCGGATTTTTTAAAATTATTTTTAACTATCTCAATGGAAAGCTTGACTAATTTCCTACAAAACATGTAATTTTCAGAGTGGGATCTTTTAAAGTTTTTGAGATATTAATTAATTAATTAATTAATGTTCATAACAAATGAAATATTTTACAAACGAATAAAGTTACCGTAATTCTGAAGTTAGTAATTGAAAGTTAACGTAATTCCGCATCCAACGAGCCCTATATGAAGTATTTTGGATAAGTAGATTGTTAATAAACAATTAGTTAACATTGCAATTGTTTATTAACAATCTACTTATCCAAAATACTTCATATAGGGCTCGTTGGATGCGGAATTAGCTTAACTTTCAACTGGTAAGTTTAGATTTACGATAACTTTATTTGTTTGTAAGATATTTCATTTTTTATTGTTATTTAACTAAAATTGAACAAAAATACTTCATATAGGGCTTTTGGATGCTTCTTGTTAGTAAAAAATAAAATATTTTACAAACAAATAAAGTTATGGTAATTCTGAACTTACCAATTGAAAGTTAAGCTAATTCCGCATCCAACGAGCCCTATATGAAGTATTTTGGATAAGTAGATTGTTAATAAACAATTGCAATGTTAACTAATTGTTTATTAACAATCTACTTATCCAAAATACTTCATATAGGGCTCGTTGGATGCGGAATTACGTTAACTTTCAATTACTAACTTCAGAATTACGGTAACTTTATTCGTTTGTAAAATATTTCATTTGTTATAAACATTAATTAATTAATTAATTAATATCTCAAAAACTTTAAAAGATCCCACTCTGAAAATTACATGTTTTGTAGGAAATTAGTCAAGCTTTCCATTGAGATAGTTAAAAATAATTTTAAAAAATCCGATTTTGAGATAAATGTAAATTAACATTTTGACCTTGAATTTCAAGGTCAAATGTTATTTAAAAAAAAAATTTTTATTAACAGCGTGTAGCTCGTCAAAAAAGCTTTAAAAATCATTATATATATGTTAACTTTTATGCATTCTACTTATAAATATTGTACATTGAAAAAAATTTTTTTTTTCAAAAGTCAAAAATTAAAAACGTTGTAATTTAAAAACTATTTTATTAAATTCAATAATAATTGATTTTTAGACTTTTACCAACAATAACAACATTTTAGAAAAGTATGGATTAAATTCGAGAACTTTTAATTTTTTGTTCGGACATTTCAGGAATTTTGCCTCATATATGTTATCTTAAATAAAATTTTATTTATGTTTACTTGTTTTACCTTCATTATATTAGCACAATAAAATAAAACTTCAAATCAATTAAACTTATTATTTGTAATATAATGCTTACATAATATAAAAATAGCTAAAACATATATGCACGTCAAAGATTGTCAAAGAGTGAATTCGTCTTCTAGCTAGTTACTTTAGCGAATTCAGTGACACCTGCTTGACGGACATATATTAATTTTTCATGACGATATTCTAGGCCGCATCTTGGTAAATTCTAGACAGCCTACTGTACGAACTTGTACAAAATTATCAAGTAAGCATTCTAGACAATAACTAGCTAAATTCTAGAAAGGCTACATATCTAAAGAAATAAAGAGAAAAATGTATAAAAACTGCACATGATCTTTGATGGGCCATTGCAGTTATTTGAGACACTAGCTATATTTGTTACATATGTGATATATAAGATGTTGTTACTGGATTTAAAAAATTTGTAATTGATTTATATAATCGTTACATGTCTGTTATAAATCACTAGTAACAGTGTGATGTATTTGTTACATATCTTTTACAGAGATCAGAGCTGACATTTATCGTAACTTGCTTGTAACATGCTGGGCATTGACTGAACATTGTACGTGAATATTTATAGTGTAATATTCCCTCAAAGTTTCGTGTAAATATTCTTTTCATGTGGACATTTAAACATCGACACAAACTTGTATGAACCTTGCCACTGAAGTTCCCTAACCTCCCCGAGTGAGTTTCTGTCAAGTTTCAGGAAATTTTTGGTGCTGTGTGGGTATATACATAGAAATTATAAAAGCCATTAAGATTATTTGCTAGATAAATTTTATCATTTAAAATTTTATTTTTGTTTAAAAAATGTCTCAATTACTTGTGAATTTAAATTGTAATATGATTATCAATATTAAAAGTTCGAATTTTATAGTATATTCTTTATTTTAAACTTTCCTCGTAGCATCCAAAAATACAGATAACCAAATATCCTTAGGATATCACAATGACATCTAAAGGATTTCCTGAAATGTCCGTTATTATGAGGGTCATTAGTGTTATCAAATGTCACATCAATAATAAAAAAGTTAATTGTACATTTTTCAACACAAATAATCGTTGCTCACCAAAAAAATTATCAACAAAATAAATAATTTTTGAAACTCAAAAAACTGTTTGGAATTTTCTAAATTGCATTTCCTTGCATTGACAGTTATTTATTTCTAGTTGGTTGTTTGAAATTCAGTGAAAAGTTTTACAACATTATTGACTAATTTCCAAAAAAGATATTGCGCTTTATTTTTGCATCAATGCAAAGGATTTGATTTGGATCAACCATTATTGCACAATACATATTAGGGGTCTTCTATAAACCACGTGGCCCATTTAGGAGGAGGGGGAGATGTCAGTAAAATGCTACTCTTGAACACGAGAGGGGGGAGGGTTTTCACTTCGGAACACGTGGCTTTGAGGTTTTACATCTCTTTTCGAATTTACGGGGACTAATCGCGCTTATGCGCATTGATAAATATAAACTTAAAAAAAACAGTCTTTTAAGCTTTATGAAATCTAATTTTTAGTATTCTTCTTTTTCACTATAGTAAGGGAATAGTTCCGGTTGTTGGCACCCTTTTGATTATGGCTCATAACTTTTAACCAAATACATATTATGCGACTTGTGTGTATCAATGGCAATCTAGAGGCCTTAGGTAACTGTAAAAAAAACTAAATTGATTCCTTTAATTGGAAAGATTTTATTAAGAATTTAGTGAAGTGATCACTTTTAGTCGAACTTACCGTCAGCTCAACCGTGACTGCTGACAAATTTCTACTCATGAAGTATATCATATTCACAAATCCCAGTCGAACTTATCCTAAGCTCAACAGTGACTGCCTGCCGACTTCTATCAAATCCAATCGGTCTCGCTATATTATTCCTATAATCTACGCGTAAAAATACGTATGTGTACTAAATGGCAGTTCTTCATATACAAAAATGTAGTAGTTAAGGGGGGAGGTCAGGGTCATTTTTTGTAATTTTTTCAAGAAAAAACAGATTTCTTTCCTTTCTAGCTCGTAGCCATTTAATCCAATCTGTCTCGCTGTAATTTTCCTCCAATCTACGCATAAAAATACGTATGTGTACTAAATTGCAGTTCTTATATACAAAAATGTAAAAGTTAATGGGGGACATGGTCATTTTTTGCAATTTTTTCGAAAAAAACTAATTTCTTTCCTTTCTAGCTCGTAGCCATCAAATCCAATTTGTCTCGCTATATTTTTCCTGTAATCTAAGTAGTATTGATATACCATTACTAAAGCATAGTTCCCGCAGCTGCCGCTAGATGGCGCCACTGGTATGTTCCCCACGGTCGATAATACCCTCTGTCGGTAATGCAGATTCCTACGTTATAGTCAGTCGGTAATGTATATCCCTGTTGGTAATTTTGGTTCGGTCTGTAAGGTAGGAAACTGTTTTACCGATAGATGGGCCAATTGGACTACCCTTACGGGGGAACTTTGAATTAATTTACCATATTGGTTTTGGTAAATTTGAATTTTTGCGCCGAAGGTGGGAATTGTCAACTACCCATGCGGGGGAACTTTGAATTAATTAACCTCTGAATATTTGTTTTGGTGAATTTAAATTTCGCGGCAAAGGTCGGTATTGTCACGCATGCGCAGTGAACATTTTACTTTTTTTTTAGTGTTGGGGACATTTCTAGGGACTTTTATAATAATTTACCACTGAATATTTCTTTTGGTAAATTTGTTTTTTCGCGCCAAAGCTCGGTAATGTGTTACCATCAGTCGGTGCAGATTTCTACATTATCACTTGTTGGTAAGGTAGATTCCTGACATAAAATTTTGACTCGATCGGTAAGGTAGAAAACTGTTTTAGCGACCGAGTGGGTAATAATTAATCTTTAGTTCCTAAAAGTACCAAGTGCTATGGGTGCGTGCGCATATTGCATATGTGTGTATTCATGTGATTGAAAGTATAATTTGGAGCTGAACAGAGTAGAGACATTAGAACCAGCTTCTTCAATTGTACCGTATCTAATACCACAATCGTCAGTAAGCAAAGATCATAAAGGAGAGAGGGAAGTAACTTGCAGAAAAGGATCACAGAGTGCAGCCCACATAGTTATCAGTGTTTAAGGAGTAAGTGTCCGCAGAAGGCAGCACTATTAAAGGGGCCATTTTGAAAAATATCAAAAGTATGATTCTGTTTTTAACATTTAAATGGTTTTTTAAGGGAAATTAATGCTTATAGTGATTTTGAATATTTTGTAGAATGGCTGGTAGACGGTGTAGAGCTCCTGATATGGACAATGAGGTTCCTCAAAAGTTGAGGAGGATTAATGCATCACTTCTGGATGAATACCAATCTCTTCTTAAAACTACGGAAGATGCAGCGAATTTATTGGACTTGATAAAAACCGATACCGACAGAGTTCAATTTGTGACCAGATGGATGATTACGTGTGACAAAAATCTCGAAACATTACGAAATATGTTAGACAATCTGTACTGTTCGTTTCAAAGAAAAAGATGTTTAAACATGATTCAACAATTTGTTTGTCTTCATACCAAGTTGGAGGTTTCTTTAAAATAAGGAGCTGGAGTTGTTCAACCTAAAGCCAATATTCCTGCTGTTGATAAGAAGGGAATTACAGATCCTGTACGCTTGGCTAATTGTCAAAATGCTTTCAAAAATCGCCTTCAGACGAGATTCATTATCAACCTGGTGCACATAGATCTCAGTGCTTTTTTGGATGATGAGAGGATACTGTTTGAAGAATATATCCAATCTGTATTAAAAAGACATGGTTCACTAAAAGTGTATGCAGTACTTGGCGCGAAGTATAAAAAAGTTGCTAATGATATGGAGCAAGTTGAATTTAAATACTTTAATGTGAGGAGTGTAGTAATTTTCGAGAAAACTGTTTTAACAGACTGGTACTATGATAACATTAAGATGCCGATACTGAAGCTTGTAGAGGAGTTTGCGAAAAAGGAACCTCAGTGGACATTGCATTCGATTACGAAACTGGAGATCAACGTTAACAAATATAATCCAGCACGAGTTGGTTCCTACATTGATTTACCACATAAAATTAAAATGAAAAAAGCATGTATCAACGTTAAAAATACGGACAACAAGTGTTTCATGTGGGCAGTATTATCAGCTTTATATCCAAAAAATAGGGATGCTGAGCGGGTTTCGAGTTACTATGAGTTTCAAAAAGAATTGAATTTCAATGGAATCAACTTTCCTGTAACGTTAAAGGATATTTCAAAATTCGAGAAACAAAATGACATCTCTATCAATCTTTATGGCCTTCGTTTAATGAACAAAAAGTTTATTACTGTTCCATTACATCTGACTTTGGACAAAAAAGTGAGACATATTAATTTATTAAGAGTTGAAAGTCTCTATGAGAACGAGGCTGACAGTAATGATGAAGATACTTCTGATGTTGCCATTCCTGCTGCAGCTGATATTGCCGTACCAATAAATTATCACTATGTTTGAGTTAAGAATTTATCCAGGCTTATAAATTATCAAATCTCATCTGATGGACATCGAAAACACATCTGTGATCGATGTCTTCATTATTTTGCCACAGAAGAGAGATTAGCCAAGCATGAGGAGGAGTGCCAAAATTTAAACGAGTGTAAAATCAACCTTCCCAAACCTGGACAAAATTTTATCAGGTTCAAAAGTTATGAGAATAAGGAAAAAGTTCCGTTTGTAATCTACGCTGATTGTGAGTGTTTGCTAAATCCTGTTGAAGATCAAGAGTTAACTTCTAATACTGAAGTCATTCAACAGCATAAAGTATTGGTTACTACGTAAAGTGCAGCTACGATGACTCATTATCCGGATACTATTCCTGCCCAGAGGGAGCAGATTTAGCCAAATGGTTTGCCCTGGAGTTGAAGCAGTTGGCTGAAAAAGTGGATACAATCATAAAAAACCTTATTCCAATGGATAAACTGACACCAGACGAGATTGAAGCTTTCGTGGATTGTACAATCTGTCATATTTGTGGAGGTCAATTTTTACTACATGAGAAGAAAGTTCGAGATCACTCACACTTAACAGGTAAATACCGAGGCCCTGAGCATGAAAAATGTAATTTGAATTACCAAAACTCACTTGTAATAACTGTTGTATTCCATAATCTGAGTGGGTATGATACGCATTTCATAATTAAAGACATTTGCTTAGAATTTAAGTCGAAACTTGGTATGGGAGTTAGAAGAAAAAAGAAGAAGACAAAGGTGACTTTAAAGAAACGAACAGCACTAAGAAAAATTGTAGACTCTGCTAGAAAATCTATAATTCCAGGTAATGATGCTCAATCTACAATTAAAGCTGCTATTGAAAATGCTCGAAAAACTATCAAAAAAGCAGGAGGTAGAAAAAAAATTTAAGCTCCTCGAATTTTACCAGTACCTTCAAAAGTTGGAGGTGTTTTACCACTAATTCCAATTTTTGCTGGATTAAGTGCTCTTGGAGCTCTTGCCGAAGGCGCTGCTGGAGTAACAAAAGCAGTAAATGATGCGTGTTCTGCTAAAGAACAATTAAAAGAAGATCATAGACATAATAAAAAAATGGACGCAGTTGCAATTGGGAAAGGACTACATTTAAAACATTATAGACAAGGATTAGGACTTCATTTAAACCGTTTCTCCAAAGAAGCAGGACTTCACTTAAACCCCATTCAAAAGGTGCGAAATGAATTACCTAAAAGAGGACCTCGAAAAATTGAATCAGCTATTATTAATCTTGATGATAAAAATGGTCCTGGAACGCACTGGGTTGCTTATAAAAAAGTCCAGTTAAATATGATGATTCACTAGCACACTTTGAGATTCATACTCATCCACCTTATCTTTCATCAGCATTTAAAAATAGCGATAAGATTCGAATTGCTGTTCAACATCAGGATTTGTATATTCTTCCCAGTGAAAGTAACATTATTGGTTTTGTTTTTAGCTTTGTTTGTAGTTTCTTTTCTGTTACTGGCTTTGTTTTCAGTTTTGTTTTTTTTGTGATGTATTTTCTGTTTGCGGTTCTGATAATCTTATTGGTTTTGTTTGTTTTGGGCAAAGAAATGTTGAAGATGTTTCGGCAGGAAAAACGGGATGAATTTCTTCATTTTTCTTTGCATGTACCTGCATACATACTTGCGGAAATTGTTGTCTATCCTGCGAAAAAAAGAAAGAATTTAAAAAAACAAGAAATTAATCATGAATTATTATGTAAAAAACTCTTATTATAATTATAGTGTCCGCTTCACTGCTGGACTGCTGCATTGTCAAGTGCTTCAAATTCACCAAAACAAATATTCAGAGGTAAATTAATTCAAAGTTTCCCCGCGAGGATTTGAAAAATGACATTTTCGGTGGTTGAGCTTGATGATGGAGTCGTTCTCATTCTAACAAAATGGATTTGTGTTTTGAAAATGGAGAAAATTATTGCTGCTACCCTCCAAAGACTGATTTGCGAAAAGTTAACGAATTTGTGAAAAAATTAGTTGATCCAGAACATGATTGGGAAAAATATCCCATTGTGAAAAACTTAAAAACAACAGGTAAGTTTTAAAAAAATATAATGAAATTTGTATATTAAGGGGTAATACCACTCTAGAGGCAGAAAAAATAGACCTATCTGTGATCATGTATTTTGGGAAAATGAAAATAGGAATAGGATTCCTTTTTAGAGGGCTTATTAACTGCATATTGAAGTGTAAAAAAAATTTTTTTACTTGAAATTTTACTTCAAAATGGCGGCGATAGATTTCATATATTATATCGACTTCTCTTTTTTCAGACAAAAACGGGCGGTAAGGTTTCTTGAGCACTTTAAGACCTAGAACAAAAAACCAAGAAATTTCATAATCTATATTCTATTAGTATAATCTAAGAAAAAAATCGAAAAATTTACTAAAACGTTGTGCCATTTCTATAAAAATTGATATAAAAAAACCCATATGTACTTCCAAAGATAATAGAGTATAAATTATGAAATTTCTTGGTTTTTTCTTCCAGGTCTTAAACTGCTCAAGAAACCTTTCCGCCCGTTTTGGTCTGAAAAAAGAGTAGTCGATCTAATATATCGCAACTATCGCCGCCATTTTGTAGTAAAATTTCAAGTAAAAAATTTTTCTTACACTTCAATATGCAGTTAATGAGCCCGATAAAAAGGAATCCTATTCCTTTTTTTCATTTTCACAAAATACATCATCACCATTTTTTTCTGCCTCTGGAGTGGTCTAAATGATTATCTAACCCAATTTTAATAATAATTATAATTTATTGAAACTTCAGTTTATTGTCAGAAGTGGACTTGGTATATACTTTATTCTTATACACAAATTCTTCTACTATCACACCCTTTTTATAATACTCTCTTTTATTCTTTTTTTTAATCATATTTTTCTTAATTATAATTTTTTTCTTTTTATAATTTTTTAACTATACTAACCTTTATGTACATTGTTATTATTGTTAGTAGTTAATTTGAACAATGTTTTCTTATTAATGTCGCCAAATTCAACGTAGCATCTTTCTAATCCAAATTTAATAAATATTTAGTCAATAAATATATTTACAAATGATTACAGTACAAAAAGTCCAAAATAAAATGCTATCTTACAAATAAATAAAAATTATGGTAAAAAATCGAAGTAAATATTTAAAAATATTCTATTTTGTGATATAAAAAATATATTTATTTATAATCAATAATAATAACAATAATTAAAAAAACAAAATCAATAAAATAATTTTAAATATTATAAATAAATGATAATAAATAAATTATTAAATAAAATATTAAAATTTAAAAAATAATAAAATTTTTTAATACCTATTAATAAATGTTTTTAAATTTAGTTATTTTTTATAAAATGAATTATATGCAATCATCGTAAAATTATAAAAATAGTGGTAAGAGAATTAAAAAATTTTATTACAATATAATATTTTTTCAGAATATAATTAAAATAAAAGTAAATAATTAATAATTTTGTAAAAATTAATATGTGGGTGATTCCACGTCAGATTTCAGTTAACTTTTTAAATTCGGGCGAACATATTTTCTTCGTTCCATAGAGAAAAAAATTTATTTTTTAATTTTTTTTTGGTGGCCAAACTTTTTTTACAAATAAATTATTTAAACAAGAATTTTCATTAGGTCCACTCTCAAACTATTCTTATCATTTCCAAGACTGAAATAAAGCAAAAAAAATTAAAAACGTCTAAATTGAGAAACATGAATTTGTTTATAAAAAATTATAATTTTTTCATAAAAATTCGAAAATTAAAAAAATAAATAAATACTTATACTTTTCTTTCTATAGGGAACGAAAAGAAATATGTTTGCCCGAATTTAAAATGTGAACTGAAATGTGACGTGGAATCAACCATATACCTATTGCTCTAAGAGTAACCCGATATTCAGGATATCTTACGGACGTCCTAGGGATATCCGTAAATTAGGTTCTCTATAGGATGACCCAGGAATATCCGTAGATATCCTTATTTTCGCATATGAACAGCACGTCCGTAGGATATCCTGGAATATCCGGTTGCTCTTAGGGTGATAAATTTTTAATTATGCATGAAGTATTTTTATTATATTGTTTTAAAACAATTTATTAATATTACGAACAGATACATTGTAAAAAGCAAAAAAGAAATTGCTGGAATCAATAATATTATCAAAGATTGATAGTGATATAAGGCGAAAAATTATGATGAAAATTTGAAAAAATCTAGACAAGATAGGGCTAGAAGATTTTCTCCAGAACGCGACGAGAAATCTGTCTAGTCCACTGTTAAAAAGAATACAGGAACAAAACCAAAAATGATTGGAAATGTAAAATTCGAATCAAAAATAAAGATACCGAAACCTCCTTTTAAACGTTTGCATATATAAATCATATAAATCTAAACCTAAATAATTAGTGCATTAAAATATTTTAATTTAATTTATTTTCAAAAAATAGTCTGGATGATTATTTCAAAATTTGAATTAAACTTTAATTTAATTTTACTTAAATTATAAAATTTTTATTAATTTAAAATTAAATTTAATAATAATTTTGCTATACATTATTTTGCTGTAGACTGCAATCCCTACTAGATACGAATGAAAAAGTAAAAAAAAATTTTTAACTATCCTTGCCCCAATACCGGGGCAAGGATAGTTAAAAGAATCCGAATGCTAAAATTGTCATAGAAAATCAGTAAACTTTCGTTTTCTTTATTTTATTGGATTTAGACTATTCAATATTGATATATCAAGTATTAACAACATGTTTTGAACACTTTCTAAATATCAATTTTTGCTTAAAAATTCGTCTGAGCTATAGAATCTGAGGTTTAACCAATTTTCTTCAGATGGTTACCAATTTCTTGGTCAATAAGCTTTCGTTTTAGCAAAACAAACTTTTTACAAATATAAACTCCTGACTTCGCAAATGGTGGTAGATTGACTTTCAATTTTTACCATCATTTATTGGTGTTAAGACGCAAATATACCGTGAATGACGCGATTTTTGAGCAAGCCGTCTAAGCACAACAGAAACTACCTATCCTTGCCCCATCCTCCCCTAATTATTAATTAATTAATTAATTATATTCATTATTAAATTCCTTACATTTAATATTTTGTCTGATTTCCTTAAAGCTTTTTTAAATTTAAAATATTTATTTTCAATTTATTTTATTCAATAGGTCTGACTTATGAAGAGTTCTCTTTAGCGAAACTAAATGAAATTATATTTTTATTAAGAAATCTACATTTGCAATCATCGCGTGCTAATAATGCAGCATATGGACCAGTTTCTTTTTTTGATTCAGACGATTGTCCAGATTTACCACTTAAATCAAAGGATGAATTGACAACATTAAACAGAAAAAAAAATCCCTGAAAAGGAGAATGGTTAAAATTAATTTATCAAGGTACTTATTACAATCTAATTTCTATAATAGCACATCAGGGTTGCCAAAAAAAATTTAATTTGTTTTTCCCAGACTTTTTCCTCATTTCCAGACCCAAATTTATTTTTTTTCCTGAACCAAGTAAAAAAATTTAAAGATATTTTAACCTTTATGGGACTGACGAGGTACCCGGGTACCTTTTGCATTTACAAATTGATTTTTTCATAATTTTTAAAATCGTATCGATCTAAGGTTTTTTGACATCTCAAATTTATCCATACAAAGTGTTTTAATATTACGGGCCATCCATAAATTACGTTTCGCTTGAAGGGGAGGGGGGTCAAGAATTTGCAACATTCAATAGAAAAAATGTCGCTAATGTATGCAAAATGTGCCCCTTATTTATAATGTACATTTTTATTTATTTATTCAGAAATAATAAATAAAGTTTCTTCACCCTTAAAAGGCGGACAAGGTAGCCGGGTACCTCTATACATTTCATGCAGATAAATGTAGAAATTTCTATTAAAAAATTATGAAAAATTACATTAAACAATTTTTATTAATTTTTATAGTAGGTAATGCACATAATTTTTTTTATAAAATATGTAATTTAATTACTGTAGTTAAATAATAATATTCATAAGAAATCGTCAGGTTTAAATTAAAAATTACCATAAAAATGAAGTTTGAATAGAATTAATTTGTATTAAAAATGTATTTTAAATAATAAAAAATAAATTTCTTACATTTTTATATTTGATTTCATAAATAATCTGCCTAAATATGTACCTGTTTTTCAATCTAGCAAATAGTATATACACGGATATTATTTAATGAAAGATCAATGAAATTGTGAATATATAGAAAATAGTTAATACGTAATGGACAGTTTTTTAATAATCAACTAATATGATAATGTTTTATTAGCAAAAAAAATTTTTATTTTAAGAAGAGTCTTAAAATCAGCGCTAGTAGTTATAATGGAAATTGCATTGCGAAAATTCAGCAAAGCTGCCTTAAAAGAGTTGCCTCTTAAAATAAGACCTATTTTCGGCCTTAAAATAAGACTTCTTTTTACAGTGTATTCATAATATGTGATTACTACTTTCATTGAAACGTCCACTACACTTAAAGTTTATTGAACTGCTCATTTCGATATAAAATCTTCAATAAATTAAACATAGGTACCCGGGTAGCTGGTTCGCCCATAGAAGGTGTTTTTTCGGATATAGTTCCGAAAGCGTCTCACCTCCGATCTTAATAAAACTTGGTATACTAACGTATTTTTATGCCCTGATTACGAAAATGATAGTGAAAATTGGCACAAATGTGATTATCATAGTAGAAACCATAAAAATCACCATAAAATCCTGGTTTTTTGCGATTATCTCATAAAACGCAAAATTTCGAAAAATGTTTCAAATAAAAGTTGTAGGTCTCAAAAAACACACATTTTATATTGTGTGCCCTATTGAAAAAAAACACGTATAATTGTACGTATAATAATACGTATTATTATACGTATAATTATACGTATTATTATACGTATAATTATACGTATTATTATACGTATAATTATACGTATAATAAGACATACGAATTTGAAACAAGAATTATACGTATAATTATACGTATAATAATACGTATAATTAATTATACGTATAATAATACGTATAATAATACGTATAATAATACGTATAATTATACGTATTATTATACGTATAATTATAATTCTATTAAAAATAGAATAATAGAATAGAATAATAATAGAATAATTAGTAGCAAAATTGCGCTGAAAATTTTTAGAAATTTTAAAATGCAAATTAAATTTCACGAAAAAAAATATCGTCTAATGTCAATTCAAGCAGTCACCCATCCAAGTACTAACCGCGTCCAACGTTGCTTAACTTCCGTGATCTGATGAGAACTTGTTCCTTCGCCTTGGTGTTTCCGCTGTCTTGTCTTGATTAATAACTTTGTCGTATAAGTATCACTAAAAGTGAGGTGCGATACAATACTTATACGACAAAGTTATTAATCAAGACAAGACAGCGGAAACACCAAGGCGAAAGAACAAGTTCTCATCAGATCACGGAAGTTAAGCAACGTTGGACGCGGTTAGTACTTGGATGGGTGACTGCTTGAATTGACATTCGACGATATTTTTTTTCGTGAAATTTAATTTGCATTTTAAAATTTCTAAAAATTTCCAGCGCAATTTTGCTACTAATTATTCTATTATTATTCTATTCTATTATTCTATTTTTAATAGAATTATAATTATACGTATAATAATACGTATAATTATACGTATTATTATACGTATTATTATACGTATAATTAATTATACGTATTATTATACGTATAATTATACGTATAATTATACGTATAATTCTTGTTTCAAATTCGTATGTCTTATTATACGTATAATTGTACATATAATAATACGTATAATTATACGTATAATAATACGTATAATTATGCGTATAATTATACGTATAATAATACGTATAATTATACGTATTATTATACGTACAATTATACGTGTTTTTTTTCAATAGGGTGCATTTTTTACCAAAAGTATATATTTTTCGAGAAAAATCCAAAAAACCATAAAACATCATGAAAAATGACGGAAAAAACAGTGAAAATTAAAGAAAACTGTGAATATATAGAGATGACCGTATATGTATATACATTAAGTGTACCATATACAAATAATGAATGTCAATGAAAGTAAATGTACAAAAAAGTCAGATGGGATCATTAGCAGCCGAGGGGGAATTTACTAGTAAAAATTGTGTACACTTGACTACAACTACACATATTACCATTATTACCTTAGTATTACACTTTTTACAAGTATTACATACTACTACCAAAATATTACTGTATTACAAAGTATTACACATGTATTACTGAGTATTACACATGTATTACTGAGTATTACCCTTTATTACAAAAAGTATTACACGTCAAATAGCACTTTCTCATACGTAGAACTTTCAATAAAATTATTATTTAAGAGCAAAACTTTAAAATAAGAAATAGAGAAATAAATAATTAAATATTTATAAATATTAGGGTAAGTGCATCAATTACAACGATAGCATCAATTACGGCGCGTTCATAAAAAATGACTATTATTACTATTATATTTAATATAACTGTTGCAAAATGATTAAAAAAAATTATTTTAATTTTTTTTTGATACAATTACTAATGAATATTTAAACAATTATTAATTAAATTATTTATGATCAAATTTTTTCCCTTGCCGTAATTGAGACATTTTGCTTCCTCGTGGAGGAAGCTTTGTAGTCCTTTCGTTTTTAAAATTTTTACACGGAGAGAAAAATCATACCATATTCACATGGGTTGTGTCACTCATTATTCACATCACTTGTGACGTGCTTCTTTTAGACAAAATTCATGAGTTTATAGGGTCGTAGATTTCTATGCAAGAACAGTTTGGAACATGTACTATATTTGCTTCAAGTCCATGTCGTCAATACTCTCCTCCACTCAATGCGAAATTTGCTTGAAATCCATGCGCTTTTCGGATGGATTTCTTGCAACAGAGATAGAAATGATAGTGCGCATGCGTGACTTCCGAAATGGAAATGGTGAAAACAAATTTTCCTCTATATAGAAACATGTTATATGAGATCCTGATCAATTGTCCGGATGTATGTATGTGTGTGTGGATCATTTTTGTGAACACGATATCTTTAACTGGTTTTAATGGATTTGGGTAAAATTTAGTTGGCTTATTTATCACATTTATCTCTCAAAAATGACGAGAGGATTTTTAAAAATACCCCCAAAAATTGTCTTTTCCAAAAATTTTTTTTAATTTAAAAAAAATTTTAATTAGAAAAATTTAAAGTAATATATAATATAATCGTCTTCCTTACGTCAAGGCGAATCGATTGGTATATATAAATTGTAGATTTGATTGAAATTAATAGAATTAATGTAAGTTAAAAAATCAAAAATTCACATTTTAGCTAAAAAATGTTATGTTTTCTTAAATTCATGTTTATACGTATATAAAATAATTTTATTCTCTTCATTGAAACGAATTCGTTGATATATATATAAAGTATAGATTTGATTTAAATTTTAAAAATTAATAAAAATCGAAAATTTATATTTTAACTAAAAAATTTTGTGTTTCTTTAAATTCAAGTTAATACATAAAATAATTGTATTCCTTGCATTGAAACGAATCGATTCGTATATATAAAGTATATGTTACACCCAAAATGAATTAAAATTTTCTTAATTTTTCAAAAAATTTAATTAATTTGCGAGTTAATTTGAAAATGTTTTCAACTCGAAATTTTTTAAAACAATCAATTGGATCGGAGAAATTTATATAGCTTTCTTCACGAGGAAGCAAATCTTTTGCTTCACACAATGAGGAAGCAAAATGTTTATGAAATAAACATAAAGGACCCCCTCCTTGTTTAATGTTTCCATTGGCTCTAATTTCGGTGTGTAAAGTATTTTCAAAACACACGTAATTTTGGTCTCCGAAATCGATATACAAACGCGCCGCCATAGAAAATTACGGTATTATTTTTAATTTCTCATATTTGTTTAAATCATCGATTTTTATAAAGTTAAACATTTTTTTAACATCTAAATAACATAACCTATGAGTTTAATAAGTTTTAAATTGAGTTTATACAATAGAAATGTTGAATTTTTTATTTCAAAGGTGTTTCGACTTGAATCGCGTCGCAATTAGTGCATTTTTCCTACTTATAAAAGAAAATAATAAATTTCTCTTTTTTAAAACGTAAACAACTATTATTTCAAATGTTTTTAAATTTCTTTTAAAGAACACGATAAATATAACTTATTTCTTTTTATTTTTGGACGAGGAACTGAACAAATATAATTTTCTATATTATATTATCCATGAGCATCCATGTTTATAACGTTTAATATTTGGTTTTTTGCTATCTTAAACCACGAACACAAACTACCTAAGCCTCGTGCATTTTGTTTCGGTATAATTACAGAAGCAGATATCTTACTGTACTCGATTTTTTCTACTTATTCCAGTAAGGTAGCTAAAAGCTAAAATTCGGCCAATTACTAAAGAACCATCTTCTAATTTGATTCTGTAAACACTCGCTACCGCCACCTATGGCAAAGTTGTTATACTTCAGCATCAACTCCCGCGCTACATTTCAATTAGTGTTTAAAATTTTTACTTCTATTAACATTTTTTGTTTTGATTTTCTTTAAATTTTTTAAGGTATTACACCATAATACCACAATATTACAAGTATTACACAGTATTACATGATGTTACACAATAATACTGAAGAGTTATTCCAATAGTCAAAAAATTGTATTTATTTAAATGCAAATAAAGGAAAATGTAGAGTACTATATAATTTCAAGAATATAACGTTTCATTTTGGTATATATATATATATATATATATATATATATATACATGGGTAAAGAAAAATATAAGAAAGAAAAATACTGTTTTCATGAGTACACTTGCACTCAGGAGAATGAGTATATATATATATATATATGTATATATGTGTGTATATGAATGTCTAAACTATACAATAATATAGAAATTCTAAAAATGTAAAAGTGCATAGGAAAAATAAATTTAACGTTTAAATATTATATTAAATAATTAATAATAAATAAAATACTTTTTTAACATTAACTTAAATATTGATAAATAAAATAATAGAAATTGTTTTATTTTGCAAAATTTTTATAAAAATAATTGAATATTTAAAGAAAAGTTATAAATTATTTACAATAAAAACAAAAGAAAAATAAATTTAAATAAAAATAAATAAAAATAAATAAATAAATTTAAATCTGTAGAAATAGAATTTCAGAAATAATAAAAAGAGATAGAAGACATTCATAGATAACACTATAGACAAGTATACACGAGAAAAATAATAGTAAGAGAGGAAAGATATAATTTCGAATATAAAGAAATTATTAATTTAATTCAAATTTAAAGATTTTTTATTAACAAGATTAAAAATAAATACAAACCATAATTAAATTAATTGACCATATTTTTCACTTTTTATATAAAATAATACAAATTATTTTATTTGACTGCTTAAATTAATAATATTAAAGTAAAAATTATATGTCACATAAAAGTAAAAATTATTTAAAAATTAATGGTAAAAGTAAAATCTTTGTCAAATTATTATTTTTTAAGATATTAAAGATTTAAAGAAACTATATTAATAATTGAAAAATGATTGACAGCTGGACAATGGCATTGTTCTATGTATACGTTATAACGGAACTAGAAAGAGAGAAATCGCTCTGTCCTTACCAAAATAATTTAAATATTATTGGCTAAGAAAATAGGACGCTGCGAAAAATGCGATTAGAGGGAAAATTTGGCGGTAAGAAATATACAGCAAAAGTATACGAAGAAAGGTAGGAAGGGAAAACCGCGGATTTTCAAGTAATCAGCTGTTAGAATTTCTCTCACACACTTACCAAATTTAAATCTACACAAGATAGAGAGAAATTTGGGGGATGAAGCGCCTTCTCGAGTTAATAAATAGATAAGGAGACCCAAATTTGGACATTCTCTGAAATTTATTCAAGCGAGCAAGTATATATTATTGATATACTGAAGTTTTGACAGATAGTTTTTTTTGTAGAGTGATATAATATTTTTGTGATTGGATTTTATGACATAAAAGTAAGTTCGAAAAAAAATTAAGAACAATTGCTCAATATAAAATCTTTTTATTATTTAAAATATCATTTTTTTATTATTTATATTTTTTATTTATTTTTTAATATAATCTTACATAATATCTGAGAGGCTGGTTTAACAACTGTTCCAACTCAGAATTATATAAGAAACAAACGTTTTGAATAAATTATGAATTCAATATTAAAAGTCAAGATTAGGCAAGTAGAAGAAACAAAAAGTGAATAATTACTTTAACTCAAACCATATAATCTACAAAGTCAAGCCATGGTGAAAGACTTAAGGGGTTTCTGATAACTAGGAGTACCACCTTATTATCTGGATCCTTAAGTGGTTCCAAAAGCAAATCGTAAGTCTCTTGAAGATACATATATCTCAAATTCATTGCAATAGGCGATCAATTTGTTAATGTGTAAGATTCAATTGATTATGAATCCCTGCCCTCCAATTAATTAGTTAATTTAGGGAATAAATAATTTACTTAAATTATTTATTTAGCAAATTTTTAGAGAGGTAAATGACTTTTTTATTTATTTTCCATTTGACTTTGATAATTTTAATGTGTTGTAAATTAAATAACATATTAAATAAATCTAAGTCTGAGGAAAGTACTTGCAAAATTAATTTACTTATGATAGATTAACTAATTTAGGGAATAGAGAACTTGACCTTGATAGTCGATAGGAATTGACAGGTTTCTTTTATTTCTGTAAAATTTTATTTTATATATTTTTTTTATAGAGATAAGCCTGCGAGATAATTTTGAATTTCGATTGAGGAAAAGCAAATTCGTTAAAAGAAATCAGATAAAAGGTGAAAAATTTAAGTTAATTAATAAAATTATTTCATTTAATTTCATTCAGAACGAACTCACAATTAACTATTCAAACTTAAATAATAAATAATCATACTACATGATTGATTGTATATTTTATTTTTCTATTAATAATTAATATTTATTTTTTTTGTAAAGTAAAAATATTCAACTTCGAAAAGATATATGACATTTATTCATATATAAAAGTAGAAGTGAATAAGAAAATAAACAGCTGATCTACCGAATAATTATGGGAAAGATTCCTCTAATTTGGTAAACAAGCAACAAGTTTTCTAAAAACAAAATAAATATTTTCTTTCAAATGTATCTATAGAAATAATAAATTTAAGAATTGATCTAATTTAAATAATTCTATTATATTATTACAATCATATCTGTTGATATAACTGGCACGTGTCCATTGTATCAAATAATTAAATTTGAAAATACAATGTCCCTTTAAATTTAGACAATAGCCATTCTTTCTTTTGTATAACTTACGTAATGTGGGTGATCATCATCTAAACATTTATGTTTACGGTCATTTAACCATTTTTGAAATTATTAATTTCTCAGAACCGAAGCAAATTAAGGCCTAGATTGATAAGAAGGTAAACATATACACGTATAATAGTATATATCCCCGGTGTGAGAGTTAATAATGCTTCAATTCTTATTATTACAAGACATTACAAAATATTACATGTATTACCAAGTATTACCAGGCAAGTGTACACTTGACTACTAGAGTAAATTCCCCCTCGGGTTTTTACTATGATAATCACATTTGTGCCAATTTTCACTATCATTTTCGTAATCAGGGCATAAAAATACGTTAGTATACCTAGTTTCATTAAGATCGGAGGTAAGACGCTTTCGGACGTTTACCCTTTTTTTCCTCAGTCCCATAAAGGTTAAAAAAAATTTCAATAAAAATTGAGAAATTTTTTTAGATATTTTTCCAGTACTTTTATTAAAATTCCCTGACTTTTCCTTAATTTTCGTGACCCGTTGAAACCCTGTACCTCATTAATTGCACGCATCAATGATAAAATTTTATCTAGTTTATGATTTTTAAAACAATGAATTTTATAATGAATATATTAATGATAATTTAATTTCATAAGACCTTTAGCCAAAATATTGATGTTAAATTAAATATCTAGTTTATATCCCGTGCAGAAATTATGGTCTGGGCCTCCCAAGGCCCTTTCCAGTTTGCCAGGATTCTGGCAAGGGCCTGACATGGCAAACTGGCAAGGGCCTAGTAATGGCTTGAAATGGTTTTGCAAGGATTTGCCCTACTTAGGGATTAACTTGTCAGGGCCATGAGAGTTTTCCTGGGAATTACCCTATATTTTATGACAAAAATGAGCAATCAGTGAAAAGTGTACTACAGGTTTATAATCAGTTATAAAAAGTAATTGATTGAATTAGTAAATAACAAAACTTATATACTGATACAATCAGAAGAATGCACAATTCTAGCCCGACGAATAATGATCCCAAAATCGACCCAAGAAACATATAAGTCAATATTTTAATTTTTTTATTTTATTAAAACTTAGAAACATAAGTTTTTTTATTATCTAAAATATAGATAACATATTAAAAAAAGACAAATAAATTTTAGTTTCTGTAAACAAAAAATCACTTATTTCTTTTGAGTTGCTGATAAAATTCTTAGATTAAAATTGTTAAATTAAAATTTGTGCTAAAATTTTTTTTTTTAAATTAACCTTATTAATTTTTTTTATATTTTTAAAAAATTAATAATTTTAATAAATTAATTATTTTAATTAATTAATTATTATTTAATTAATTTAAAATTTATAAATATTATTATTAAATAATTATTAATTGATAAATTATTTTGTATAGAAATTTAATTTTATTATGGTGTTAAAAATTACTTTTTATTTTGAGGTTATGTCATAAAACCGTGGCAAGACCGAGTTACTCTAGGGAATGCCATACTTGTGGACAAACTGGCAAGGGCCATTTTTATATTGCAAACATGGCATAACCAATTAAATCTTGTTTAATCTGGTAAACGCCAGACTTGTGAAACAACTGGCAAGGGCTCTCTAGCTTTACTTAAAATAGAATTAAGTAGGGAAATTTCTGCACGGGTAATTTTTAAAACAATGAATTTTATAATGAATATATTAATGATAATTTAATTTCACAAGACCTTTAGCCTATATATTGATGTTAAATTTTCGAATTTTTTATTTTCTGAAAATTAATAATTTATTAATTAAATTAAATATTTAATAATAATTAATTAATTATTTTATAATAATTTATTAATTAATTATTAATTTAATTAATTAATTAATAATTAATTAAAATTAATAATAAAATATCAATGAATATATTAATAATTAGTTTTAGATCTAAGCTCTTGCTTCCATTGGAGGAAAAGATTTAAATAACGTGGTTAGCAATGTTTGCAGTAAGCTTTTTTGCGAATGAACTGTCTGTTCTTTATAGCTGGTCGGGACAAAAGAAACCAAAGGACTCTCTAGGAGACACAAAATTTGTCAGCTTGATTATCAGTAAGTCACAGTATATTTTAAATGGAAAAATATTATATACAATATGGTCAATTAATATATATATAGTTAGCTACGTTATTATAAATTAAAATTTGTTAATTCAGTAAAAACATTTTTAAAAAAGTCTGCAAATATTAAATGACGTTTTGTCAAAAAAAATTGTAAAACAGGAATCAGTAAGAGGAATTCAAGAGTTCTCTCCTGGAAACTTTTCAACTCATTAATAAACACTTTATGAAAGTGATTTTTTCAGGTGGCGTAAAAGCTCATAATTCAAAATGGGGGTGTTTATAAACTACGTAGCATGTTTAGGGGGAGGGGGGTTAAGCGAAATTCTACCTTAGTCTACGTGGGGGAGGGGGGGTGTCGACTCTAACTACGTAATATATACTAAAATTAATTTCTTTGCTTTTTTAAAATTGCGCGGGAGTTCGAACTTCTAATAAAAAAGACAGAGGGAGCTGCGAATTAGACCGAATTGTCTCGAAGTACAACGAGTGGACGCGATCTTGTTACCCGTGGCCATTGTTGTTTACATGAGTGCACGTTTTAACGAGATTAGAAAAGCCGGTATCTGCAGCGCCCAAAAAAATTCTTTCAAAGCGAAAAAATGAATTACTCTGTGAGCTGGACATGCCGAAACCAGTAATAGAATGGTTTCTTGAAGAGGACGTGGAAATAGGTGCATACGATATACCTATTGACACAGAGGAAGAACAATTTCCCGTAATAACGGACTTACACGACTGGTTAGTTTCACCGTTTACCGAAGATCTCTAAAAAAAAAAATTTTAAGAAAATTTTAAAAAAATGTTATCTTTGTATTAAAAGATTTTTTGTACTTGATGATTTTAAACATTTCTATATGTAAATAATAAAATATTTTATTCAGATTATTTACTGTTTTTAATTGACTTGTTTGTATAATATTCGAATATAATTAAATATGTAGTAAAAATGCATATTAAAAAAACTACGTGAAACACGGGGGAGGGGGGGTTCATCAAAAGTCTACGTTAGTCTACGTGGGGGGAGGGGGGTGTCAAAAAGTCACAAAAATAGGTCTACGTAGTTTATGAACGCTCCCAATATTCTGACGAAGAGATTAAATCAGCTGGTTCAAAATGGTTTTCTCAATCAAAAACATGAATAGAAAGAAGTGGGTAATCAAATTATATCATAAATTAAAAATAATTTTTTATTATTATTGTTATTCTTCTTATAAATTAATTATTTTTCATCTATAGAGAAAAGCAAAAAGGGAATGAAAACGAGGACGATGAAAATAAAAAAGACGACGAAAATGGGAATGACGAGAATCGAATTAATGCTGACGACGAAGATGATTAACCTAATCTGAATTCTTCAGTTTGAATTAAAATTTTTTTAATTTATAATCTTATAATTATTAATATTATTCAACTCGTTATTGATAACATTATGTCTGTATTTAAATTAATAAAAACGAACAATAAAATTATTTATTCAATACTGCAAAAATTCTTATAATATGCGACAGCTGTCGCATTAAATTAAATTAAAATTAAAATATCAATTGATGTTTCAGCATACTAGTATCCTGAAACATCCTAAAACTTTAAAAACAAGGATATTGCAATGTTACTCTAAAATATTTTTGAAACTTTCAAAATAAGAATGTTGCAATGTTGCTAGAATGAACCAATGTTCTTGAAATATTGTTCTAAAATATTCCTACAATATTGCTGACTTAAAATTTCAAAAATGAGCTACTAATTTTTCGATGGCGAGATTTTTATATGTCATATGAATAATTTTATAGTATTTTCGAATCAAAATAATATCCTAAAGTTGTTTTGCAAAATTTTAATTTTTTTAAGAGTTATTGTTTAAACAATTTTTAAGCATCCAATTAGTAAAAAAAGCTTTTCTACGGTTCTACTTGATGAATCTTTCTAAAATTTGGTATGAGTAATATACAATAATCATGCTTTCAAACAAAAAAAATTGGTTTGATTTTGTCCATAATTTGTTTAAAATAGCAACAATGATAATAAACAAATAAAAATAAAATAATCTTCTGCGACTAATTTCGTATTTTTTCTTGTCAATTATGATTCCCTATTTTATAACGAGTATTTGAAAAAAAAAGAAAAGTCAGTACATTGCATTAGGTCAAAAGTTATTAATATATTTGTGATCGCGCACCGACAACTACGTGCTACGCCGCCGCAGTAGGACGAAAAACACGGCCATGGACAAATTAACATACAGCCTACAAAGGGTATAGCTGGATAAGTATAGATGAATTGCCCCAGCTCGTATTTTATTCATATTATTACTATATGTTCTCACCCACATGAATATAACTTTCTGAAATTTTCAACTCGAAAACTACTGGATGGATTTTAATGAGCTTTGGATATGTTACAGAGACAAGTAAAGCGATTATAAAAAAAATTGTCAACATTTTTTTTCAAAATAACTCAAAAATTTTTGATTTTGAAATTAAAAAATTTTTTTGGGGTTCCATTCAATTGGTATACCAAGATTTGTTTCCCCATTTTACTCTACCAAGTGTCCCACTTAATAAAAAAATTATGCCTGACTTGATTTGAAGGTGTGTCATCGTGTAAAACTCAAAAAACCTTTCCTGGTACATGTTTATGTAGTATATGACTGTCAAACTTTTAGAAATCGATCTATTTTTCAAAAATCTATTATGTAGAGAGCCAAAATAATTTTTTATAAATCATTTTTTCAATTGCGGGTAGGTCCTAGTAATTCAGCACCCTCTATATCGAAATTAAAATTACGGATAATTTTTTACAGTCTTTACTTGAAAACAAGACAATAAAATGCTTCGTCATTTTCCAAATAGCACAGAATATTCCATTCACATTCCAGAAATATTCTATTGGAACATTCGGAATATTCCTGGAATGTGAATGGAACGTGATAATGCCTTACCTCAGGAATATTCCAAGAATATTCCTTTAGAACATTGAAAATTTATTTTGAACATGGCATGAATATTCCTATGGAATATTCCTTTGGAACATTAAAAATTTTTTCAGAACATGGCATGAATATTCCTATGGAATATTCCAGAAATACTCCTGTAGAATATACCAAACACATACTTCTATAATCAACCAGGAATATTTTCTCAAACGCTACCTAGAATCTTCCTATGATTTTACACTAGGAACGCTTATTCTTTATATTGACAGTATTTTTTATTAATAATGACTTAAGAAGTCATGAGATTATTCGAAAAACTTTTAAATATTTAAAAAACTGTTGATGTAAAATTGTAACTAAAAATGTAAATTATTACGATTTATTTTTATGTAAGTATATCGGCCAGAATATAGATGTAAATTGAAACAAGAAAAATAGTACGTGAATACAAAATAAAATATTAAAAACATGTTTTCTAATTTAAATAAAGTATATGCGAGTTATAAATTTATTACATGAGAAAGCATTATTAAAAATATACATCGTGATAAGTAACCAAGAAAAATTTTTTTATATTAACGATTTAAATAAAATAAATAAAAATAACAGTCGTATTTACGTACAATATGTAAAGTATTAACAATTTTTTGTCGTTTTTTTTACTCTGAAGTGGAATAAAAATGCCAGTTGCTTCACTGGCATCATAAATAACTCATCTGAATCGCTGTATTTCAGGAAAAATATTTATAAACTTATTGTTTAATTACTTACCATTGAACGAACAATTTTATTTTATCACTATTTAAACCTCGTTTTCTGTGTGAAGAATTGGAAATATGACTGAAGACCTGTTTTTCCTTGTAATCTGCCACAACTTTGCTTTTACCTCTTCTAAGCGCCAAGTTGACAAATTACTGCTTTCTTTCGATACTAATTGAATGTTCAGGGCACTTGAATTTAAAGGTTCATGTTATAAATCTCCTTCTGATGTAAGCTCATTCCCAATAAAAAAGACGTCTCCATTATTACATTCTACGATATTGAGAATGCAAGTGATAGATACATTTTCTAATAATACATAATTATTATTTGAAGTGTTGCAGTCAATACTGAAAGTCTTTAGTTGTATTTTTTTGTACTGTCTTTTAATATTTTTGATGTCATTACTCAATGGTCCTCTGGCATGACCATTTTTCAGGGGATTTTCTGAATTCGGTATTACAAATTTCATGCTCTCCTTACCTTCCATTTCAGCATATCCTCGAGCTAGTTGTTGTAAAGGTTTGTCCTTCCTTCGCAATTTTCTCTTTATTACGCCCATGTAATTTTCAAACCTGAATGCGCTGAAAGAGTCTAAGGTTCCATATCTCTTTACATCTTCACAGGTATGTAAAGCATTGTGGAAATTGTGTGACATAAATACTTCTCCATAAATATGTTCAAAACTTGATACAAAGTATTTCAAAAGTTCATGATCATAATCAATATTTTCTGTTATTTCAATGTGAACTGGACTACACAAAATAGTAATAGCTGTGTGTAAAGCTAAAAAATTATTGTACATGTCTTCAGGCAAAATGTCTTGCAGTACAACTGGTCCGGTATAAAGTAAAAAACTTCTGAATTCGGTAGCTTTCCATTGTTTAAAAGTTCGTATTGATCTTGGTCGTCTATTAAAATCCGATGGTTTTGTGTTTCGTAAGTATTGAAGTTTCTTATCAATGCGATTTATTTTTTCCTCACTTAGCCTATTATCTGGAGGCCCGAAAAACCAGAGCCAAATTAACTTTTTAACTTAACCCAATATCACTAAATGCATGTAATCACTCCTTTATAATAGAAGCCATTCTCACAATAGTCAGACATTTCATCGGCAAATTCTTGCAAGTACTCGTTAGAATCTTGAGGATGCTTTAAACCGTGATATGCACCTACTAAATAAACGTTTTTTATTTTAAAATCTGAACACATAATTGGCCATAACGCTGCAGTAGATGATTTAGATATTGGTAAGCCATCGATATTAATTATTAAGTCAACTGAATCTTGATTACCCTTGCGATTTTTTAATATTGATTCAATAGCCCGCTTCAAACCAAAATGATGGTACCCTCCACCATCAGACATTTCTCTTATATGTGTATATTGCGGTGTTTGTAGTAAAGTTCTTGCGTCACGTGGTAAAACGAAATATGTGAATTGTCTAATTATGAGAAGTAATGCAGTTAAAATCACAAGAATTATGTTAAAGTATAGTGCTCAAGCTGTTAATACTTTTTTAAACTTCGATTCTTTCTTCTTAGCAGAAGATTCTTCATCTTCAGATTCTTCGGATGATGAAGAAGAATCACTTATTTCTTCATCACTGTCAAAATCAATTTGTTCAAAATTTTCCTCTTCAAAATCGAATTCTGATTCGCTGTCTGTTTCATATTCACTGTTTGTTCCAAATTCATTTTCATTTATTTCATCAAATTTCAATTCATTATCTTCATTACTTTCGGAATATTTATTATCTTCATTACCTTCACTTTCACAATCTGAAGACATTTTGATTATTATGTCATTGAATAATTCTTTTCTTAAAGCTTTTAAATCATCCTCGTTCGCATTATTTTCTTCGTAACAATTTTCACTACCGCTCAAATCATTTCTTAGGTGGGTAGTTATCAGAAAATTTAAATCAATATTTGTTTGGTTTTCACTTAAACGAAGAATATGCCTCTTTGTATAAAGAGATGATTTTTCTTTCGGCATGATTTTTCAAAATTTTAAACTGAACTTCTTTTTTTCTGAAAAAAGTATCCCATATTAGTATAAAAGTTAAAAAGTTTAAACAATAACTCTCAAAAAAATTAAAATTTTTCAAAATTGATGCATTTTTAAGGAAGTTATGAGCATTAAAAACTTAAAAGTCATGAAAATTCCCCCATTTTCAAAAAACAATTTAATAAATAAATGTATATAATAATCTTTAATATTCATTTTATAATCATTTTTTAATTGATCTAATTACATTAGTATGTGTTATTTAATTTTTCATATATTTCAAATAACAATAGTGAAATTAAAATAATATACAAGTAATATTACACAAAGAACAATAGTTTATTTAAGAAGAGATGTCCAGGAATTACTTTTCGTGACCTTGTAAATTTTAATTATAAATCACTAAGCATATTTTCTACTCAAATGCTTAATTTAATTAGTCATTTTGTTTAATTTCTTATTCAAATAGAAAAGGAGCATCAAAAGCAACTTGAGCGCGAAAGAAAAGAACAACGAAAGGCAGAACGAGGAGTACAAAGATCTGATAAAGAGAAACATAATGTAACCAAACCGGATGTTGTTAAAGAAGATGTACTAGGACAAGTTAATGAGGAATTGTCTCAAGTAGCTGCAGTGCACAGTGAGGGTGTTGTTCGTGCATCTCATAACATGCTACATGACATTTCTCATTCAGAATCAGTACGTATAATTATTTTTATTTTAAAACACAAAGTTTATCACATTAATAAATTCACATCAAATCAAAAACGATTTATTTTATATTAAAAATTTTTTCTTATGCATATAGTCCCTTAATTTTAAGATTAGAAATTGTAGAGGCCACCTAATTGCAAGATTATTTAATAAGTGTCGGTTTTACGGGTCGACGATTATCATTAATAATATATTCAGCAACAAGGGTACAAAGGCAGCCATTGTTTACGTTGACGTTTGCAGCCCGAGACGTGAACGAGTACTAGCAAACGTCAACGTAAACAATTGGCTGCCTTTGGACCCATGTTACTTACGATACTTTTTATTCCAAAGGCACAAACGTCACGCTTTTAGGTTATCTGACGGCCGGGTGAAAAAGCCATTAATTTGTTCTACCGTTTAAAAATGGCGTCCATTTTTACCCTAGGGCAAAAATAACATATGGGCCAGCTGTTCATTTTTTTTACCCGCTCCCCATGGTGCATCGGTAGTGAGGAGGCTTGCCAAATCAGCGCCGTTTCACCATGCTGGTAGTGGTTTCGCGGGAAAGTCATCGGGAGTATAGTCCTTAAGGACCCAGGAATCCCAGTCGGCCTAGCCGACTCTAGCGCAATTCTGTTCATTTTTACCCTAGGGTAAACATGGACGCCATTTTCAGACGAGAGAACAAATGATTGGTTTTACACCCGGACGACAGGTATCTTAAGGGGTTAAACCACTCTAGAATTTTCAAAAAATCAAAAAAATTTTTTTTGCTTTAAAAGGTGCCTAAGGGTGTATAGAATAAGAAACAATATCAATTATAAGTCGAAACACTTTTTAATTTGGAAGGTCAATTATACGGCGCAGGCATTGCAGATTGAAGGTATATCCAAAAAGTCGTAAGTAAAACTTTAAACTCGTTTTTCTCAAAACTACATTTTTTGTGCTGGCCGGAAACATAACTTTTACAAATCTCAACCGATTTACTTAAAAATTAAACTGTAGCTTCTTAATAACATTATCTAGAGAAAGACGTACGGATTTTTTTTTACGTTGCATATTTTTTTTGTTATAAACAATTTAGTGTCAATTTTTTAAGTAAAAAACTCGGTTTTTCCTTAAAATGTTCGCCATTTTTGCAAAAATCAATTGAAAAAAAATCCCCTACGTCTTTCTCTAGCTTTTAAGATGTAAAAATAGAAAGAAATTTGTTTTTTGTTCTAGGATGAAAATTGGAGCTAAAACCTTTCCGGCCGCGACGTGATTCCTCTCAGAAAGGGTTCCTATCACGTACCTGTAAATTTGATATTTAAAAAAAAATAATTAATGAAGTATATTTTTTTTCTCTTTAAAGTGTACCTAATAAAGATATGTAAACATATTTTTCAGTACATTTAAACTTTTCTTGAAAAAAATTTCTAAAGTTAGGCCTTTTTTTGACGCTCTAGAGTGGTTTAACCCCTTAAAGCGACATGTTTGTGCCTGAGGGATAAAATATATTATAACATGTCATTTATCAAAAACAAATTATAATTAAATAACACATTGAAAGATCGGGAAATCCTCAACTTTTGACAGATTATAAAGGCGAACTATTTATAGTTGAGAGCGCCTGGCCTAATTAAAGAAAATATTAATATTCAAAATTAGCCATATTTAGTAAAAGAAATAAATATATCTTTTGTTAATAAGCCAGGGAATGGGTTCATGGAAATTAACCTATTTTAATTTTAGAATGAATAGAAATAAGTTCTTTAAAAATTTATACCATTTATTATAATAAAATTCACAGAAAAAACATAGTAAACATAAAAACTCTTATATATACAAATTTGCATTACACTTATGACTATTACACTGTTGACATTTTGCTCGTTTTTCGCTTATAAAATGAAACCGGTTATACTTATATCGACGGGGTTGGTCTCATTCGAAAGAGAAACCAAAAATACATTAAATTTCATACCGATATAAAATTCAAAATATTTACTTTTTATTTTCAAGGCGTTACACTGTTGACAGAAATTCAATTACGAAAGTGTTTCGGCTTTTTCTGCCTCCATGACAAACGAGCAGATTTATACTTATATCGTTTTCTTAACACACTTTGTTGTTGTGTTCTGCTGCTTATGCGATGGTAAAGAAAATTTTTTGCTCATATGGTAATTTAAATAGCAGGTCCCACTTATTTCTATATTAAATGTAAATAATTTCATACTATAAAAGTTGCTAAAATGTTCTAGGATATTAATTAATTATTCAAAAAACCATTGTAACTCAACCATTTTTAAGTAAAAATTTAGCTTTTATGCATTATTAAAAACAATTAAGTTGCTTTGATCAAAAATTTCATTTTTCCTTCTTATTTCTATATTAATTGTAAACATTTTTATACCACAAAAGTTACAAAAAAGTTCTAGGATATTAATTAATTATTCAAAAAACAATAGCGGCGAATCGATTTTAGAATAAAAATTCAACTATTATGCATTGTTAATAACAATTAAAATGGTTTGATCAAAAATTTAATTTTTCTTACTTATTTCTATATTAATTGTGAATAATTTTATACTATAAAAGTTGAAGAAAAGTTCTAGGATATTAGTTAATTATTTAAAAAACCATTGTAACTCAACTATTTTTGAGTAAAAATTAAACCTTTATGCATTATTAATAACAATTAAATTGCTGTGATCAAAAATTTTATTTTTCCAACTTATTTCTATGTTAAATAGGAATAAATTTATGCAAAAAAAGTTGAAAATAAGTTGTAGGATATTAATTAATTTTACAATAAAACCATATTAGCGGAATGATTTTTGAATAAAAATTAAACTTTTATCCATTGTTAATAAAGATTAAAATGTTTTGATCAAAAATTTTATTTTTCCTACTTATTTCTATATTTAATGTAAACAATTTTATGCCATAAACTATGAATAATTAATTAATATCCTAGAATTTTTTGCAAATTTTACTGTATAATATTATTTATATTCAATATATAAATAAGAAGGAAAAAAATTGTTCATCAAAACAACTTAATTGTTATGAACTATTTAAATGATAAATGTTATAATTTATATTATGCGCTTTTTTTTAAGTAAAAGTTAGTTGTAGTAATTTTGGTAGCGGCATAGACCAAATATTAAAATACTAATTTGACTCTGTTAGAAGTGCGAAGGAGATCAAATAAATATGGCAGATTTATTACAATATACTTTATTTAGGTCCACAATATAATTGGCATGGAGGTCGCGATGACACCTCCTTATACGTCACACACAACCCGTATCCACAGCTCAACGGTACAGTCGTTTTCTTGCGAGTCAGACTTCTAACTCCGTAAGAGCGGAGAGGAGAGAGAGGAGAGAACCTAAAGGTGCATCCCCACACACTCCACCCCGAATGTCAACCAATTAACTATTATTTATTTTTATTATTTTTCTTTGGTAAAATTTTTTCATTCATTCTTACAAACAATTTATAAACATTCTTCCATACATGCGAACCTCCATGAACTACATGTAATTCGTTGTTATATTTAATTAATTTTACTTATTTACAATGTGAGTCTGTTTTTTTATTTAAAATAAAATTTTATTGTGGATAACATGTTGTATAATAAATAAATTCAATGTACATCAAAAATTGATATTAAAAAGAATATTACATTTATATATTTATTATAGCGCGCTTTATATTTTTATTTATTTACAATGCATTTATTTTCCGTCAACGGTTAATATTTCCATTAGTGAGAAAACTTGGCATTTGTGGTATTTAGTGCTACAGCTAAAAAATCTTAAATTTCATTATTCAACTAATTGATTTATTTTATTTTCATTAATTTTGTACAATTTTAATTTCATTTTTTTTCAAATCGTTGCTTTAATATTAAAATCCCGAGGTGATCAGTCTCGCAATTCAATGAGCAAATCAATTCTGTAAGGAACTGTCTTTGCATCTGATGCAACCATCTATATAAAAAGTGACCTTCTTCGATACCTTGCGCAGAATCGACTCTGACATTTTACGGGTAAATCTAAATTATGTACATTCACGTCTAAAGACGGTGGTTTATCAAGATTTTCTTTATTTTCCAGACTTTCTTGATTTTTTGTTATCGGCTTGCGTCGTAATATCGCATCAATTTCGCGATTTTCGAACTGTTCCTTTGGTTAGATTTTTCGGTTCTAACATCGATAATTATTTTTTTTGAAATATTGTGCGGGATTTTTTCCGGATTAACAGGTTTTTTGGGTTCTTGGTTGGGTAAAAAGTACGCTGGTTTTAAATTTTCCATAGAAACGCTTTTTTTTACCATCTGCTTCAATCTCGAATACTCTATCGGTAACCCAATTTAGCACCTTAAAAGGACCGTTATATGGTCTCTGTAAGGATAATTTCACGCCACCAACACGCATAAGAACGTGTGTACAATTGGAAAGATGAGGATGTACAAAAACTTTTCTCTTATCGTTATGGGTGACTGGTACCGGTTTTAATTTGTCCATGTGTTCTTTATACTTCTTAACGAATGAATTATGAATTCTCTAGGAATTTGAAGGTTTGTACCATACAGATATTCAGATGGTGAAAAACCACATTTCATGACATTGATTCTGAGTCCAAGAAGAACTGTTGGACCCAATGACTGGGTTCACGATTGACTTGAGTGGCACATCAGTGCTGCTTTCAAAGATCGATGCCAACGCTCTATCATGCCGTTCGATGCGGGATGATTGGCGGTGGTTCGAATCCTTCGTCATCCCAGCAATTTCAGAAGACCTTGCATAATATGACTTTCAAATAGGACTCCCTGATCAGTTATGATTACGTCTAGAACTCCGAAACGGGAGATCCAATTGTCGTAAAAGGCTTTACAAACAACCTCCGCAGTCATATTACGCATGGCTAAAACGAGCTTGAGGAGCAACAAAATGGTTCGGATTAATACGAGTGTGTTTAGTAATTTTTGAATTTTTGGCAATCAATTCAAGATTTTGTCCATATAACAATATCCTTATTCATTGATGTCCACAGGAACTTTTGTTTTATTTATTTATTAATATTTCTTAATATATATTATTAATATTTATTAATATATATTATTAATATTAATTTATAATATTAGTATCGCAAACGATTAGAATTTTATTCTCCCTAAAACTTAATTTTTAAAATTTCAATCCTGTTTTACTCGAATTCGTATATTTTAGAATTTCATCGTCTATTTCTTGAGCATGAGCGAGATCTTTAAGGGTAAAGTTCGTAGGGGTTAAAATTGCTTCCACGCGGGACAAAGAATCAGCAACTAAGTTGTTCTCTCCAGAAATGTGCTCAATCCAAGTTGTGAATTGAGAAATAAAAGATATTTGATTTCGATGTCGAGTATTAACCTTCCCAGACAGCACCGTTTTTCGCAGGGAGTTCGCGGGGAGTTCCCCGTGTTAAGTTCGGAAACTAAGTTGGGGAGGTTCAGGGGAGCTCTATATGTCCTCGGTTTTATAACTCGCGGTGCGAAGTTCAGGATAGTTATCCGATTAAGTTTGCCGAAAAATTGTGGATAAAAGTTTAGGAAATATTAAATTTTGAGTTTTACAGAAATTTGCTTTGTGAATTTCATTAAAACTATCTCCGGAAAGTACTCTAAAGATATATAGACAAATTTCCTGTAAAATTAAAATGCAAGTTTTCAGTGAATTTTATAAGGTAAGTTTATTATAAATGTTTTATAATATTTATTAAATAAAAGTAAAATTAAAAAAATTTATTTTTCCCTTATTGCGCTTTCTTTTATTTTTCCCCAACATTAACGGCGCAATTTTCGGAAATAAATTTGGAGGAGCTGGGGATTGAACCCGGACGCGCAACACAACAGCCAAGAACCCTAACCAACGACCTGAAGGTGGGTAACTTTCGGGTCTTTTTAAGCTGCAAGCCTTGTCGTCATCAGTTGACACGAATGCCGGGAAAATTTAAAAATGTTTTCAACGAAATATTTTTAAATTCTATTATTAAATTAGTGTCATAATTAAAAGGGCATTGAAATAATATTGCAATGTTAATATTAATATTATTTGTGAAACTAGCACACAGATGTCTGGAAAGTAAAAAAAGTTTGCCTACGATGCCAAGAAAAATCATTGTTACCTGGTGGTTCCTTAGCACCCCCTGAAACGAGAAAACTTAACCCAAAAATCATAGCTGTTCATTTAGAGAAGTTTCACCCCTTTCTAGGGGTGATTTTGAAATTTTTCCAAAAAAATTGTTTTTTAAGGGTCAGAAATAAGTTTTAAATTATGTTAATGATTTTTATTTATGTCAATGTGTTTGTAGGACCTCATTTTCTAGATACAAGCCATTAAAAAAATTTTTATTAATAAAACTAGAATTCGTAACTTTTATTTTATATAGGTGACGATTTTGGATAATTTAATTAACAGTGAATTTTGATTTTTTGGAATGTTAAAAATGTGTAGTTTCAATACAAAAAATATTGAGATGTCCTTTTTTGTTATTTTCGAGATATTAATTAATGAACTATTTAATGTTAATAAAAAATGCAATATTTTATAAACAAATAATGTTATCGTAATTTAGCGTTACCAATTGAAAGCTGACGTAATTCCGCATCCAACGAGACTAATATAAACTATTTTGAATTAGAGGGATTTTTATAAACAATTGCAATGTTATGCGATTATTTATTAACAATCCACTAACCCAAAATTCTTCATATAGGGCTCGTTAGATGCGGAATTACGGTAGCTTTCAATTGGTAACGTCAGAATTACGATAACTTTATTTGTATATAAAATATTTTATCTTTTGTTAACGTTAAATAATTAAATAATTAATATCTTGAAAATAACAAACAAGGACATCTCAATATTTTTTGTAGTAATAATACACATTATTAACTTCTCAAAAAAATCAAAATTCACTGTTCAAATTTTTCAAAAAATCCAACTCCTTCTCACCTACAGGCAGTTTTTGAGAAAACCTAACAACACTTCGTGGTGGAATTTCGCCCTATACATATAAATTCATTAACACGATTTATTCATTTACTAATTAAATCATCCAAAATCGTCACCTACATAAAAGAAAGGTTACGAATTCGAGTTATTTTTTATTAAAAAATTTTTTAATCACTTCTACCTAGAAAATGAGATCCTACAAACACACCCACATAAATAAAAATCATTAACATAATTTAAAACTTATCTCTGACCTTAGAAAACAAGTTTTTTGAAAAAATTTCGAAACTTCTCTAAATGAACAGCTACGATTTTCGGGTTAAGTTTTCTCGTTTCAGAGGGTGCTAAGGAACCACCAGGTAACAATGATTTTTCTTGGCATCGTAGGCAAACTTTTTTTTCTTTCCAAACACCTGTGAGCAGCTATACAGGGTAATTTTTATGTTCTGGACCCCCAAAATATCTTGAAAGGAAATAGTTTTTGAGAAAAATGTTGTATACAAAAGTTGTCAGGTTGAAAAAAATCTATTAAATTGTATAATTAAAAAACGGGCCCAGGGCCTTATGTGGGCCCTACAGACAAAAAAGTAAATTTTTTAAATGGAACCAAGTATTTTCAAACTCAGATTCTTTTAGCCAGTGATTTCCTCTTTTCAGACATGTGGTAACTTGTGGGCCCAAAGTTAAATTTGGGCCCAAAATTCGATTTTTTGTGGTTTTAAAGGTGATTTTAGTGTAACTTAGTTCCAAGGGGTTTTCGGGGTCCCTGATTACGAATATGAAGTCAGTTTTTAAAAATTTTCAATAACGGACCCAAAATGACTAATTAAAATTGAAAAAAATTAAGGAAAATTATGAAACTTCTTATTTTAGACTTACTTAGCCTGCTAATTGTTAATTCAATGTTACTTTTATTGCTCTTAATTTAGTATCATAAAACTTGAGGTAAAATAATTAATAGATTTTTTCAAATTTTAATATTTAGGGGCTTATAAGGCCCAAAATTAGATTTTCTTTGGTTTTAAAAGTGATTTTAGTGTGACTTAGTTTCGAAGGGCTTTTCGTGGTCCCTGATTACGAATCTGAAATCAGTTTTTAAAAATTTTCAATAGCGGACCCAAAATGACTAATTAAAAATGAAAAAAATTAAGGGAAATTATGAAACTTCTTATTTTAGACTTATTTAGCCTTCTAAATGTTAATTAAATGTTACTTTTATTGCTTTTAAATTAGTATCATAAACCTTGGGGTAAAAAATTAGATTTTTACAAATTTTAAATGTAGGGGCTTATAAGGCCCAAAATTCGATTTTTTGTGATTTTAAAGGTGATTTTAGTGTGACTTAGTTCTAAGGGGTTATTGGGGTCCCTGATTAGGAATCTGAAATCAGTTTTTAAAAATTTTTAATAACGGACCCAGAATGACTGATTAAATATGAAAAAAATGAAGGAAAATTATGAAATTTATTATTTTAGACCTATTTAGCATTTTACTTGTTAACTTAATGTTACTTTTACACAGCTCTAAATTTACTATCCTTTGGGGGCAAAAAGGAAGATTGGTTTATTTTTCAAATTTAAATTTTGGGGGCTTATGGGTTCCAAAAGTGGAACTTCTGTGGTTTTAAGAGTTATTTTAGTTTCAGGGAACTTTCTAATCTAATTTTTGGCCTTATAAGCACCTAAATTTAAAATTTGTAAAAATCTAATTTTTACCACAAGGTTTATGATACTAAATTAAAAGCAATAAAAGTAACATTGAATTAACAATTAGAAGGCTAAATAAGTTGAAAATGAGAAGTTTCATAATTTCCCTTAATTTTTTTAAATTTTTAATCAGTATTTTTGGGTCCGCTTTTTTGAATTTTAAAAAACTGATTTCAGATTCGTAATCATAGACCACAAAAACCCCTTGGAACTAAGTCACACTAAAATTATTTTTAAAATCAAAGAAAATCTAATTTTGGGCCTTATAAGCCCCTAAATATTAAAATTGGTAAAAATCTAATTTTTGACCCCAAGGTTTATGATACTAAATGAAAAGCAATAAAAGTAAAATTGAATTAACAATTAGAAGCCTAATGAGTCTAAAATAAGAAGTTTCATTATTTTCCTTCATTTTTTTCATTTTTAATTTAATTTCTTTATTATAAAAAATATGAAAAAACATTGCGTTGTATAAAAAATTTTGATTTAAAGAATGCAAGAAATTTATTTACAATTATTATAAATAATTTATATTATTATTGACAAATAATTATAAATATTTATCATAAAATGCAGATACTTTAATTTTTAAATTAATTTATCAAATTACAAATTGACGATTTAAATGTCCACCATACATCTCGGTAAATTTAATTAATTAATTAATGATAAAAGCCATAAACATACGTTGATAAATGTTCAAAAAGTTTTTTTAATTAAGTTACTTTTAATTGAATAATAATTTAATAAAAATTTGACAAGTCCAGAATTTTTTATAACGAGATTCAGTATTTAATAAATTTCATTTTTAAAGAATTACCTTAAATCGTTTTATATAGCTGCTAGTTTCACAAATAATATTAATATTAACATTGCAATATGATTTCAATGCCCTTTTAATTATGACACTAATTTAATAATAGAATTTAAAAATATTTCGTTGAAAACATTTTTAAATTTTCCCGCCATTCGTGTCAACTGATGACGACAAGGCTTGCAGCTTAAAAAGACCCGAAAGTTACCCTCCTTCAGGTCGTTGGTTAGGGTTCTTGGCTGTTGTGTTGCGCGTCCGGGTTCAATCCCCAGCTCCTCCAAATTTATTTCCGAAAATTGCGCCGTTAATGTTGGGGAAAAATAAAAGAAAGCGCAATAAGGGAAAAATAAATTTTTTTAATTTTACTTTTATTTAATAAATATTATAAAACATTTATAATAAACTTACCTTATAAAATTCACTGAAAACTTGCATTTTAATTTTACAGGAAATTTGTCTATATATCTTTAGAGTACTTTCCGGAGATAGTTTTAAAGAAATTCACAAAGCAAATTTCTGTAAAACTCAAAATTTAATATTTCCTAAACTTTTATCCACAATTTTTCGGCAAACTTAATCGGATAACTATCCTGAACTTCCCCTGAACCTCCCCAACTTAGTTTCCGAACTTAACACGGGGAACTCCCCGCGAACTCCCTGCGAAAAACGGTGCTGTCTGGGTTATCATTTTTTTTTGCGAAAATGCATATATCAACGGTTTGTGATCTGTGAGGATCTTGAATGTACAACTCTCCAAATAATTTTGAAAGTACTAGACATCTTCATGAATGGCGAGCAATTCCCTGTCATATGTACTATATTTTTTTTGAGTAGGTGATAATATACGAGAAAAGAAAGCTAATGATTCTCACACATTTTTGTCATTTTTATGTTCCACGACGGCTCCTATTCTCGTATCAGACTCGTCGGTCACGAGTCGAACTTGAGCAAATTTATTTCGATGAACCAACAACGCAGCATTTGTAAGTTCGTTTTTGACGATTTCGAAAGCATTCTCCGAAGTCTCGTTCCATGGAATAATTCGTTTTTTTTATTCTTTTAGATATTCCAGGAGAGGAATCTGAGAATGAGCTGCATGAGAAAGGGATCGACGATAAAAATTTCTCATCCGAAGGAAACGACGAAGATCTGAGACAGTTTTTGGTTTCGGAAAATCTAAAATTGCCCTGACTTTTTCATTTGTTGGCTTAATGCCCTACAAGCTAATTGTATAGCAAAGGAATTCTATTTCAGATTTTTTGAACTCGCATTTAGTTGGATTAATGCGTAATCTTTATTCTTTTAATTTTTCAAAAACAGCGCGCAGGTGTTCCACCTGTTCTTTCTTATTTACAGAAGCTATTAAAATATCGTCTATATATACATAAACAGACTCGAACTCGCCCAAAGCTTGATATATATACCGCTGGAAGGTTTGTCCGGCATTTCTCAAACCAAATGTGGTTGAGGTGTACTTGAACAAACCAAATGACGTGATGACCGCGGTTTTAGGAACGTCTTCCGCACTAATAGGAATTTGATGGTATGCCTTGAAGAGATCAATTTTAGAAAAATTTTCTTTCCGAATAAATTTGCAGAAAAATCGTAAATGTGGGGTACCGGATATTTATCGGTGATGGTTTGCGCATTTAACCGTCGATAATCGCCACAGATGCGCCATGAACCATCTTTTTTCTTTTTCATAAGGATGGAAGTAGCCCAAGGACTACGTGAAGGTCTACAAATACCCAATGGGACCATTTCACGAAACTGATCTTTCGCGATCTTTAATTTGTCCGGTGGTAATCTGCGAGCACGTTGTGCTGCGGGGGGGGGGGTTCAATGGTTTTAATATGATGATATACCTCCGAATTTGGTACTATAAAGTTTTGTGTCACACAGTCGATACTTGTTGTGTAATTGTAATCAAGTATGGTCATTCACTGCGTTTACATTGTTTGGAACTAATTACTTTTGTAATCATTTTTATTTACTTCTAATTATTTTTCGATCTTATTGAAATTTCATTTCTATTTGATTCTTTTTAAATAAGCAATTCGCATATTTCAGGGAGAATTATAATATGATAATGATAGATTAAGAATAATGATGGTAAAAATAATAAATAATCAAGTAATAATTAATTACGGAAATAATATTTGAATAATAAAATTTCTTTTGCATGACAAAAATTTTCGATTATTGGTCGCGCAATTAAAATAACATTTTATCTGATTTATAAAATTTACCCGAAACTATAGTGTTACCCTATATAGTACAACAAAAGATTTGAATGAAATTTGTCATTTATCAAAAATAATTGGAGAATTGAGTAAAACTCAATATTGGTTTGACAATTTAATGTTATGCGGTAACATATTTTTTTATATATAAAAAAAAGAACAAGACTATAATTTTTATCGTATACATTAATGATTTATTATCATAATTTATTGGAGCAGTGATCATCCTCGCATTTTAATGAAATTTTACATTTAGTTTTGATGATAATTTGGTAGATTGTTTTGATTTCGATCTTCTGCGCAAACTCGGTGGTTATGCACATATTTTTATTAAATCATTTAATTGCAAAATATTTTAAAGATTAAAATTCAATCAAATTTATTAAATTTTGATTAAATCTGTATAAACAAAATGGTAATTACAAGAGATCAAATGCGTCAGGGTAACCCCCCACCAAACGCACAACCAAGTGCAAACAGGACTGATCCTGAAGGAACAGCAAATCCTAATCCCAAAATAGAATGGAAATTCTTTATGAACGCGAACGGAAACTTAATCAAAGAATGGAGGAATTTAATCAATGCGAACGCGAATTTGAGAATAATATTAGAAACCAACCTGATCGAATTCAGCAAAATCCAATTAACATAAATCCAGTTAATAAATTAAACGGACAAAACTTTCCGGTAAATAATAGTAATAATATAATTAAATTACCAAAATTTTGCGAAAGCAATCCTGTACTATGGTTCGCTCAAATAGAATCGATTTTCGAGAGATTTCGAATTGTTACCGAAGAAACATAATCTCAAATTGTTTTGTCACAAGTAGATACTGATATATTAAATTGCGTTAGGCATATAGCCATGATTAACCCTAGGCCAATAAACTATTACACTAAATTAAAAAGAGGTTTAATTTCTCATTTTGCGGTTTCAGACGAGACACACGCTTTTCAATTAATACACGGCGACGTCACTAATAATGGGAAACCCTCTCAAATGCTTAGTCGATTGCGAAGTCTAAACGCTGTCAATTGTAATGACGATGTTTTAAAAACAATATTTTTGGCTAAACTCCCTCACCAACATTAATTGAGGCACCCAATCGAACAACCGGTCGCGAGCTCGGGCCGGACGCTCGGAAGCCAGTCAGCGTACGAAAATGTCAATAAAATTGAAATTCAAAATTTTAATTTTTTAAATATATTACCTTATAGAAAATTAAAAGGCCCACCTTTTTTTCCTTTAACTTTTTTTGCATCTTTTTTTCTTAATAAGAAATTTTCCATCTTTTTCCGTTTTCGAAATATAAGAGAAAAACTGTTTTTAAAAAAAAGAAAATTTTAATTGTTTTTTTGACTTCAACTCGCGACAGCTCAGACAATTTTACGAATTTCTTAATGAAACAAAAACGAAAATACGTGTTATTATATTCTACGAGTGACTAAAAAAAGAAAAAAGTTGTTTTGATTAAAAATAAAAAAGTTATTAATTTTTTAATGAGACATTGCAAAATTCATGAACTGCAATTTTCACCCTGTGAGGAATTTTCGTAAATTTTCACCAGCAACAAACTTCCAGTGAGAAAGTTGTTCATTAAGGTCCAAAGAAGTTTTCTGGAAAGTTACAATGCAATTGAACAATTAATAACAAAATGGTGAATGTTTAAACTTTAAAGTTGCGCGAGCGGCTGAACGTTTGGCGTGCGTTTGCTACGTAATAACTTAATTTCTTATTAAGAAAAAAAGATGCAAAAAAAAGTTAAAGGAAAAAAAGATGCGCCTTTTAATTTTCTATAAGGTAATATATTTAAAAAATTAAAATTTTTAATTTCAATTTTATTGATATTTTTGTACGCTGACTGGCTTCCGAGCGTCCGGCCCGAGCTCGCGACCGGTTGTTCGATTGGGTGCCTCAATTGTCGTTTTCAGCTTGAAGTGGTATAACGGTAAATGAATTAGCTTCTCAAGCTGATAAGATGGCTGAGGTAGAATTGCCACAGCTTCCAATGCTGCTGTTTGGAACGAATCACCTTAACCTTCAGGTGGAGATAAAATCGAGGTTCTCGCTACCATATTGGCAAATTAAAATCCAAAATTAAAGAATTAAACGGTCGTAAGTCGCACGATCCTCAAAGATGCGAGGGCGGAAATCCTTATCGTGGAAGAGGCAGAAGTCGTCCATTTGGGCGTGGTAATTACTATTATAGAGGGCGTGGTCGTGGCAGAGGTAACTATCGGAGCAATAGTTATGGTAGAGGCTACAATCAACATAAAAATCAATTTCAACCTAATCCCTTCCATAATCATTTTCGAAGTTCCAGTCCGTATTATCGCAATTCTCATCATCATCATAGCACTAAACATTATTCTCCTGAACCATGTTGCTCCAAACAACAAAATTCTTGTTGTAATCAGAGCCAATCGGGAAAATGTAATGCCGTCAATTTATAGAGACGAACTCTGTCGGCGTCTTCTCTCATCGTCTCCATATTCGCGATCAATTGAGGGTGTGAATGCTATAAGGGGATACGCTCGGATTCTCGCGGAGAAGTATTGTCCAATAGGTGAATTTTTTATGACAATTGTTTGTCATAATTGTTTTGAAATTTTTGTTTATTTGTTTAAACAATTATTGTTAAACAATATCTAGAAATATTAATTTAAAAAACGGCACATGTAAATTTTTTATTCCGTGCCTGTGATTTTAGTAGTTAATTAAACTTAAAAAGCTTGCAATAAATTCTGGTAATTAAGGTTCTTAAATAGTTTGTAATTTGTTTATAACATTTTTATAAACAAAATAAAATTTATAGAAAAAAGTGACCGATACAAAATCTTTTTAATTTTTGACGCTGAGTCGAATAGCATAAATAGTTTTTAAATTTTTTGTTTATTTGTTTAAACAATTATTGTTTAAACAATTTAGAATGTCAAAAACTACGTTCAGTAAGTTATATAAATATATGTTTTTTGATTTGGCTATGAATAGAAAAGTCAATTTTATTATTTAATGAGTTTTTTCGTCTTATTACTACTAGGCAAATTAATTATATTTTAAACATTGTGAGGGTGGTTTCTACCCTTAAATCGACATATGGGCACTTATAATAAAACACGTATCTCCTATTTTTCGATGCTTAACAAGTATACCAAGTTTTATTAAGATCGGTGTGAGACACTTGGGTAGGTTTACTTGTAAGCTTTAATTTACATTTTGATTTTTCAAAAAATACCAGAAATTAACTGAACAATCACGAGTTGAAGTAATAAAACATTGAAATTCTTTGATTTTTGAAAATGTAGTTTTTGCTCATTATCATGAAAAGAACAAAGAATGGAAAAAATTTTATACCAGAAAAAAGATGTAGAATTTTATTCTCCACAAGAAACAATTGTCATAATTGCAATTTGAAAAACTTCAAAAAATTCACCTATTGGACAATACTTCTCCGCGAGAATCCGAGCGTATCCCCTTATAGCATCCACACCCTCAATTGATCGCGAATATGGAGACGATGAGAGGAGACGCCGACAGAGTTCGTCTCTATAAATTGACGGCATTACATTTTCCCGATTGGCTCTGATTACAACAAGAATTTTGTTGTTTGGAGCAACATGGTTCAGGAGAATAATGTTTAGTGCTATGATGATGAGAATTGCGATAATACGGACTGGAACTTCGAAATCGATTATGGAAGGGGTTAGGTTGAAATTGATTTTTATGTTGATTGTAGCCTCTACCATAACTATTGCTCCGATAGTTACCTCTGCCACGACCACGCCCTCTATAATAGTAATTACCACGCCCAAATGGACGACTTCTGCCTCTTCCACGATAAGGATTTCCGCCCTCGCATTTTTGAGGATCGTGCGACTTACGACCGTTTAATTCTTTAATTTTGGATTTTAATTTGCCAATATGGTAGCGAGAACCTCGATTTTATCTCCACCTGAAGGTTAAGGTGATTCGTTCCAAACAGCAGCATTGGAAGCTGTGGCAATTCTACCTCAGTCATCTTATCAGCTTGAGAAGCTAATTCATTTACCGTTATACCACTTCAAGCTGAAAACGACAATTAATGTTGGTGAGGGAGTTTAGCCAAAAATATTGTTTTTAAAACATCGTCATTACAATTGACAGCGTTTAGACTTCGCAATCGACTAAGCATTTGAGAGGGTTTCCCATTATTAGTGACGTCGCCGTGTATTAATTGAAAAGCGTGTGTCTCGTCTGAAACCGCAAAATGAGAAATTAAACCTCTTTTTAATTTAGTGTAATAGTTTATTGGCCTAGGGTTAATCATGGCTATATGCCTAACGCAATTTAATATATCAGTATCTACTTGTGACAAAACAATTTGAGATTATGTTTCTTCGGTAACAATTCGAAATCTCTCGAAAATCGATTCTATTTGAGCGAACCATAGTACAGGATTGCTTTCGCAAAATTTTGGTAATTTAATTATATTATTACTATTATTTACCGGAAAGTTTTGTCCGTTTAATTTATTAACTGGATTTATGTTAATTGGATTTTGCTGAATTCGATCAGGTTGGTTTCTAATATTATTCTCAAATTCGCGTTCGCATTGATTAAATTCCTCCATTCTTTGATTAAGTTTCCGTTCGCGTTCATAAAGAATTTCCATTCTATTTTGGGATTAGGATTTGCTGTTCCTTCAGGATCAGTCCTGTTTGCACTTGGTTGTGCGTTTGGTGGGGGGTTACCCTGACGCATTTGATCTCTTGTAATTACCATTTTGTTTATACAGATTTAATCAAAATTTAATAAATTTGATTGAATTTTAATCTTTAAAATATTTTGCAATTAAATGATTTAATAAAAATATGTGCATAACCACCGAGTTTGCGCAGAAGATCGAAATCAAAACAATCTACCAAATTATCATCAAAACTAAATGTAAAATTTCATTAAAATGCGAGGATGATCACTGCTCCAATAAATTATGATAATAAATCATTAATGTATACGATAAAAATTATAGTCTTGTTCTTTTTTTTATATATAAAAAAATATGTTACCGCATAACATTAAATTGTCAAACCAATATTGAGTTTTACTCAATTCTCCAATTATTTTTGATAAATGACAAATTTCATTCAAATCTTTTGTTGTACTATATAGGGTAACACTATAGTTTCGGGTAAATTTTATAAATCAGATAAAATGTTATTTTAATTGCGCGACCAATAATCGAAAATTTTTGTCATGCAAAAGAAATTTTATTATTCAAATATTATTTCCGTAATTAATTATTACTTGATTATTTATTATTTTTACCATCATTATTCTTAATCTATCATTATCATATTATAATTCTCCCTGAAATATGCGAATTGCTTATTTAAAAAGAATCAAATAGAAATGAAATTTCAATAAGATCGAAAAATAATTAGAAGTAAATAAAAATGATTACAAAAGTAATCAGTTCCAAACAATGTAAACGCAGTGAATGACCATATTTGATTACAATTACACAACAAGTATCGACTGTGTGACACTATTTGTCATGCTAAATGTATAATTTAGTAATCGAAAAATGTGTACACCCTTGTTAGTGATTTCAAATTAAAATATCACATGCATTTAAAAACCAAAAACCCGGAATCTGATATCTTTTTATGTTAGATAATTTTAGTAAAATTTTGAAACTGAAAATATTATTATTTTTATTTTATTATTTACAATCTGATTTTGTTGAAATGAATTATTATATTAATAAGAGAAAGAATATATATATAATGACAATTTCCGATTATGGTTGCGCTGTCGTTGTTCTCACTACTCACACATTATATGTATATGGGCAAATCCACAGAACCGGCCGATTTCATGTTACTCACATATTTTTATATTTTAGAAGTATTATATTAAATATTTTCATACTTCAACCATTTTGTAATATCTCTGAGAACCTATTAAAATAAGAAAATTGAATAAATGTGAACCTTCTAGTCTTTTATAAAAAATAAAATCGAATTAAGTAACTTGGTTAAAATAGTTAATATCAAAATTAGTAAGTAAACAATTTAATTTACAGAAATAAAAAATTAAATGCTAATAAATAAAATATATAATAAAATATGATAAAATATAAATAATTTATTTTTGATAATTAAAAAATTAATTATTTGTATTTTATCATATTTTATTATTCAAAATGTTTTGCACATATTTCAAATAATATATAAAAAAAACAAAGAAATGCCATTTTTAATTATAATTTCCAGAAGAAAAATAATATTTTCGTTTTTGGCTTTTAACTCAAACGGCATTAAAATAAAATGAATCACGCAAGAAGATAATTGTTCTTGAATATATTTTAAAGAAAGTAAACCATAATTAAAAGGTGTGCTTGCTATTTGGAAAATTTTCATCTTGATAAGTAAAAATCGGCCAGTTCTGTGGATTTGCCCATATGTTACGGTAAAAGTACGATATTGGTAAATGTGGACAGTTACCGGTAAATGTGCACATTTACCAATCTGGCTGGTATCTAGCTGGTAAAAGTGATTAATCTCAAAAAATTACGTACATTTACCAAGAAAGTTGGTAAATGTGCACATTGACCAGCGCGAGTTGGGAAATGTAGATAGTTTGTTTTTATTTCGCTCAGATGTATAACGACAGAAGGTGATGAGCCTAGTGAAAGACTTATTAAAAGTAGTGAAACGTTTTTTAATGTAATTGATATTATTATTGTGGACATATTTACAAAATTCTTTATTCTTTATTCGTTACTAATTGTTTTCTATTATTTATTTGAACAAGGACCACTCCCGTGACACTTTGAATTACACGACAGATTGTCTGCTTTGCAACTGCATTTCCTTGTATCGCATTGACCTTTGCAATAACATCTCCTGTATCCCTGTCCGCCAGTCAATGATTGCAAATTCACGGTTTCGCGCAAAGACATTTCCACATCAGGAACTTCGGTAGGAGACATAAATTTTTGCTTGAAAACAGTAAACTGATTTCTTTTTTTTGTTATTTTCGAGATATTAGTTAATTAATTAATTAATGTTAATAAAAAATTATATATTTTATAAACAAATAAAGTCATCGTAATTCTGAAGTTACTAAATGCAAATTGACATAATTTCGCATCCAACGAGCCCTATATGAAGTTCTTTAGATTAGTGTATTGTTAATAAACAATTGTGTAACATGGCAATTGTTTATAAAAAATCCTTTAATGCAAAATAGTCTATATAGGGCTTATTGGATACGGAATTACGTCAGCTTTCAATTGGTAACTTTAGGATTCCAATAACTTTATTTATTTGTGAAATAGTGTCAGTTGGGATAAAAGCTTGGCAATACTCAAAACCTGTTGCAGGTGATCTGAGGTTAAAATATTGACGTTGAACTTAATGTTGACACTCTAAATTAAGCTTAAAACCTTCTCGTACAGAATGCATGAACTCATGGGAACACCTCGCCCACGTCAAGTCCATCCTGTTGCTTCGAAAACGGGCTCTGCATCTGGGACTCGAACACGTGCCGTGCCGGAATTCACTTTCGATGCTGCTCCAACGAAGTTCAGTTGATCGATTTTATTATTATTTTTCTATAAGTTTCGAAAAAAACAATAAAGAAATTTTGTTGAGCCTCCTGGAATTTTGCTCAACGAGGGTAAATGAGAACGGTGTACTTAACTCTTGTGACTATAATTTGCAGGTTATGTTTGTTAGGAAGTAGTAAAATTGTGAAAAAGTGCAGAACTTTTGGTATAAAATAGTATCAATATTTTTGTAATATTGCTTTTGATGTTCATAGATGTAAAACATAAATGATATAGTTGATGTTGTTGGATGAAAATGCTTGCCATGTGGTCGATAACAGCCATGTTCAAATTCGGGGTCATCAATGTACAGGCAATCCCCGCAACCTGCATATTTCGCAACTTGACCATCCCCGCTACTTGACCATTTCGTAACCTCGCAACCTGACTAAGAAAAGTGTCAGTTCTCGTACGCGAACAGTCATGTATCTATACATAGTGTCCAGTGGTCAAATTTTAGTGGTATCAATTTTATATAAATTTATTAAAACGAAAATATTTTTGAAAATTGAGTATTTTGTTTAATGCAAATATAAAAGTTCTAATTAATAATTACGTAATTTTAATAAAAATAAATTATTAAATAATTATTTATTTAGTTATTGATGTTTAACAGTCAAAAAATAATTCATTCTATTTTTATTGATAGAAAATAAATATAAAATAAATATAAAATATTAAGAATTCATTTTTTGTCCATTTTGTTATAATTTTTTATCAAGCTAATATAATGAATATTCACTAACATTGTAATTATTAATTATATATGAATTACAGTATAACTTCTATATTGTATATCATATTCATATAATGTTGTGGAGAATATTGTTCCTCTATGAACTATAGTCAAAGTATACAGTCCTGAAATTATTAGTTTTTAGTGGTGGGGAAATATGATCAGGTTGCGGGGATTGCCTGTAGTAGTATTGCCAGCGGCATTTACCAAATATTAAAATACTAAGAGCGAAGGAGATCAAATAAATATGACAGATTTATCACAATATACTTTACTCATTTCCACAATATAGTTGGCATGAAGGTCACCATGACAGCTCCTTATACGTCACACACAATCCGTCTCCACAGCTCAACGGTACAGTAGTTTTCTGGCGAGTCAGACTTCTAACTCCGTAAGAGCAGAGACGAGAGAGGAGGAAGAACTTAAAGGTGTATCCCCACATAGTATTTTTATGTTTTTTTTATATAATGTTTTTGTCATATATTTAGTGTGATTTATTTAATTCTTTAGTATTATAGCATTTCAATTATTGCCCATTTGCGACGCCTACGCAATGTTGCTTGCGTGGCACTGTGAGCGTTTTGTGAGACGAATTGAGACGTCTCATACTTCAGCTATTTCAGTATTAGCTACACACACGATAACGTGTACCGCGCTTCAATATTAATTGTATTATTTTGTACGTTTGAGTAAATACTCGGGGGTTTTTGTAGTCGCTGAATACGAATCTGAGGTCAGTTTTTGAAAATTCAAAATGGCAGATCCAATATGGCGGACAGAAAGGTTAAAAAATTAACGGATTCTAATGAAACTTGTTACTAGGGAGTTTTTTGTGCTGCTGATTATAAATCTAAGGTCAGTTTTAAAAATTTCAAAATGGCGGATCCAATATGGCGGACAGAAAGTTTCAAAAATTAACCGATTCTAATGAAACTTGTTACTAGGAGGTTTTTTGGGTTGCTGATTACGAATCTGAGGTCAGTTTTAAAAATATCAAAATGGCGGATCCATCATAAGTTAAGATGTTTGAAATGAGTTTATGAAAATTTCATGTAATTTTCGAAAACTTAAAATAGTGGACAATTTTCATTAATTTTTATAAGAGTTTAATTTTAAAAATGTTCAGGGTTATTTTTTATTATTCCGAAAATAAATTTTAACAACTGAAATAGGTTTGATTTAATATATCAAATTTGTTTCGAATAATTATTTTATATGTGAGCATGAATTTTTTAAACTCACTGTCCGCCATATTGGATCCGTTATTTAAATTTTTTGAAAACTGACCTCAAATTCGTAATCAGCGACCCAAAAAACCCTCTAGTAATAAGTTTCATTAGAATCCGTTAATCTTTTAACTTTCTGTCCGCCATATTTGATCCGCCATTTTGAATTTTGAGAAACTGACTTTTGATTCGTAATTATTGGCTCTAATAACTCTTACACAGTTATCAATGTGAGTCTTTAAATGTATTATGGAATGTCAGTAAACATTTTTGAAATTTTTCAGCGTTTTTCTCCATTTTGCGTTACTTAATTGAAGTTTCAGAACAAAGTTGCAAATAGTGGCAGCTAAATTTGCTTTTACATGATTCTGTAACTATTTACTTTAATTTTTATCATGGGTAGAAAGTGGAGAATCATGAAGCACAAAACTTATTGAATTATTATGATAAAATAATTTATCGCTGGCATCGATTTTGTCTGAATTCTTGGAAGGATTAAAAATAATTATCCAAACCAATTAAATCGACTTAAAATAGAAATTCGTAATGTATATATACTTCTAGGATCAACCTTCATATTACACAAATGCCAAAAAAAATTCCAAACAAAAGTAGTGGGCACTTCAACAGAAGTAAATTTTTCTTTGCTTTATAAATTTTTTCCTGCTGTGCTGACATCTCCATTTTGACGTTCTGTTTCAACGAAACTATGCATTTTAGTGACTTGTCCTTTTTATACTGAATGCACCAAGTATCCAACTAACTGATCTTTAAGTGAAACTTGCAATTTTTAAACTTTTTTTTGAGGTTTTTTACAGCTAAATCAGGGTTTCAGACCACTGTGCGAGGCATCGCTCGTCGCAGCTTCCAGGACCTTGTTTGCCAACATACGCAAATACGTAGTGGAAATCTCGTAGATGTGCTACCGATACAAGTCGGACTCACGTCAACTAGAAAACTTATTAAACTACCCGTTCTTTAAATAAATCTCGTGTCCGGGTTGTCACAAAACTAAGCGTTTAACTTCATATGTAAACCATGGTAGATAGTTATTTCTTCTGATTCTTTTAAGTGGTACAAAAAGATTAAAAGCTAAATAGAGTTGATTGTAAAAATATTGCCAGTTTCTTGTAAATTTGTTGTATTAAATAAAGAATTCCAATCAGAGTCTTTTCCAATGTATTTTTGTGTGCTGAACATGATCCTTGCTTCCAAAATTGCGTATCACGTTAGGATTTTGACTAAAGAGGTGGTAAAGTCTCCTAAAACAGTGTTTTTGAGGGGTTTCATTTTTTCTCATTAAACAAACGTTCTAAACACTTCTATATAGGCTTAAATTAAAGCTTATACCTTACACTTTAAGGGGGAAATTCGTGTAAATGCACGGTTTTTCAGGAATTTTTTTTAAAAACTGGTAAAGTTTATTGAATTAAAATAAAGCATGCCTTAAAGTACAGAATATAAGATTTATAAAAAAAATGTTATTAAAAAATATTTCCAAATTGCGGCGTTACAGGCGTTTGAACTTGCATCTTTGAGTTTGCGCCGTGCAACCTACAGGTCACAAATCTCTACTAAAATTAAAAATATAAATTTTTACTGTTAAAATACACAAATATGCTTTGGGGTCGTCCATAAATTACGTAAGGCATTTTTCTTAAATTTTGACCCATGTACCCACGTCTGTAAGGCTCCGTAAGATTTGACCCACCCATCCCCCCTATCTTACGTAATTTTCTTCTCATATATTTTTTTACGGGAATTTATATTTAAAACTTTAAAAACATTGAAAAAATGTGTTCAATTGAATATTGATTTGAAATATTACTTAATGTTTGGTGTTTAGTTAATTCTGTATTTATTAAAAGATATTTTTATAAACATTTATGTAAAATATATTAAAAAAAAGTTTTACTTTGGTAAAAACAATATTATTTTATATTTTAACTTAGTAATATTTACATTTACACATCATTGGTACTTATAAATATAATACGAAAATTTTTTACTTATAAACTTTTCGTAAGATGTTAATATTAATATAAAATTTTTAAATCAGGTGAAACGTAAATATATTGAAATTAATAATTTTAAATCGAAGTCCACGTGTTTAAAAGCCATTCTGTTGGTGAATCCAAAATTGGAATGGACCGTGAAGCTTTTACAGCTGATCTTGTTCTACCAGAAACCGGTAAATCCTTATCATCGATTTCTGTTTTCGGAATCCATTGAGCGTTTTCTGTTTTAGTTTATTCTTCGTATAGAATACAAAGAGCTCAGCTTCAATGCGAATAAGTTTCTCTTTTTTTTAAATGAATGATTATTTAATGGTTTGCCTGCAGAAATTATTGCGATTTACGCACATGCGTAAAATACCAATCATCGCTGATATCCCCAGGCTCATCAGAACTAGTTACAGGTTCTAAATATTCAGCAATCACAGGATATAAATCAATTATCATTTCAGACCAAACGCTAACTAAAGTTGCTTCAGCATTTGCAAAATTTTTTCGTTCTAAATCTTCGTCTACAGTTTTCCCATTGCTATCAGGATGAGTGCCGCACGTATCGTAACGAAGAATAAGGCCTGCAAGTGCATTACTAAGAGGAGCCATCTTCCTTTCCCCTTTGTTGTACGCACGGCGGCCTGGTGCATTTGTGACAATAAATATTGCGTCCAAATCAAATTCTTCGAAATGTTGAATCGCATGGGAAATAACTTTCGGATATCTAACATAATAAAAATATTTTATCCGAAAAATAAGCGTTTTTTTAAATAGCTAAAATTGAAGAAAGGCTCGAAAATCGACTTAGGCTGCTTTTCGAGCGAGAACGGTTTATTTACAAAAATTGAGAAAAAATTTAATTTTTATAATACCTTGGATTCTCATCTGGTCCTCCATCAACAGTTATAATAACGATTGGTTTCACACGATTTTCATGTTCCATTATAACGTCAAATTCCGGAATTTACAATAAGCGTTTGAATTCAGTTGAATGACAGGCTGCATTTGACGAATCATGTTTACCACTTCTGATGGCAATGTACGTAGGCCCAGAGTAAGTGATATTTTCTGGATTTCCAAGACCTTCAGGCTTTATAATTATGCCCGCATACACTGATGGAATGAGCTTATGTCGCTCAGCTATGACCCACTCATCGTGAGGAAGTTGAATACGATATTGAACGTGCATCACCATTGGGGATTGCTTTTGTGCCGCTGTCATACCTATCGGTACTCTTGCTTTATCGTCCTGCGATAAAAAAGCAACTTCTTGTGGTCCTAGAAGAGATGCCAATGATTCTACATTTCGTATGGAAACTAAAAAATCGACCATCAGGATAAGCTTTATGACAATCATTTTGAGCTTTGCAAAGTCGTACAGGTGCAGTTGTGACGTGCCTTTTTTCTTTAATTGAAGCGAAGTTTTTAGGGAGAAGTCGTAAGTAAGTAGCTAATCTAGATATTTTATAACCCCCTTCTAACAGTTTTGCGTGTAAATCGTCTAGAGTCTTACAAACTCTCAATTCTTCTGTTCGCCGTCGGTCTTGTGCAGCCGCACCAAAAGTGACTATATCCACAATGACTTTCAAAATCTCAGGCTGATCTACTTCAACTCTTGGCCTTCCAGGATTGTTATTGTTCTGATCTTTTGTTCGAAACTGATTTAACTTTGTTTTTACAGATAATCTGTATTTTTTTTGTTGTGTTGCATTTAATTGCTTTTTCTTAAGTTCTTGTTTTGCTTTTTGTAATTCCCATTTAGTTTTTTCAACCTCACTCTGAGATGATTCACCTCCCAAGGAATCCCTGGCAAGAATTTGACTATTTAATCTGGACTTTAGAACTTGGATTTTTAAAGTAGTTTTTTCTTGAGCGGGCTTTGGATAAGTTTTATTCAAAATGTTTGACGCATCGGGTGGAATATCATCTTCAGATTCCAAACAATCTTCTTCATTTTCAAAAGTCTTGCTCGCAGTTGCTGAAGGTTCGTTTGTCATTACCGAAATTGTATGACCTGAGCTCGATGGAACTAAGGCATTTTTATTTCCTTCATTTTGAATCTAGATTAAATTAAATATAATTTTTTCAATAAATTATACAAACTTAAAAACAAATTTATTATAAAAACGTAATCAAATTTTTGAAAATATTTTCCACATTTTGAAAACAACCCAAAAATCTGTCTTACTATTCATTTAAAAATTTTGTAAGTACATTATTAAAGTTGATAAATTTAAAATCTAATGTTTAAAGTCAATATTTTTATTAAAATATGAAAAAATATGAAAATAAAGTGTAATACTTTGCCTACAATATTAAGCTTCAGTTTTAATTAAGATTAGTTAAATATAACAGTCTAAAAATGAAAATTTTACATAAAATTAATTTCAAATTAAAGTTTGTTTAGTTAAAAACTTTAAAAACTGAAATATATATGGTTGAATGTTTTCGACAGATTTGTTAAAGTTTTTAACTTCAAAATAGTTTACATAATATTTTGCAGAATACTTAAACTTACAGATTTTCTGAGAAAAGTTGAAATATCTACTGTTTTCTTTGCACTTTTAATATTATATTAAATTATAATTATATTTATAATTATATTTTCCATTCTTCAGCAGCCTTTCGTTGTACATTCTCTGAACGTAAATTCGAATATACCAGTTTTAATGACTTGTAATACTTTATATAAAAATCACCTTGTTGTGACATTTAAAAATAAGTTGGGGGAATAATTGTTTTCAAATTTCCGAAATATATCTTACGTAAGAAATTTGTTTAACCAGGTACCCACCCATGTAAGTTAGCATAGGAAAATGTTCTACCCCCCCCCCTAGCAAACGACCTTACGTAATTTATGGACGACCCCTTTGCATGACAAAGAGAAAACTAAAAAAAAAATTTTTTTGAAAATTTGGGACCATTTTGAAAAAAATCACTTTTTTTAATAAACAATGTTCAAAAACATTTTTTAACAAATTTTTTTTTTTCAAAAAACCCGGCAGCCCCCTACGGGGGCGGCCACATTCTCATCACGCGCTTCGCGCGTAGGAGCTCGCTTCGCTCGCATAATTGAGCGCGCCCCGGGGCGCGCGTAGGACGATCGTCCCGCTTCGCGGTTTGATATTGATGCTGACTCTACATTGGCTGCGCAAACGTGTACGTGAACGTGCTGACGTCACAATGTTATTCAAGTCGGTTCTACAATGGGCACGTTTGTACGTGAACGTATACGTTCCGTGCTGACGTCACCCATTTGCAGAACATTGTGACATCAGCACGTACACGTTCACGTTCGCTTACAAACGTGCCCATTGGAGAACCGACTTCAAATGGGTGACGTCAGCACGTTCACGTACACGTTTACGCAGCCAATGTAGAGTCAGCATAATGCGCGCTTCGCGCGCATTTTCTTACGTTGTGCTACACGCTCCGTTTGTCTTTTACAATTAAATAACCTAGTATCATTAATTACTTTTTATCTAAATTGTATAGTTCAAAAATTCATGAATTTCATTTAAAACTTGTATTAATTATTCTATCAGAAAGTACTTGAATGACCCAAGAATCAGTTTGGTGGAATGAGATATTGTAGTAGTTTCAGATTTTTTAGTTCATTTAACTAAATATTGAAGTGAGACGTGTAATAGAAAGAAATTTTTTTTATTAATTTTATTAAAAAGAGTAAATTTAATTACACACAGAGTTTAAATAAGTACAAAAGTAGTTACTTTAAGGTGGAAGCTTTATGTAAATGACCTGTTTTGTATAATTTATTAGGAAGAACTAGTATTTTATATTAAAATGCGCTGAATTAAATTATACAAATAGGTAAGGTTTAAAGGTATTAGAATAAATTTTTTATCGAAAAAAAGGGCGGCACTGCAGCTGTTCAGACTTAGTTCGTTAATTTTGCGCCGTTGATTGGCCAGTTCTTTGTAATTAACGAAATCAACAAACCCAGATTATTTATTAAAATAAGTTATTCCTCTTCAAACTAATTTCTATTGAGTAAACGAATAAATTAATTGAAAATTTTAAAACATTTTAAAAAAATAACTTTATAGTAAATCAATTTTTAAAGCAACAACAAAATTTAATTTTATAGGAGGTATCGCCCTTTTTTTTAATTCCTAAAAAATTTGTGTACAATGGATGTAAGTGAAATTTTTTAAACATTTAATTTTCTTAAAGTACTTTGACTTTAAGGATAACATTCTCATCACGGCACTCGCGTTTCACGCTCGAAAATTAGAAAAAAGCGATAGCAAAACTTGCAGATTTAGAGGAATTATTAAAGAAAATTCAAAATAGCATAAATCTAATCTTAAAGAGAAAAAAAATTCTTGATAATGCTGTTATCATGTCGAAATTTTTGGGGTGCATGAGGCCAATGGTGTTTGCCAATATTGCACCATTATAAAAACATTAATCTAAATTTTCTTCATTAAAATACCAATCTTTTATTTACGACGTGCACAATATTAAACAAAAAAGGTTCAAAAAAATAGTTTAATCGATATAAACCTTCACTTTACATATAATATAACTGAGCTAGCTATGATAGTTAAAATGTTGTACATAGAATTTTAATCCGAAAATTTTGATATATTTTAACGAAATTTGGATAATTTTATTGTTTTTTTGACGAAATCACCTGGCCATCGATCTCAGGCGACATTTTAATACACTTAAAGTATATACCAAATTTGAAGTCGATTCATTAAAATTTATTCAAGTTATCGTCGGACCAAATTTTGTCTACAGACAGACATTTTTTTAGGACCCATTTTTTCGGCATCAGAAAGTCTCAAAACGTCAAGATTTACTGGAATTAGAGAATGCTTAAAATCGCCCAAATGTAATACTTTCTCATTATGATAAGAATGTAAAAACAAATTTTTCATTAAAATTTAAAAAAACAAAAATTCCGTATTTTATGAGTAAGTTACTGTAATATACGTTAATTTAAGGTGATTCAAACAGAAATAATACATAGTTGAACATAGTTTTTCAAAATAAAGTAATTTTGCTCTGCATTTTACCCATTTTTCATCCGTTTTTGTCATTTTTTGTCTTTTTTTAAAAAAGTGGTATAACTTTTTTGTTTTAATCGCTATTAAAAATTGTCAAAGGAAGAAAGTGTTTATTTTTAGTCGTAATTTTCGAAAAAAAATTTTGTTTGAAAAATGCGAATTTTAGGAATTTTTAAAAACTCAAAATTTGAATAATTTTGTTGATTTTTGACGAAATCATCTGGCCAACGAACTCAGGCGAGATTTTGGTACACTTAAAGTGTATACCAAATTTGAAGTCGATTCATTAAAATTTGTTCGAGTTATCGTCGGACCAAATTTTGTCTACAAACATACATACAGACAGACATTTTTTTAAGACCCATTTTTTCAGCATCAGAAAGTCTCAAAACGTCGAGATTCACTGGAATTAGAGAGGGCTCAAAATCGCCCAAATGTAATACGTTCTCATTATGATGAGAATGTAATAAGGAGCTAGTCATGCATTAGCCAGTAAGATAAAGAAGATTTGTGGTGGGTTTGAATAAAATGGGTTAAAAATTGGCTGAGTTACATTGCACGGCGCGCCAAAAAACACGTTTCGAGAAAAACGCATATAAAGTTTTCGATACATAAAAGTAGTGTTTTAACTATTACCTTGAAGACGTTATGTATTTGAAAATAACTATTGCACTAAAACCAAGATGTACTATCACTTGTTAATAGTGCTTGCTGATGACAATATTAATAAAATTATATTGACAGGAAACCGAAAGAATAGAGGGATCTCGTGCTCATAGGTAACTATGTATTTGGTACCATCTGAAGTGCTAAACTTATGATTACTATAGACATTTATACATCTAATTATAGATTAGTAATATAGCATTATATTCTACAGATAGTAAACTAATTTTTAAAACAAAAAAAATTGTAAAAAAATTTTGTTTTACACGAGTTTCCCCCCTTAAGACCCATATATGAGAGATTCTATTTCAATCGCCCCAGCCCAAAAAGTCAATTTTCTGGGATTGGCTTCATACTTTGGTAAATTGTTGTCCTATATGATAGTAATAAATCCCTAAAATATAAACTCATTAAAAAAATATTTGTAGAAATTAGAGGGGGTTGAAGTTTTGACGTTGAGGGTAACATTGTCATTTTCAAATCCGTATAACTATGGCAAAAGTTAATGGATTTTAATTTATCTATAATGAATTTTAATGCATTTTTCACGTACTTTTCAAAAATGTATACGAAATTTAAAAAAAAAAATTTTCACCCCTTTTTTGCTTCCTTGTGGAGGAAGCTTTGTAGTCCTTTCGTTTATAAAACTTTTCAAAGTGTCGGAAACAAATTTTTTTCTTTATAGAAACATGTTATATGAGATCCTGATCAATTGTCCGGATGTATGTGTGTGTGTGGATCCCTTTTTTGTTTAGAAGATAACTTTAACAGGTTTTAATGGATTTAAATAAAATTTGGTAGGCTCATTTATCATATTAATATCTCAAATCTGACCAATGGATTTTGAAAAACCCAAAAAAAAAAAATTTTATCGTCTTTTCTCCAAAAAATTTTTTTTAATCGAAAAAATTTTTAAATAGAAAAATTTAAGGTTATATATAAAAAAATCGTAATCCTTACGTCAAGACGAATCGATCGATATATATATATATATATATATAAAGTATACATTTGAGGTAAATTTAAAGAATTAATGAAAGTTAAAAAATCAAAAATTCTGACATCTGCTAGATGTGATTTGAACTTGTAATGATCGTATATTTTTAGCCAATAGAATTTGCTCGCCGGATGGAGCCGGAGTATTCCAATAAAGTATTTTACTAGATTTTAAAGTAATCAAAACATTCAGTGCCGCTTCTGCCAAAATTGTTAATTCGTAAATTATGGGACAATAAAATGGGTTGGATTACAGAAATTGAGAGTGGTCATCGGGAGTTATTACGCTGGGAGAATCTTTTGATGTTAAAACAGATAGAGATTCCTCGCAAATTAGAACGTGGCGATTTAACATTGCACGCTTTCGGAGATGCGAGCGGGTTGCCCTATGCTTAAGTAGTTTTTGCACGTGTAGAGTACGAAGGTACAATTTCAGTTAGACTAGTAAATGCAAAATCAAGAATGGTTTAAAACCACGGTTTTAGCGTGGATAAAACGGGACTTACAGTGGAATACTTTAGTGTACAACAGTGTTAATGAGATCCGATCTAATAGTAAGTGTGAGGATTGGAAATTTGTACTCAGGGAATTAAATCCCGCAGATTTACCGTCGCGAGGATTTTGTCCGTCAAAATTGGTTGAATCTTAGTGGTGGACAGGGCCTGAATGGCTTTACAAAACAGAATGTAAGTGGCCCGCGGGAAACGCAGAAATTGAAGAGATAAGAGTCGAAATAAAAAAGGGCCTTTAATTCAGATGGCCAATTTAGAAAAAGATGAATTTAGTGTAGGAAAATATTTCGAGTCTTATTCTCGCCTTTGTAAATTTCTAGCATGGATGAAAAGGTTTTTTGATAATTGACGAGCATTATTAGAGAGAAAGGAAAACGATAAAGATTTTAGTGTATCGTACTTGAGCGGGACAGAACGAAAAGAGCTATGGTTGACATCAGAAGAAATTACAGTTGGGGAAAAGAATTTGTTTCGATTTTTACAAAAAGAATGTTCTCAGGCGACAACGGAAATCAGCTGTCATCGTTTAAGATGCTTTTAAATGAAGACGGTATGTAAGTCTTAAAAACGAAAATTGTCAATAGAATCGATAGTTTTCAATTCCGATGTCTCATTTTGTTGGACGGAAAAAATGAAGTTGTTCGACTTTTAGTTCGTGAAACCCACGAAAGATTAAGACATGCAGGAACTTTAATGATTATAAGTTACGTAAAGTGATAAGAACTATTTTATCGAATTGCATAATGTGCAAAAAACACCACTCAAAGCGCTTGGAATGTGAACCGCCACCTTTACCTCTTAATTGGGTGAGAGATGCAGCCGCATGTGAAGTTTTAGGCGTTGATTTTGAGGGTCCTTTATTTGTTAAGGTGGGAGGAAAGGCATGGATTTGCATTTTTACATGCGTGGTATATAGGGCGGTTCATTTTGAATTGGCAACGTCGCTTTCTGTAGATGGGTTTCTCGAGTGTTTTCGTAGGTTCATAGCAAAGCGAGGACGACCTAGAGATGTTTATAGCAACAATGGCACAAATTTTGTTGGTACGAATAATGCTTTTATACAATTGGATTGGCAAAAGAGCGCAAATCAAAGCGCGTTATCAAAGATAGAGTGGCACTTTAGTATTCAGAATTGTATACGATACTGTGCGATGTGGAAGCTATTGTCAATTCGAAACCATTGACGTATGTTTCCGAAAACCTTGATGACCTTATTCCTTTATCTCCATCTGTTTTTTGATAAGAAGCAAAGTATAGATTACAAATTTTGAAAGATTTACGTATTAGATTTCGAACCGAGTACCTGGGTCAATTAGTAATAAAAAAGGGAAAAGAAGAATCGCGGAAAATAAGAACAGGTGACATTGTGTTGATTGGGGACGATTTGTACAGACGGTTAGACTGGCCTCTCGCGAGAGTCATAGAAATATATCCGGGTCGTGATGGAAATGCTAGAGTGGCACTATTAAAAACCAAAAACACGTTGCGTAAAAGAGCTTTGCAAAGAAATTTACCATTAGAAGTTGCACAGAATGACACTGAATGTGTGCGAAATTTATGTAGAAAGGCAAATTGTACTGTAAAAAAGGATATTACTGTGACTGATAATAAATCTGTACCAAAGAGTGCGAGTAGAACAAAAGATTGTAATTTGACAAATTCGAATAAGAATGAAATATGTAAATCGGGTAATAAATGTGACGAAAAGGGTTCGATTTTGTTGTAAGCAGAAGTGGTCGTCGAGTCAACAAACCGAAGTATTTTAATTCTTGATAGAAAAGAGGAAATTCTCGTCGAAGAGGGGAGGATGTTAAATGTAGTGTGAATCTAGTGCGAGTGCCGATAGCTACAAATATGATAATTGAGTTTGCGCGGCATTTCTGGAGGGGATTAGGAGAGTAAATTGGGGGTCTATTATTCAGTAGATTTATTATGGTAGAAACTAATTTCATAATTGATTTTTTGCGTTTACACCTTTAAAGCTCTAATTTTACATGGAGAATCACAGAATCTTTATGAAAAAGCCTTCACATATTTTATAATAAATTCACTAATTATCAATATTTTCTGTTAAATAAAGTGTAGTTGTATTAATTATTTAGCCAGTATAAATGCCGTGAATACGAAACAGACGGATGTTAAATTGTAAAAATATATTTTGAATAAAAGCAATAACTAAATTATACGCTACGCGGAGAATTACCCATAAATTCATTACTGCTCGCTCAAAAATATCAAAAGCTAGAAGTCATGAAGAAAATCCGTACTGTGTTTGCTTTTTTTGTTTTGGAATAAGGTCAACAATAATTCTAATTGAAATATAAAGGTGAATTGAACGATCACTCCGAGTCAGGTTTAAAATAAAACAATTTCTTTACGTTTAGGCAGCGTAGCTGCCCTCTTCAGAAACTATAAATTTATTAAATAATTACTATTAAAACACGTTACATATATATATTATTGTAATGATTATAGAATTTATATAAAACTTAATTACCAAAGTAAAATGAGACTATACGTCTATGTCATAGCAGTTGATTTGACACTGGTAAAATAAATACAAAATTTTTTCGAAATACATAGCATCAGTCGTGATGGGGTGAATGACCACATCAGTAAATAGAAAATAAAGTAAGAGAAATATCAAGGTATATCAAATCACATAAGAGAGTTATGAATATTTCTTTTCATTTAAAATTGAATATAATAATTATTGAGATTTTGTATAGGGTCAGCCGGGGCAAATCTGAACGCTAATTATTTCAGCTTAATTAAAATTTTAAAAAATAAGTTAGACATGAGAATTTTAACCTCAGATCCTCTTCAAGAGATTCTAAGTATTATCCCATTTTTCGTTTGTTAATTAGCAACAGCATAAACAAAGATAACGAGTATTGCAAAAAAGATTGAAAATCAAAGATGACATTCTTTCAGTATTTTGTCTCGTATTTGAAGAAAAAGAAGCTTAAAAATTTATTTTATTATTTATAATTGTTTGTTATGAATACTAGAACAGAAACTATTTTTGATTTTTGCCTCCTGTAAAATTTTATTAATAATAATTAATTCAGGATCTTAATAAAATTTGGTATTCTAGGGTTTTTGGGGTCGCTGATTACCAATTTGAAGTCAGTTTTTCAAAATTCAAAATGGCGGATCCAAAATGGCAGACGAGAATTAAAAAATTCATTGGATTCGATCGAAAATTGTTTGATTTTTGTATTTATATATGATGCATTATTACATAATAGGTTTATTATTGTATTTTTTGAGTTTTTATATAAGTTTAACAATTGCAATACTTTAAATGTATTTTCCCTAAGATTTTTCTGAAATACAGTGGCGTTCGTATTTACCCCGGTGTTTTAGGAATGTTGCAAAGTATCGAGGTAAATACGAACGCTAAGTTTCCTGCGATTGTAATTTATCAAAAAATTTTGCTATCTCATAAAATTGTTTTATGGAAGTAAAGTAACAACTTCATGCACCAGAATAAACACAATTTTGATTGGAATAATTTTAAAATACTAGACAGAGAAAGCAACTACAAAAAACGTTTCATATCAGAGATGGTACTGATGACTGTATGTGATGCTATGTACTTCGAAAAAATGTTGTACCTTTTTTACCAGTGTCAAATCAAAACTGCTATGACATAGACGTATAGTCTCATTTTTCTTCGGTCATTTTTTGCACCTTTAATTGAAATCATTATAGACGTTTTTCCGAAACAAAAAAGGCAAACACAGTAACGATTTTCTTCAAGACTTCTATCTTTTGACATTTTTGAGCGAGCAGTAATAAAATTAGACAATTTTATTACAAAACATTGAGTACTATTTCTGACAGTTTTAAATTTAATACTTGACAACTTCATAAAGAATTGATTTATGATTAGAAATCAAATTGATTAATATTCAACTGTTTCAAAATAAAAAAGTACTGTAAAAAGTTAAAAATACAGAAAAATCGACTTCATTTGTAAATCCCTCTACCGATTTTTCTCATTTTAGGTTCAAATTACTCAGAAAATAATGTGGAATTAATATCTAAAGAAAGCCGAGATGGTCCAGTACTTTTGGGTTAAAGTTAGTCCAAGCCCACTGTGGATAATGACCTCAATAATTTTTTTAGGTGACTTGAACTTAATTTTTTTATCTTGCGCATATAAGTCTTAAAGTGTAAGCTATAAGTTTTAATTAATGCCTATATAGAAGTCTCTATCCCGTCAGGTTAAAGAAAAAATAATACTCAAACCCTCAAAAACACGGTTTTTGAAGACTTTATACCCCCACTTTAATCAAAATCCTGACGTGATACGCAATTTTGGAACCCGTCATCGTATTCAAGACACAAAAATACTTTGAGAAGCACTCTGATATGTCAAAAAAATACCTTGTAGACCTGTGTAACCATCCATAGGTAAATCCATTAAATCAAGAATAGACCCATGAATGTTGACTAACGTATTGACTTGTATGGTAGGAGGAGACATGATTTTAGGTTAGGAAATATCGATCCAGAAAATCACAATAGAAATCAAAAATAGCTTATCCACAACCGATTTATATATGTAAAGAAATTTTAAAATTTATTAAATAACGTTAAAAAACAAACACATATAGTAAATGTCAGTAAAAAATATGTAAAACAATTATAAATTAGAGACCGTTATTGTGCATTAATTTTTCATAAATTTAAAATATAACATTTACAAAAGTATTAAAACGTTGATTTATTTATTATAAATAATTATTTATGGGGGAGTGACACCTTTGAGGTCTCTTTTAAACCTTTATTTCATGAATTTTTTAAGACACAGGAATGAAGTAAACAAAATTTGGTTTTGAAGACTTTATTTGTTAACTTCTTAAGTTTACGAAAATATATTTATACTTCCAAAAAGTTTCAATTTATTGTCTATAGAGGCCGCAAAAGTTGGTCTCGTTTCATTGCTGGGCAAATCGGTGGGAAAGATTCCAGTTAGACCGTTTAATGTAGAACAAAAATTCAGAGTTTTTTTGAATTTGTAATTGATTTAGCTTTAAAAAGTACGAAGAATATTTTAAAAATATTATTTTTTGTGTATTTAGCAGCTATTAAAAGGAAAAAGTCGATTTTTATGGCGAAATTTTTTCAAAAAATCTTTTGCCAAAAATATACAAACAAACCAAAAAAAATCCGCTACGTACTCTAAAGCATTCGTAAATGAAATTAAAAAAAAACTTTGGCCGAAGTCAATCCGATCAAAACTTCAGCCAATCGAGCGGCTGTGAGCGTAAAAGAACGCAATTGTTACCAAGGTAAAAGTGAAAATAGCTGATAGTGATAACTATCACTTAAAGCGCTTTTAGACACCTTCTGCAGATTTCGATTTTTTTTACATAACATAACTTAGAAATCGCTTTTGATCATATAATTTGTATTCTACAAATCATAAAGTATCGTTTAAGCAAATAAAAAAATATTCAGGATTTCCTAAGGAAGTCCTAGCAATAACCGGAAAGCAGGATATACATAGGATGTCTTAGGGATATCCATAGATATTCTGAGAACATCCTAGAGATATCTAAATTTCCGGATACGGATAGGACGTCCATAGGATGTTCTGAAATGTCCGTTGCTGTTAGGGTTCCTGTTGTACTACTGTCGGGAATTGTGCGACCTCTGCGTTTTCGATAACTATGAAACGGCTTAAATCTTATAAAATAATAAATCTAAAATTCTTTTTTTTTATTTTCTAAACACTTATAAAATCCTGAAAAAATGGCATCCTGACAAAGAGAATATGTTAATTTTTCAATTAGATATCTAAGAAAAAGTCAATTTTCAGTGTTTTTGCTATTTTTTATTTCACTATAAGAAACAAATATTTTTTAACGTTCTTGAACTCATTGGTTTTAGTTTTAATATTTTTTTAAATTTTATAGTATTATTGTCATCAAAATAGCAGAGGTCGCATAATTCCTGACGGTATGGGTATGTATTGAAATTCGATTTTTAAAAGTAATAATAATTTTATGGTAATTTAATCTTTTGATAAATTATTAACATTTTTTGACATAATAAATATGTTTAAACAATTTATGTTGTTTGTTTATGTTATACTCATTAATTTTATCAACTAAAAGATTTAACCAAGCTTGAATGAAGCTTGGATTGAGCATAGGTTTCCAATCATGAACCAATACTGACTTGATAATGGTATAAAGGCTGTATCCAGGCTGGGTTACATACGATGGGCGCCGAGCCTAGAATTAGCCTTCAATTCATCGTCAGCATTGGTTTTTCTCGCCTAGGATTATTTGCCCTTAATGTAAAAACCTATTTTTATTTAACCCTTTCAGTCACAGCGTGACACATATGTCAAAAAACATAACTTCCTTAAAACTGAACAGATCGACTTCGCTGAGGTCTCATTTTGAAGAGGAGATGGAGGGCAACAAATATATGTGTATGCCACTTTCAAAAACCCTCCCCTTTTTGAAATACACCCCTTTAAAGAAGGACAAAAAATAAAATTCGAAAAACCTGTATAAATTTTAGACGCAATCTTTTTGCTCACATTTTATTATTACACAATGTTAAAAAAATTGAAAAAAAGAAAATAAATTTCAAAAATTCACCCTTTACGTAAAAAAATTAACCAAAACTACCCCCATATAACCGAAAATAAAAAAATTGACAAACATTGCTTGAAACTAGTTACTCGGGGGTTTTCGAGGTCGCTGATTACAAATCCAATGTTAGTTTTTGAAAATTCAAAATGTGGATCCAATATGTGCTCATTGTAGTACAAAAGCTGACCAAAAGCGAACGTCCTGGATTTGTAAAACTTGCAATGTTGATCCAATATGGCGGACGAATTTTTGAAAACTTAATGCGATTCGCTTAAAACTTGTTGCTCGGGGGTTTTTTGGGGTCGCTGATTTCGAATCTGATGTTAGTTTTAAAAAATTCGAAATGGCGGATCCAAGATGGCGGACAACTTTTTTGAAAATCGATCCAATTGGCCTGAAACTTGTTACTCGGGGGTTTTTGGTGTCGCTCTCATTACGAATCTAAAATCAGTTTTTAAAAATTCAAAATAGCGGATCCAAAATGGCGGACGACTTCTTGAAAATCTAATACAATTCATTTGAAACTTGTTACTCGGGGGTTTTTGGGGTCTTTGATTACGAATCTGAAGTCAGTTTTTGAAAATTCAAAATGGCGGTTACAATATGGCGACCGAAAATTTTAAAAATCCACGAAATTTGCTTAAAACTTGTTACTCGGGGGTTTTCGGGTCGCTGATTACGAATCCAATGTTAGTTTTTCAAAATTCAAAATGTGGATCCAATATGTGCTCATTGTAGTACAAAAGCTGACCAAAAGCGAACGTCCTGGATTTGTAAAACTTGCAATGTTCCACTCTGCCTATTACCAGCAAGAAATCGTCCGCCATATTGAATCCGCCATTTTGAATTTTTAAAAACTGATTTCAGATTCGTAATCAGCGACCACAAAAACTTCCGAGTAACAATTTTCAAGCGAATTGCATTAGGTTTTCAAAAAGTCGTCCGTCATATTGGATCCGCTATTTTAAATTTTTTGAAACTGACATCGGATTCGTAATCAGTTACCCCTAAAACCCCCCGAGTAACCAGTTTCAATCAAATTTGATCAATTTTTAAAAATTTCGTCGACCATATTGGATCCGCCATTTTGAGTTTTTGAAAACTGATTTCAGATCCGTAATCAGCGACCCCAAAAACCCGCGAGTAACAAGTTTCAAGCAAATTTAGTAAGATTTTACAAATTATGTCCGCCATATTGGATCCGCCATTTTGAATTTAAAAATTTTTTAAATCTGACCTCAAATTCGTAATCAGCGACCCCGAAAACGTTCTAGACATCAGGTTTTGAAAAATTTCGGCCTCATCCTTAATTGCGTGACTCAAAGGGTTTAATAAAGTTTTGAATTTTATTTCACAGTTTTGAAGAATAGTTCTAAATTTTTTGAAAACTATTAATTAAATTAAAAATAGGCATCTAACTTTTATGTGTTTGTATAAATTTGTCAATTGGATATTTTATGAAATAATAAATGTTACTATGGTATAAACGTAGGTGATAATTCTCATAAATTTATTCTTTTTCAGAGTTACTCTGTAAGGCGTGAAATTATTCATAGAGAAAGTAGGTCTCTATACTATACTTTAGCATTTGCTGGAATTGCATTAACGGCTGCAGTTATAGTTGGAGTTGCCATTTTTAAAAGGCGCAACGCCAGAAATCCACATCGACAAGTGAGTAATATTTTTATGCAATGCGTCAACGTAAATTTGCCAAAGAAATGCAATTCATTTAATTGATGACAATAAATTTCATCAGAAATAATTTTTTTTTTAAATACCCGTGTGGAAAAAGCCCGAATAGAAGTCTGTCTCTGGTCAGGGGCTAGAAAGGCTCATATTTCACGTAAAAGAACTATCAGATCTAGTTGGAAATAGGTCGGGCTCAGTTTCTTGAAAGCCAAACTAGGAAATTCTTTAATTCTGGATAGTTAAATTTCTAATTCACAAATTAAAATTTTTTTTGACATAAAAATAATCTCTTTTAATCTGTCATTTATTTCTTTACATTGGTAAAGTTTTATGGTATGGCTGAATCTGAATCTTTTTATGTCAAATTCTAGATTGCTGAATTCGAATTTTTCAATAAAATTTGAAAATGGTGACTTTGAAATGTCAACCAAAATTTATGAGTTAAATAATCTGCCTAAAAATAATTACCCGGACGATTCAAGATCGCTGAATCCGAGTCTTTGAACACAATTTAAAAATTTTTATCATGATTTTTTTTAATGCAATGTTTTTGAGCAGCCACTTTACTCCAAAAAACCGAATTAAAAATTTCCATCCTTTTTTAGGGTTCCGTACCCGAAGGGGGAACCCTATTAATGAGACTAGTGAAGCAAGGCATGTACCCCCCCCCCCTAGCGGCCACACGAATTTATCTAGATGGCTGAAATTTGGTATACATATGTATTTTGGCGTGTAGATTACAGGAAAAATATAGCGAATCTCATAGGAATTAATTATCATAGCGTTGTCAAGGAAAAACCATGAATTTTTACGAAAAATCCCTAAAAATGACTATGTACCCCCCCCCCTCGTTGCCACATCTTTTTACATAGAGAGCTCAAATTTGGTACACTTATGTATTTTTACGTGAAAATTACAGGAAAAATATAGCGAACATGATTCGGATTAATTTACATAGCGTTGTCAAGGAAAAATCAAAAATTTTGAAAAAAAGCGATTAATCCTCCTAGCGCACACAATATTTGACGAAGGCAGTTCATATTTGGTATACTTACGTATTTTTGCGTGTAGATTACAGGAAAAATATAGCGAGCACAATTGGAGTTGATGTTCATATTGTTTTTAAGGAAAACTCATATTTTTAGAAAAAATCATGGATTTTTCGAATAAAAAAAGAAGAAAATTTTATCCTAAGGGATCCAAATTTATACTTTTTTACGTATTTTTACTTGTAGATTACAAAAAAAATACAGTGAGAACGATTGGAGTTAATTATCATAGTGTTTTCAAGGAAAAACTGATAATTTTCGATAAAAATCATGATTTTTCCTCAAAAAACGAAGAATATTTTATCTAAAGAGTTTCAAATTTATACACTTTTACGTATTTTTGCGTGTAGATTACAAAAAAAATATAGCGAGAACTCCAATTGTGCTTGCTATATTTTTTTGTAGTGTTTTGCCATTCTTTATAATTTGCCATTTTTGCCATTTTCTTTTTTTTACCATTTGCTATTTTTTTTATCTTTTGACATTTTTTATTTGTTGATATTTTTATTAATTGGTGAAATCTAAAAAAATCATAAAATTGAAAATGTTAAATGATAAAAAAATTAAAAATTTTTTAAAAACTTATGATATGTATTTCCATGCTCACATTACATGAAAAATTAAGCAAAATTGGAATTTTTCCATCGGCCTTCACACTTTAAACCCCTCAAATTTTAGGATTAGGGGTACGGAACCCTCGGTTTTTATGCGAGTGTAACTCGCACTTGTCCGATTTTTTTACTATTAAACTTATATATTTCAATTGATATTTTGAAGCCGCACATTTTTGTCATAAAAACTATATTAACACTGCATTGTTAAAAAAATTAAAGAACAAGAAATTATTTTTTAAATAAGATAAGTAAATTAATATTTTTAATTATATTTTATTAAATATTAATTTTAAAATATACATCAATTTTTAATATAAATAAAGGATAAAGAGTGAAATTTGTCAATTTAAATGAGATAAAGATTAAACAATTTTTTATTTAAATCAAGAACTAAATTCCGTGTCTTTCATTCTCCCAATGATTCTCATCTTCAGTTTCATCATCTTCGTCATGACTCTCGTCTTCCTCATTTCCCTTTTCTTTTTCATCTATGATTTCCTTAGCACTCTTGCTAATTCTTTTTTTTCTATTTCCTGACCAATCTTTTGAGTTGCTTAAAACACTTCCTACAAATGTTCTGAACTTAGAATCGTTTATTTTGTTCCCACTTTGGTCTTTGTGGGTTTCGACTATCGCTCCTATAAAAAAGTATTAATTAGAAAACTTTTACCATCTTTTTCAAATAATTTTATTTTAGATTTTATGCATAAAAAAATATTATCAAATCAGGTACATCGCTTTGTACGCTTTACAGTAACAAGATAAATATGTGACCTGGACATTTAATAAGGACCTATTATCTCCTAAGTAAAAAAATCAATTTCTTTCGAACATATAGGACCCCCTTTAAGTTTCCAAATCACCTATATATTCCCCAAATTTAATTAAATTAAAATTTTATATTTCTTTAATTTTATTTTAACTAATCCATTATATATTTTTTAATCAATGAAATTTACCGAAAAGCATTGTTAGTAAAAATTACTAAGTCAAAAAAATTATAAAAGTTTATATATTATAATTTATATAATAAAATATATTATAAAAATTAAAATTTATTTTGGTTTCAAAGCCTATAATCAATTAATAAATTAAATAAATTAATCAATTAATATTCTTATGAATAAATAAATTACCAGTATATAAAATGAAATTTTAATAATTGTGATAAAATCGCTTTCATATTGACATGAATATCAATAACTATTCGTAGAATTGTGCCTCTTTAAATCCTTCTGAGATGGAGCTGATTGTTCCCATAAGCGTCGAATTTCTAAAATATATTATGTAAATTATTTATATTTATTTATATATGGCTCATTTCATTTAAATTGTCAAATTCAACTTCCAGAAAAGTTGAGTTGGAAAATTTTGATTTTAAGGTTAAAAATAATTTTTTATACAGTTTAGCATGTTAAATTAACAAAATAAATAGTGGTCACAAAATTAAAGTCATATATTTCTTATTGCAGACGGTTTTTTTTGGCAGAAATCGACATAACTTATAAAAATTTTTTTCTGTCAATTTTTGATAAAATATTAATACTAAATATAATTTAATTTGACTGGTGATAAGTATACTAAGGTTTTTGGATCGATGAATCCGAATTTAAAATCAGATTTAAAATATTCAAAATGGCGGACCTAAAATGGCGACCATGAAAATTTAAAAGTTGATTCGATTCGCTTGAAACTCGTTACTTAGGGGTTTTTTGTGTTGCTAATTACAAATATGACGTCAGATTTTCAAAATTTAAAATGGTGGATCCAATATGGCGACCCAATATGACGGATAATTTCAAAACTGATGCGATTCGGTCGAAATTTGTTTCTTGGGGGTTTTCGGGGTCGCTGAATTCGAATTTGGTGACGGATGAACCCAAAAATCTGAAATAGGATGAAATCAAATTTTTTGGAAGCTCTGTTTAGAACCTTATTAGACTTATAAGTGATTTTTAACTGGACCGCGAAGGGGTTAAAAATTATATAGGCAAAATGCAAAATTTATGTCCTTAAACATTATAAACATAAAACAAATAATCATCTATTCATTTCGCCGAAAAAATCTTAAAAAAACTTTTTTGTGGGGGCGGGTATATTTTATTGAAAAAAATTAGGTGGGAGGGTTGCGTGTACGGGTCATGTAGTACACGATTTAAGCTTTAATTTAAGACTTTTTTGAAGTTTTTACCACGTCAGGTTAAAGAGAAAAATCATATTAAACACCCATAAAAACATGTTTCTTGGAGGTTTTTACCCCCACTTTTTTCAAAATCTTGACATGCTAAGCAATTTTAAGATCCGGGATCGTGTTCAGCGCCCAAAAATACATTAGAAACTATTCTGATATCAAGATAAAAGAAAAAAGTTTTATTTTGTAGGCCTCTGTGATTTATTACGTTTACTGAAGCCATATACACTGGAGTCTCCCAAGAGAGGACTTCTGAAGAGAGGACTAAGTAGTGACGCAGCGCGGTAAGGAGTGAGGGGGGAAGAGATGGGCGGGATCAGAAAGAGGAACGTGAACTCAGGAGCGTCTGTTCTGAGTGTAGCTTTGTCGCGTAGTGTTTTACATACGTAACAGAATGTATTCTGTTAAAAAAAACACATCTCTGTGATACGATATACGGCCCTGGAGTGTTTACAATTTTCGGCGTCAAGGACGAATTCCGTAGAGAGGTCCAAGACTCTTTCTGTCCTCTCTTCGGAGACTCTAGTGTATACAAATTTGAATTACACTTATGACCATTACACTGTTGACATTTTGCTCGTTTTTCGCTTATAAAATGAAAACGGTTATACTTATATCGACGGAGTTGGTCCCATTCGAAAGAGAATCCAAAAATACATTAAATTCCATACCGATATAAAATTCAAAATATTTTCTAACCATTTTCAAGGCGTTACACTGTTGACAGAAATTCAATTACGAAAGTTTTTCGGTTTTTTCTGCTTCCATGACAAACGAGCAGATTTATACTTATATCGTTTTCGTTTTTTTCACACACTTCGTTATTGTGTTCTGCTGCTTATGCGATGGTAAAGAAATTTTTTTGCTCATGAGGTAATTTAAATATCAGGTAAAAGTAGGAAATTCTGCCGTCAAAACGTAAAAATATAAAAGTAAGGGACACGTCATTTTCATTTTCTGGAAATTGTATAAAATAAAGTTTAATTACCTACACTTGATTTTCCTTAAATATAGAACTAATACTACAGGAAACATTTTTTTAAATTGGTTTAAACACTATATTTTCGACATTTCATTCATTTGAACATTGAAAATGTCTCCGGGAACGCATTACACTTATGACATTTTGCCTGCTTTTTGTTCTGCGAATATTATGAAAATCAATTTTATGTCCTAGTAAGTAGAAAAATTATTGAAAATTATTGCTTTTTACTATATAAACAAATTAATTTCATCTAAGGTTATATCAAATAATTTTTTTTGGCAAGGGACACGAATAATTATGACTACTTTAAATGAAATGAGCCATATATTATATTTATATTATTGCAATATTACAATAAAACAATTTATTCAAAATAACTTTTTTATTTTATTATTTATTTTATCAATAAATATATTACCAGTAGTTGGATTTGACTTTTTCACTTTATTATGAATTTTATCTATCGAATTTTCCGTTAAATGGGCAGATAAGTTATCACTTGCAAAAGTAAATCTTTTCACTGTCTTTGGTGAATGAGTTCATTTTTCATGGAAGCCTTTTCGTTCTAAAAAATATGAATAATAATAAATAAAATGTTTAATACTTACTACATTTGTCATACACTTGTCAAAGTAATTTTTACTTAAATTAAAGATTAAAATGGAGAAGGTCTCAAATTTGTATGCATAACTATTTTTTCTACTTTTTGTTCCAAATAAACTTTTTGTTTTTGAAAAGTTTTCAGTTTATCTGCATTACTTTGTGCATCATTATTGAAAAAAGAAGACTTACTGTTTTTACTATGCAACAATGAAAACAACAATAATACAAATTAGTAATTAAATATTACATAATTATATTGTATTATATTTTTTTGTTTTTAATTTTTTAATTTTATAAAATTTTAATTAAAAAATATTCAACTATTTCGAACAAAATATTTGTCATTCAAAATATTTCATTCAATTTAATTGAATATATTTATATATTTACCTTTGAGTTTTGATGTACCAAGTTCTAAAGTGCTGGGCTTTGAAAAATATCCAGAATTTACACTTTTTAAATATCGGTCAGAAGAATCAGCAGTTTTCTTCAAGACTTTTTTTTCTTGACAAGTTGCAACATTTTCTTATTAATTTTTCCTCCTGTAGTTATTACTGTTTCCTGTACTGAATGTTTGTCAGAATAATAATAATAATGTTTATAATAAGTCAACAGAAGTAAAATGTTAAAATAAAACTTTCTAGTGAAGTATTCTTATAGCGAATACTTTTTTAGTGTTGTTTTCCGAAGCGATGGATAATTTTACAATTTTATTTTTAATTTCATTGATTGGACGAATAACGATTGTATTAGTTGGATTGTTTTTCAATTTCCACATTTGTAATTCGGATGAATCACAAGGATAATGATAAATTGATTTGTCTTTTTTCGAAACGTTACCCCTATTTGCAACGATTCAAGGCTGTTCCCCAATATTTTTTTAATTTGAATAATTTTTTGATTATTTAAAACTACAATGTTGTTCGGAGCAGATGTGGTTAATGTCAGTTCTTTGTATTTTATTTCTTTTATGGTTCCATTTCTTAAAGTTTTCTTTATTTTAATCAAAGCAGGTACATACGATTTATTTTTTTTTAAGTTTTTCTCTTCGTAAAGTCTACGACATAATTGAGCCAATGGTCGATATTGGGTTCGAAGTTATTTTTGTAATTTTCCTAATAGATTTTCAAAAAGAAAAGCTGTCACGGAACTCAAACTGCATTTCATAGAAATAACGTCATCTGCAAGATGTAATAAATCATGCACGTTCAAAACTTGTGATTTCAAGTCATATAAATTTATCATTTAAATAAAAAATATCTTCAAGTAATGCTTTGCATTGTTTACATATGTTGAACATACTCTTCCTGACCTTAAGATTCTGCAACCAGTGTGAAACAGAAGAAAGTGATTATATAGTTCACCCTTAAGCAAACCCTTTAAAAGTACAGAACCCGAATAAAGCAATAGGAATCTAAACTCGGTAGCTTTAAACTTTAAATATTTCTTGAGTCCTCTTGTTTTTCTTTGAAATTCGCAAGGAATTTCTGATTTAATGTCTTCGATACTTTTTGACAACCGTTTTCTTTCGTCAGCAGTCAGTTTATATTTGCGGTTAGTTGACATCCAATATTCGAGTAATTTTTTCATGACACTTGACAGCATAAATGCATGAAATCTAGGACGAAAATGGAAATTATATTTATAGACATGACTATTCTCAAAAAAGGAGACGGGCCGTGATGGTGCTCTGGTTTCTCGAATTTGCGAAAAGATTCATCAGATCGTTCAGATTTATCAACATCTGGAAAAACCGTTGTACCTTCAATTGACTTTCCTTCTACAGTATATCTTTCACAAGCGAATTTAGATTTATGTCCAACCGTATTCTTTAAATAAGCTCGAGCTGGAGTGTCACCATTTATACATTTTTTGCGAACTTTAAACGTTTTGTCAAACATGTGCAATCCGCTTTTATATATGCTATTAAACTCATTACGAACTGGTCCAAAAATAGTTGAGGAATTTTTGGTTTATTTTGTCCTTGAAAGATAGCAATTTCAAAAGGTTTATGGTATATACATCTGGCTCATAGTGTACCTTCGCTGATAACACCCAAAAACTATCAGTTCCAGATTTCGACACAGGCATGCCATCGGCATGAATTAGTAATTCTATGATATTGTCTTCTTGCAGTTTTTCATTAACGCAATTTCTAAGTCCATTTCCCAAGTCTTAATAAACGAATGAACCAATTCCTCCTTCTGCGTCTTCCATTTCAACTATCTGGTATTTTGCATCTGTAGTTCTTAAAAATGTTTTTGACGATTTCGGTAAACTAAGCCTGGATACCCATAGCCTGGATCTCAAAATACCTAACAGCTTATCTAAATCATTCTGCCATTCTTCTGAATGATTTCTCTTTTCAGATGATGAATTGGACATACCTAAAAAAATATAATAATTAAAAATTGTTGTAAACCCTTCACTGTTATATTCTGATATTAAAAAAGTAATGGTTAAAAATTTTTACTTTCGAGAAATTTTTTGATTTCTTTGTATAGTAAAAAAATACATTTTTTAACCTTAAAAAATTTTATTAGCTTCAGTCAAACAATATAGTGCACAATAAAATATTGAAAATATAAAAAAATATATAAATATAAAAAATGTAAAAAAAATATGAAAGAAATTTATAGAAAATATAAAAAAATAAAATTTTGAACCTTACAAAATTAAATTCTTTTCTGTCTTTTCTTTCAGGTTTATAATAAAATATATAAAATTAATACTAATTCCGTTTATCAACATTTATTTTATATTAAAATGAAAAAAATGCGCGTAAACTTTAACAAAGTAAAATTCAACTATGTAGAAGGTTCAATAGACTTTAAGATTACAAAAAAATTGTATAAAGTTTGTGTATAAATTATTTTTTTACCTTGACATATTTCTTTGTTCGAAAATTCTTTACATATTCTCTTTCTTGCCAATGACAATGCTGTCCTTTTTCTGCTTTTAATTCTATTTTTCTCCTGACCATTCATTATTATAAACAAGATGACTGAATGTGACCAAGGTTTTTAAGTCTCAAAAATGACATTCACAAAAAAATATGTGAATAATTTCACATGTCATTTCCCAATTTCACGTTGTTATCGTAACCTTTTTTACCAAATTTACAGAAATCTAAGACAAACAATTTTCGAATAATTTGTTAGGTACTTAATAGCTTATATATATTTATTTTAATAATCAAATTGAACGATTAATTAATTTGATTAAAAAATTTATTTTCCATATGCTCTTATAATATTAGTCGGGCACTGGAAAGTCGCTTTGATATTTTTCCCAGATAGCCACCGAATAAGTTGGGGTGTCGTTTCTGGCTGGGACCCAGCTAAAAGCCCGAACAGAGCCCGGGTTAAGTCTGAGCTCCCTTCCCATAGCACGGCCAGCGACCAACTTTAATGCGCGTTCCACACTTAAACCTTTTGGAGATCCGACACGACGCGACGTACCCCCTCCAGTGACTCTGCGCGTAGGGGAAGTGAGTGTTTTTCAATTAAATGCTTCTCGCTTTAAATCATCTTTAAGTGTTTACAAATGTTTTTCAACCTTGTCAATTTCTTACGAATGTCAATCTGTAGTCATATTTATAATTTTTTCAAAATAATTAATTTGTTTACTTATAAGTATATATTACCAAATCTATTTGACATTTAATCAAGTATTAATTGATAAATTTTTTTAATGGAATTAATTATTATTGTTTAAAAGAACATTTGTTTCAATTTATCGTTAATAATGAATTTTCTTTTTTAAACATGTATTTTTCATAAATTAATTTTATATACATATAAACAGTAATAAATAATATATTAGGTAGGCGTTTTATAAATATATGTATAGGTGGCCTTCAATAAAAATAGCGTTATTTATTTTTGATTTTACGGAATTTTCATTTTACTGTATTTAAAAATGAATAGTTTTAAATTTCAGAAAAAATATTACATTTCGACATAAATTATTTTTATTTTTACATTTAAATTTTAAAATGAAATTATTCTATTAATTTAATGTTACTTAATAGAAGTAAATGTTATTTGTTTTAAATACAAAAATAAATCGGTATGAATACAGTTAATTTATTATAATAGTTAATAATTGGTTAAAATAAATAATTACTTAATTCAAATTCCCAAAATTTTCTGAAACATATTAAATCTTTTATATTTAACATATGATTTAATTGTTGTTATAAGAATAATAATTTACTTTTTATATTAACGATGATTAAAAGCGAGAAGCATTTAACTGAGAATCACTCACTTCCCATATGCGCAGAGTCACTGAAGGAGGCACTTCGCGTCGTGTCGGATCTCCAAATGGTTTAAGTGTGGAACGCGCATAAGTCGGGCTACCCGGCCATGGCACGGCTAGCGCCCAGATTCATTTTCCACACGGGTAATTTATTGAATAAACTTACCTTAATTTTGCAGATTCATAGTCAATGATATCCTGATAAATAGTATTAATAATACAAAATTAGACAATTTTTAATTCACTAAAAGGTAAATAGTATATTAAGAATACTAGATGTGAGAGATCTAATTGAGCATACAAATTTTTGAAAAAAATATTTATTTAAAAAATAAAATTTATTTTTAATTTTTATCGGGCTCCGTTTAAGCTGAAAAAATTCATAAACATTTCTTAAAAGTGTTTATCCACAGAAATGCAAACCTCTAGAGAAAAATAATTAATTCAAATTTAAATAATTAAAATATAATTACCTATTAATTGTATTTTCTGAAAGATGAGATATCAAATTTCAAGAAAGAAATTCAAAACCTGCAGAAGGGTATAAGCCGAATAAGCGTAGAAAAATTGCCCCCGCACGTATTTTTCTCATATTATTATTACACTGAAAAAAATTTGGGTGGGCAGACGTCTCAGCGTTGAGAGCGCTGCGTTTCTTTGCTCAAAGTATGACTGAGATTCTTTTCGGGGAGCGGTGTGCTACCTGTACAGGAGAAACAGATGTCTTATTGACAAGGTAAGGCTATGAAGCTACGGGTAGTCTGAGCTCCCGCAACGGGATGTTAGCTGATCGAAGAAGGGGTCGTTAGCGTTCTGCGAATTGATAGAGCAGCTGTACTTGCTGGTACTGCTGCTTACCCGAATTTCTTTCAGTGTATATTGGCAAATTTTGCTAAATTATATACAAAGTAACATTTATGTACAGTATTAGAACAAAATATTTATTTGAGAATTAGTTTTATACGTTAAAAAGTGAAAAAATGCTTATATTTCATTTGCAACTCTTAAAAAAGTTAATATTCTTAACGTTTTTATTTTTGAGGCGTGTAAAATATCACATCAGCTACTATGGAAATATCTAACAGACATATTTTCTCAACAAATTTTCACTATATCATTAGTGTGCCACCACTGAAATTAAAGATACGAAGGTTTGATTGAGTGGTACCACTTTTTAAGAAAATTCAATTGAACGTCTACTTATGAAAATATCTATTACGGTGTTGGATAAAAATAAAAGTTCAATCATTTTCTAAAAAGATGAGGAAAAAAACAAAAATTTTAAGATTTTTTCAATGATGTGCCTCTAATTGTATTCCTGTGGCAACAATTTAAAGATGATAATAAAAATCGTGATTTCATTTAAATTTATACATTTTTGAAAGGCATAACAGCTATTTTGCTTTAAACAAGTCAATCTATGGTGTGATCGAAACATTCTCACACATATATTGGAACACAAGATTTTGAGTGAAATAAATTTTATTAAGTTAAGAATATGCTGAAAACACTTTTTTGGAGTCTTTACCCCCTTTTCTCAAAATCCTGACGTTCTAAGCAAATCTGGGTGACAGAATCGTGTTCAGAGGACGAAAATACTTTAGAAACCACTCCGATATCAAAAATAAAAAAAGTCTAATTTTTCAAGTTTATATGTAATTTATTAACATTAAATAGTTTAAAGAGTTAAAAATTGAGGGCGTAAGCTAAAAATGAAACACGCATATGAATTTGTAGTGCTAAAATGTACTTAAACATGTATACATAGTGACATCAATGTGCCTGAAAATTAAAAAAAGAAATTATTTTTTCTTGAAAGTTAAAAGTTTCGTAGGTTTGCCCATATATTCCCACCCACATGAATATAACTTTTTGAAATCTACTCAAAATTTTGCGTATTTTGGGAGTTCTGGAGGGAGAAAGAAAAATAAAAAAACGCATTTTTCTCAAAAACTACTGGATGGACTTTTATGAGCTTTGGATATGTTACAGAGGCAAGTAAAAAGATTATAAGAAAATTCTCAAAATTTTTTCAAAAAAACTTAAAAATTTTGGATTTTGAAATTTTCAAAAATCTTTTTTGGGTTTCTATTGAAGTGGTACACCAAATTTTTTTAACCATTTTTCTCTCCTAAGTGTCCCACTTAATAAAAAATCACACCCTACATGATTTCAAAGTGCGTTACACAGTGGTACAAATTGCGCATCTATCTGGACAAAATTCAAAATTTTTGTGTCTTCAAAAAATATAAACGCTATAGGAATAGTATGTTCAGTTGTTCAATATTAATGTATGAATGTTCGTTTTTTAGAAAAATAACATTCTTTATTTAAAAACAATTTAAACATTGACATGCAATGCAAATCTTAGTTTGCTTAAAAATTACAGTCAACACATATCTTCTAAATCATACAATTATGCAATGCCTTTGAAACTAATAAAGTAAAATTCTTTTTTGGAGTAAACTAGAGGTATTATCCTGCATGTAAAAATTATTTTAAACATTTTTACTTAATATTTTCTGTATCTATGATCGCTATGTATAATGGACAAAATTATATAATTTAAAATTTATTTTATTTACTTCGAAGGACCAGAACTTTTGGAGCCTGTGCTGGACCGTTGTAAACCTATTTTTGATGTCTCAAGTACCTATTATGGTGTTATATTATGCTTTGTTTGTACCCATCTTCAGCCACCTTTTTTTAAATTTTCAATTTGAACTTCCGGATGTCTGATATGGTTTAAATGTTAAATATCTTTCTAGCATATCTACTGACTTAAATAATCTGATAGTTGGTACTCATGAGAATTTTTAGTCGCTGATTACGAATCTGATGTCAGTTTTTAAAAATTCAAAATGGCAGCACTAATATAGTGGACGATTTTAAAAAAAATGTTTAATTTCTATGAAAGTCGATATATCTAGGGTTTTTGGGAATCGATGGTTATGAATATAATGTTAGTTTATAAAAGGCAATACAAAATAAAAAATATTTATTATTAATTATTATTTTTAAAAATGTACAGAATGATTCTATTGTTTACATTTAGTTGAATAGAAATTATATGTGAAATCTACCCAAAAACTCTTAGGTATTTAGTTTTATGGAAATCGAACAATTTTGTTTTAAAAGTCCGACATTTTTAATTTTTAAAAAGCGACATTAAATACGTAATGAGTTATATCACATAAATATGATTGGAATATTTTTTGGAATATTCCTGTGATATACAACGTAAACCAATACCCCAATAATTAGCAGTATTAAATATAAAGCGTGGTAAATACGGGACAAGTCTTCATGGGACATTCTTCCCTAATAATTAGCAGTTTAAAGTAGCGTGTTCTGACGAGACATCTTTCCCCAATAAAAAATTTTTCAATAAAACGTGGTAATGGTGGTAGAGACATCATGTTAGATGAGAATTAAAATTATAAAAAGTTGTAAAAGTTTAATTTTATGTGATGAAAAGTATTTTTTATGGTGCTTTGAAATAGAACATAATTTTTTTTGTATGATGCGATAAAAACAAAATTTTTTGTTTAAATATCAATATAAATAAGTTAACAACAAATTTTTTGTTACCTTAATTATACCCGTGTAGAAAAATCTTCTAGAACGCCTAGAGTCAAGCTTGGCGCAACCTAGAAAGCGTCTAGAATCGCTAGTCTGGAAGATCTAGCTTGGCCCAGTTCTGGTGCTACTCAGACACTAGTCAGACCCTGAATAGCGTCGCTAGTCTGAAAAGTCTAGCCAGACCTAGATCTGATGTTAGACAGAAACTCTAGATACCTAAAAAATTTTATTTTGTAATTTCTAGACTGTGTCTACCAATGCTGGTTCGGAAAGTCTAGTCAAACCCAACTCTGGTGCTGGACAGAAGTAATAGATGACAATAAATATTTATTTTGTAATTTTTAGACTATGTCTAGTGTTACGTCTCAAATAGAGAAATAACTAACGAAATAATACTTTATTTTATTTATGGCCGCTCGGTGATTCAGTGAATTCCTGTTTCATTTACAGAGCAGAAGGCTCTAAACTAAGGGTACAGGAAAGAAAGAGAATAGTAATTAATTTTATAATTAGGTTACAATTTATTTAGACAAGTATTTTTAGTTACAACAATTCGTTCTTATGAGAGAGAGGGAATCTTAAACCAACCAATCCAGGAAATAGAGAGTTCAGCATTCAACTGAAATGAGGAATGCAAGGGTGACTACAAATATACGACAAGTTTAGAAAAGTTAGGAGTGAGACTATAAAACACTTACTTTAAAATTCAGTAGTAGGTGTGTTGAAAGAAAAAGGACCACTGCTGTGTCCTTTGTTGTCACAGGAATAGAGCTGGTACCAGCGTGAGTTTATGACGTCCGGAAGGTTGACGGGCCCAGGTATAACCGCAGGTCCGGAGTTCTATTAGGCGTGATGAATCTCCCAATAATGAGTCTCTTCCAAATAAAGGAAGAATAGATAATTGCCCAATGTAATAAGAAGTAATGATCCTCGTTTAATGTAGAGGGTTTTGACACTTGATTTTCACTTTCGTATAAGAGAATTATGCACTTGAACTAGAAGACGTCGACTGGTACCAAGAATGAGGTTGATGTTATACGTATGAAGATGAATTGAGAACTGATCTCTCCATGAAAATGTAGTCCTTTTATACTGAGTTTTCGTAAGAGAATAGATAAAATTTTATTGTCGTACTATATATTTTTCGCCCTTATTTTGGAAGCCAAAGTTAAGTCCTTCTCTCTCAGTTGTACGTAAAAAAAGGGGGTGTTAACCATTCTAATACAAGATAGAAAGAGTACGACTACGGTTATTCGCAGCTGTAGAAGAGTGTTTATGGTCTTCTAATGTGGTGATACCACAGGGGTTCGTCACATTGGAAAATTAGAAAGAGAGCATATATTACATCGTCTGATTTTAGCACATAGGGAAAATTAGAAAGAGAGCATTTTGTTTCGTGGGGGTGTGAGCTCTTCTAGTGTCATAAAAGATTTCTCGCTTCTATTTGTATGTTTTAGAAATACAGTATATAGACGTAGAAGGATACAAAACGCAGGGGTCTTTTATATATAAAAGAAAGATGTTTAGTTGCGCTACAAAAGGGCGGAAATTGAACATTTAAGAGAATAGTATTTAGATGCGTAACAAAAACACGGGTGTTTGTCGCAGAGACATACAACTCAGTATTGATTAAAAGAATTCTTATAATTATGAATGTAAAAGTTACGGTGACGTGACACTAGCGATGCTGGTCTGAAAAGTCTACACTGAAAAAAATTTGGGTGACATGCTGTTCCGGCGAGTCCTAAATGAAGTGTAGCTGCTGACCTCTTCATTGGATCGGCTGAGTTCTCGTTGTGGGATCGCAGGTAACCCACAGCGAGAAGGCATCGGGCTTATTGAACTCGCGCGACAGCACACCTTTCAACCAGGGCGGGAGAAGTATACGAAATAAAATATGTTTGTCAGTGAATGTGGTTAGACGTAATATTTTATTGTTGTTTCATTTTTAGAAAATCTATTTTTGCATATTGCAGAATTTAGTAAGTAATGAAACTATATTTATATATTTATATTATTAATGTTACTAATTTTATTTTTTTACATCTTGTACATAATCGTAAAGTTAAAAATAAAATATAAAATTTTTTTTTGAATATATCCACATAACAATTTTAATAAATACAAAAATTTCTAATTATAATTGTTATTTTTATGCAATTAAATTAAATTTTCTTACGAATGTGTGTAATTTCTTATTTAATTATTCTTTTTTTATTTAGAATTTATTGTTCAAAAAAAAATTAGTGAAGGAAATATTTGTCCCGATGAGAATGACATTGAAATGTCTGCAACACTAAATAAAAACAGCAGTATTAGTGAAATTGAAATGTCAATATCGAGAGAAAATATAAATTTACGTTGACTGAAAGTAACTATAATTATATTTTCAAAATTTTTATTTTAAATTAAATGAAAACGGTTAATTTAAAAAATAAAAAATGTAATGTTATAAATAAAATAGATATTTATAAAATGAAAGTATAATAAAAATTTCTACAATTTATATATTAATATATATTAATTGAAATACAATAATAATTAATATTCAATTACTAAAAACTACTTCGAGAAAAAAAAAATATTAAACAATAATTAATCTTACACTTCTTTTTAAAATAGATAGATTTAAATTAAATTGTCAACTGAAATAGCTTTTGCCTAAATTTTGTTAACTAAAAAATAGGATATTAATACAATTGTGATTATAAAAAAAATTTTCAGACTTTACTTATTTACAAAATGAGTTGTATCATTTTTTAAATGATCCAGAAAACTTTTTCGGCAAGATTATTTTATCACAATATGCTAAAACAAAATTACTTGACCACAGTCGGTTGAAGGAATTACTTATTGTCAGACAATTAAAGCTTGATCCAATAGATTATAAGTAAGTTTCATAATTTTGCGAATTTTTATTTTTAATTTTTTTATACTTTTGAATGTAACATCAAATTTTTTTACAAATGCAGAATAGCATCCGATCAATTTTTAAAAATGACCGATCAAATTGTTGAACTGTTCCCAACAGAGGACAAAGAAATGTTTTTCGTTCCTTTCAAACCTGACGGTACAGAAAGTAGAAGTACTCGTGGCTGTTTATATAATTATTATAAGTTTTTAAGACGAAAATTACGTTTAACTGGTATTTTGAAATTACAATCTAATTAGAAAAAGGATAATTTGAGCATAGAAGGTATACATTTTTTTATAATAATTTTAATAAAAAGCTCTAATATTTTTTTTAATTTAGATAAAAGTTTTAATTCTTTAACTGATGAAAATCAATCACTCCAATCGGTAGATGTATTTCGTGAATAGCAAAGCAGTATCTACGAACGTTCGAAATTATTATTACAAAAAAAAATTATAAATCCTATATCGAAACATATTTACAAAGTTTCCGATGTATAAAAGATCCAATGCGAATAATTCTGGTAATGATTTGTCATTATTACTACATTTCCATTGAATCTGCATAGATTTTTTAAACTCATAAATGAAATTTTTTTAATAGCTGGAATCAGATTTTATAAATCTAATTAACGAAATGGAAAGAAACAAAAAAATTATTAATCATAACTCTTTCATCCCCTATAAATCGAAAATGATAAGCACGTGGGATTGTACTTCAAAAAAAATTATTAAACATTGCAAAAAGTCTAAAGTGAAAGAAATCAAAGAGTTCTATAAAAATAATAAAAATTTATTGGATACAGGTTGTACTTTAGAATAATAATATTAAAAGATAATATACTAACTTAATAATTACACAGTAATGGTTATGTACAAGATTTTTTAAAAATTTATTTTCAACAATTTTTTATAGTTCTTGGGAAAGAAATTTTTCTTTTATTTTAAAAAATTGCTTGAATATTTACTTATCAAATAAATTTTTTTTAAGAAACCTATGACAAGATTTTTTCACTGTTTTTACTTTCCCTTTATTTAACCGTATCGAAGACTTCTAAAACTGGAAATAAAGTTACTAAATAATTTAGTAAGAACAAGATTTTTAAATCTTTCATACTTCACGTTCAGGTAAAAAATAGTACAAATTTAAAGTTATAAATTTATTTTAAAAAATAGTTATTACGAAGAAAATGTTATTAAATTTTTTATTTGTAGTTGTAAATGTAAATTATGACATATGTATATCAAAAGTTTGTTCTTCTGAATATTTCTTTACAAATTGTAAATTGTAAATTGTAAAATTTTAGGATCCAGGGAACTTAACTGTGGAGAAAAAAATCACGAGGAATGGTTGAAAAATAATTACCAAGTAATTTATCCATAAGTAATTCTATGCGGAAAATTGAACAACATATCCATTTCAATTGTTGTCTTAAATGGGGATAATTATTTCATTTCTGATCCAATTAAGGCTTTAGAGACGTGCTTCAAATGTTTAATAGCACTTAGATCATTTCCATATTTGTGTGACCACTTATGGTATTTCATAGGAAAGTACGTTTATGGATTACAATCTCTGAAGTCTTATGAAGCAGTAACTAAATTTATTGTTGAATTAAATAAAATAGAAATTGAAAATAAATCTAAAACAGTTCATAACGTGGAAATAAATAGAAGCGAAGTTTTAGTTGAACCTTTGTTACTCGAAACAGAAATTCCAATGTAATTTTAAAACTTTTAAAAAGTTTGAATATTTATCTTTCTTTGAAATTGATATTTTAAGTATTATTGTATAGATATATTGCTTTTTACTATACAAATTGTGTATTTGTTAGAAAAACATAAAGTTATTTTGAAAAATAAAATGGATGTTAAATCAATTCTTGACCATATACTTAAGTTTCTTTCATTTTTATACGGCGATCCAAATTATCCCTGAAAAATTGTGCAAGAAGTTGTCAATTTTATCATTGACTTTAATAACACCATTTATTTACCATCTTTAAAAAAAGACATTTTACAAACACTTTCAAAACACGATATTTCCTGCTGTTTGCAGAATGAAATAGAGAAGTGCTTTAAGGTATTAGTCGCGTAAAATCATTTTCGTCAGATATTTTTTAAATTTTGCATGAGTGTTTCTGACATAATTATCTACAAAATAAGACCATTCCCATCGATTTTGACCGTTCCTAAGCTTTAAAATATCATTTCAAAGTTGATACTGTTTACATGGACGGAGCACCTAATGCATGTAAGGAATTTGCTTTATAATTATTTAAATAAAAACCAGTCGTCAGATTTTAAAATAAAACTACCACATAATACATTCTCATGAAACGAATGCATACAAAAAAACTGAAATTTTTTGACCGTACCAAACTAAAAATATATTAGGAGAAAGTTTACAAAATTTTAAATTATATGAAGTTCCACTGCTGGAAAGCAGTACACTTGGCAACGCTGTAGCGCGCGAATGCATACAAAATTCAAAATCATGCAAAGTACACAGTTAGAAAGTAGGAATATCTCATAGAGTAGAATAAAAAAATAATATATTTAAAATTTCACAACATAGATTAGTATTAAATAATTCTCAATTTTTTAAATTAAATCATATATTTTAAGAAAAATAAGAATGAGAAACGTTAAATTGGTTGGTTATATTTCAACAGTTAAGAAATAAAAACATTTTTTGATGAAATATTTATTTTTTACTTTATAAACCAATTTATAATACATTATTGATGTAAATATTAATTATAAATAATTAAAAATTAGTTTTCAAAGAAGCATACTTGAATTTTTTTTAATAATATTCACATCTTTAATTATTAATTATTCTTAGTAAGTCTCATACTTTTAAAAAGTTTAAGCATTTATATACATAATTATTAATCATAAATAATTCAAAAATAGCTTTTAAAGAAGCTAAACACTTTTTGTGACTCTAACATTCAGTAGCACTGGTACATTCAGATTGCGACGTTGCCGCGATCAAAACTTTAGTTCTACACGTACGAGAACGCGGCGCTCTGAGTGAAACTTACCTGTACCCTTCAAAAAGTTTGACTCAGAACTATACCTCTTGCTAAGCACAGACTGAGTCAGACTCAAGACAAACTTTTGGTTAGAGCCGGCGCGCGACTAATACCTTAATGATCATGGTGATGTTTTTAATAAAGTTAGAACGAAACACTTAAGATTTGGATTACTAAGGCCGAAAGGTTTCATTGATTATGAATTATTCTCAATAGGTTCTTCTTTTATCATAAAATATATAAATAACGACCTGAGATTAATTCCAGAAATACTTCATGCTTTAAATGTACATTTAAGGAAAAGTTTCAAATTTTTGTAGAAATTCCAGGAATGTTTAACGAAATATTGCAGCACATTGAAAAATTAAAAAAAGAAAAAATAATAATTACAAACATCATGCAGGAAAAACTTTGGCAAAGAAAATATTCGAAAAATGAAGAAGGAAAAATAGTTTTACCCTTCAATATTTTCTACGACGATTTGGGAGTTGGTAATGCTTTAGGAATCCATGCTGGTAAAAATAAATTCGGAATAGTGTATGCACATATAGCATGTCTTCCTAATCATATTGTCTCACGACTTGAGAGCATCATTTTTGCAAATATTACACAGGCACACAAAAAAAAAGTTGTCTGTTTCTTGAACTAGACATATATTTCCTATAGTATTTTGGCCCGCTGAAACCGAATCTGTGCTCAGAATTGCTCCATCACCCTCAGTTTTTTTTTAAATCGACCAAAACCACCCTTAAATGGACAAATTCACACTTCGGAGATAAGAAATAAATCAACTTATTTTTTTAAAAAATCGAATTTTACATCTAAGAAACTTTGCTCCACTAACTCAAAAACAAAGCCAGCATTGATCCAGCACCCCCTGAATTTTTTTAATTGAAAAACTACCCCTAATCTGCAGAATCAAATTAAGGAGATAAAACAATAAAATAACTGATTGACAAATTTTATAACCAGATATTTTTACTCCAGCAATGCAGAAACAAAGCTAGAAATGCTCCCTCACACACTAAATTTTTTTTTAAATCGAAAAACCACCCTTAAATAGAAAAATTCAAATTTAAGAAGTAAAAAAATATTAAATTACCGGCTTTTTTTTAAAACAGAACCTTACATGTTTGTAGTTTTGCTCTACTAACTCAAAAAAAACCAGCATTGATCCATCACCCTCTAAATTTTTTTAATCAAAAAAACTACCCTTAATCTGAAGAATCAAATTTAGGAGGTAAAACAATAAAGTAACTGATTAAAAAAGTTTATAACCAGGTATTTTTACTCTAGCAATGCGGAAACAAAGCCAGAAAAGCTCCCTCAACCTCTAAAATTTTTTTAAATCGAAAAAACTACCAAAGAATCAAACTTAGAAGGTAATACAATATAATTATATTGTGTTACCTCCTAAGTTTGATTCTTCAGGTTAAGGTTAGTTTTTTTGATTAAACAAATTCAGAGGGTGATGGATCAATGCTGGCTTTATTTTTTTGAGTTAGTAGAGCAAAACTACATACATGTAAGGTTCTGTTTTAAAAAAAAGCCGGTAATTTAATATTTTTTTACTTCTTAAATTTGAATTTTTCTATTTAAGGGTGGTTTTTCGATTTAAAAAAAAATTTAGAGGGTGAGGGACCATTTCTGGCTTTGTTTCTGCCTTGCTGGAGTAAAAATATCTGGTTATAAAATTTTTTAATCAGTTATTTTATTGTTTTACATCCTGAATTTGATTCTTCAGATTAGGGGTAGTTTTTTCGATTTAAAAAAATTCAGAGGGTGGTGGATCAATGCTGGCTTTATTTTTTTGAGTTAGTAGAGCAAAGCTACATACATGTAAGGTTCTGTTTTAAAAAAAGCCGGTAATTTAATATTTTTTTACTTCTTAAATTTGAATTTTTCTATTTAAGGGTGGTTTTTCGATTTAAAAAAAAATTAGTGGGTGAGGGAGCATTTCTGGCTTTGTTTCTGCATTGCTGAAGTAAAAATATCTGGTTATAAAATTTGTCAATCAGTTATTTTATTGTTTTATCTCCTTAATTTGATTCTTCAGATTAGGGGTAGTTTTTTCGATTTAAAAAAATTCAGAGGGTGGTGGATCAATGCTGGCTTTATTTTTTTGAGTTAGTAGAGCAAAACTACATACATGTTAGGTTCTGTTTTGAAAAAAGCCGGTAATTTAATATTTTTTTACTTCTTAAATTTGAATTTTTCTATTTAAGGGTGGTTTTTCGATTTAAAAAAAAATTTAGTGTGTGAGGGAGCATTTCTAGCTTTGTTTCTGCATTGCTGGAGTAAAAATATCTGGTTATAAAATTTGTCAATCAGTTATTTTATTGTTTTATCTCCTTAATTTGATTCTGCAGATTAGGGGTAGTTTTTCAATTAAAAAAATTCAGGGGGTGCTGGATCAATGCTGGCTTTGTTTTTGAGTTAGTGGAGCAAAGTTTCTTAGATGTAAAATTCGATTTTTTAAAAAAATAAGTTGATTTATTTCTTATCTCCGAAGTGTGAATTTGTCCATTTAAGGGTGGTTTTGGTCGATTTAAAAAAAAACTGAGGGTGATGGAGCAATTCAGAGCACAGATTCGGTTTCAGCGGGCCAAAATACTACAGGAAATATATGTCTAGTTCAAGAAACAGACAACTTTTTTTTTGTGTGCCTGTGTTATATTTGTTAAAGATAAAGTGAAACGTAGTAATGGAGAATGTTTTAAAAAATTAATTGAAGAAATTAATTTCTTGCAAATGGAAGGAATTTATATTACTGTAGATGGTGTTAGGTGGCACATTCATTTTCAATTAATGTTAATTATTGGAGATAATTTAGGTCAAAATGGGATTTTTGGATTTACTGAATCTTTTAATGGATCAAATTGGTGTCGCATTTGTGAAGCGTCTTCAGATATTATTGTATCTTTAGCAGAAGAAAAAGAATCGTTCTTAAGAAACAAACAAAAATACGAAAAAGAAACAAATTTATTGACCAATGGTATTAAGGAGTCATGCGCGTTTCCTGAAATATTAAATTTTCATATTGCAGAAAATTTAAGCATGGATTTAATGCTCGATGTGTTAGAAGGCGTTTACGTGTATGTATTGACATTTATATTATTTAAATTTGTTTAAAAAAAAAGTATCTCACTTTAGAAAAATTGAACTGTAGAATAAAAAATTTTCCTTTTAAAGATAATTCAAATAGACCACCAGAAATTTCTTAATAAGATTGAGTAGTGAAAATCGGTTGAAAATGTCAGCATCGGAAATGTTGTCCTTAGTTAGATTCTATGGTCTTATTGCTGGAGATTTAATTACTGACGAGAATGATAAATGCTGGAAATTATATACATATCTAAGACAAATTATAGATATACTTTGTTCACTGCGTGTAATTTCGTCCGATGCCAAGTACTTAAAAATATTAGTAAAAAAACACAATGAATTGTATGTAAATTATTTGGTCCCCTAAAGCCAAAGTTTCATAATTTAATTCATTATCCTAGGATTTTATTAGAGAATGGTCCATTCATTAATTTTTGGTGTGTGAGGTTTGAATCTCGTCATAGGGATATAAAATTAAATGCACAGTCAACAAATTGTTAGCAAAATTTATTGATTACAATTGCAACGAAACAAATGTTACAATTTCGCTCGATGCTTCAGACCTTCGATTGTAAAACATCGATTGTTTTAGGTTCTCGCTTAAATGACTCATTTGAAGAATGTTATAAAGAAATAAATATTTGTAATGTTTCGTACAAAATTGGAACTTTTGTTGTAATTAATTTACAAAATATTGAGAAGGAATTTGGACAAATTGTCAAAATTATTAGATTAGATAATAATATTTCCTTTAAGGTTAAAATATATAAAGAAATAACATTCGACGAATATAGTCATGCTTATTTTGTTGACGAAAGCACTGATTAATTTCAAATTATAAATCAAAAGGATTTGCCTAAAATTGTGCCTTGCTTATTATATTTTTAAGAACGACATACATTTCATTGTAACAGATTATTTATTATAATTTGTATGATGTAATTTTTTGACAACTTTTAATAAAGTGTAACTTTTTTGTAGTAAAAAATGCGATTTATTTCTCGCATTTGTTTAATAAATTATTTCCATCACTGTACTATCAGACTTTTTAAATATTGTACAACAAATAAATTTTAATATAATCATGTTGCTTGTAAGAAAATAAAATAAACAAAATTTAATTTTCAATTATATTTTTCAGAATTAGACTTCTTTCTGTAAAAAAATCTTTATTGAATATGAAAAAAAATTTTTTAGAGCTTTGATCTTAAAGGTTAAACAAAACAAAATTTGAATGAATTTAATATTTCTAAATACATTAAAAGTTTTAACATTCTATCAATTTTAAATCAGAAATTAGGTATTGCCTAAATGCTAAATTTTAATTCTCAAACCATAAAAATTTATAAAAATAAATTTTTATATTCTTTTAAGTTGTAAGAAAACAAATCTATACATACATAAATAAATAAAAAATATTTCCTAATACCTTGCATACAATACCTTTCTTTACTTTCTATAATAGACCGCATAGTTCTCGACATACAAGTCGCGCAGCTTTCCCATAGTGTGGGATAGCTGCTGCACCACTGCCGGTCCGTTGCGATCCCGTAAACCGAACATCAGTTCTTCTTTGAGTAAGAGATCGCAGCGTTACCACCACTAGGACGTCACGGCGCCAAATTTTTTTTCAGTGTAGCCATACCCAGCTCTGGTGCTGTCCAGAACTAATAGATAACTAAAAAATTTTATTTGTTGACATGACAATAAAATTAAGATTAATCGGATTTTTCAATTTTTTTTTATTTAATTTAAGCTTACATTTTATTTTTTTAAAAAAGAAAATTTTATATTAAACAATTCAATTACAAAATTATTAAAAATAATCCTTCTAACTTATTTTATAGTAAAAAAAATCGGACAAGTGCGAGTTACACTCGCATTAAAACGGAGGGTTCCGTACCCTTAAACCTAAAATTTAAGGTGGTTAAAGTGTGAAGGCAAGTGGAAAAATTCCAATTTTGCTTAATTTTTCCTGTAATGTGAGCAGAACAACACATAGATAGACACATAGTCACATATAACGAAAATTATCAGTTTTTCCTTGAAAACGCTATGATAATCAACACCAATCGTTCTCGCTATATTTTTTTGTAATCTTGACGTAAAAATACGTAAAAATGTATAAATCTGAATCTCTTAAGATAAAATTTTCTTCTTTTTTTATTCGAAAAATCCATGATTTTTTCTAAAAATATGAGTTTTCCTTAAAAACAATATGATCATCAACTCCAATCGTGCTCGCTATATTTTTTTATAATCTATACGCAAAAATACGTGTGTATACCAAATATGAACTGTCTTGGTCAAATAGTGTGTGCGCTAGGAGGATTCAACGCTTTTTTTCAAAATTTTTGATTTTTCCTTGACAACGCTATGTAAATCGATCCGAATCATGTTCGCTATATTTTTCCTGTAATTTTCACTTAAAAATACATAAGTGTACCAAATTTGAGATCTCTATGTGAAAAAAGTGGCTACCAGGGGGGGTACATAGTCATTTTTAGGGATTTTTCGTAAAAATTCATGGTTTTTCCTTGACAACGCTATGATAATCAATTTCTATGAGATTCGCTATATTTTTCCTGTAATCTACACACTAAAATACTTATGTGTACCAAATTTCAGCCATCTAGATAAATTCGTGTGGTTAGGTATAGGGTCGTGAGTTCGATCCCCGTGGGTAATAAATTTTAATTTAATTCTTTAAATTTAATATTAGACGTGCAAGTGTACTGAGTTAATAAGAATTGTGGATAATATTAATTTTTATTGTATGCGCAATTTTTTTAATTTCAGAATATAACGAATTGTTCTTATAAGTTAAATCAATTAAATTCAATAGAAAATGCTGGTCATCTATCCAGCGCCATGTCACACCGTCTGACTAGACCGTCTGATCGCTTCTAGCATTACACTTTTGTCCAGCTGCTGGCCAGAGTTTCAGAGCAGCTGCTAGTTTGGAAACTAGGCGGTCGTTTTTTTTTCTTCCTCAATTTAAATTATTTAAAACAATTCATGTCCACATTCTTCCCTAGCGTATGCAAACCATGAAAATTGGCTCAAAAAAGTCAAAAAATTATTATTAATATTTTAATAACAAAAAATGATCAGTGAAGTATGTAAATCTTAAATTTACGTACATAAATCAGAGAAGTTTGAGATGATCTATTTACTTGATTTTTAAACATTACATTTTGTTGTAAAATTGAATTTTAATTTTTTGACTTCTTTTGAGCCAACTTTCACGGTTTGCATACGCTAGGGAAGAATGTGGACATGAAATGTTTTAAATAATTTGAATTGTATAATAAAATACGATTCTAATAAGCCCAAGAACGTTTAAAAATATCAATTTTTGCCAAAGACATAAAACAAATAGTAAAAACATTAAAAATTGAATTTTTTCTTAGATATCTAATTAAAAAATTAACATATTCTCTTTATCAAGGAGTCATTTCTTTCAGACTTTTTTTAGCTTTTATAAAATAAAATGGAAAAAATTTTAGTTTTAATATTTTTGTAGATTTAAATCACTTTATAGTCGTCAAAAAAGCAGAGGTTGCACAATTTCCAACGGTAGTGTAATCGACCCTCTGGTTTTCCATCTTTTTTAACTTGGGTTAATTTCCTCGTAGAAATTGACCAAAATTCACATAGACCGTCGACATTAATCAAAAGTGACCTTAACACCTAATAGACATTTTGAGAATTCCTCGTTTTCCATTTTTGTTAATTCAGCTTAATTTCCCTGTATAAATTCGACAACATTGACCCAGAAACCATGATATACTTGGGTCATTTTTTTGATAAGAAATACAAATTTTCCGGAAATTTTTCCCAGAAGTTACCCGGGTACTTTTTCACGTGGGGTGAAGAAATGCTTTATAATAAAATTCGATCTCATAGGAATACTATAACCAAATAACAGTTGACGTAACCATTCTAAATTGTAAATATGGATCCTACAGACTGGTTTGTTACTTGAACACTGAAAAACTCTAAGGTTGCCATTTTTGCGCAAACTAATCTGATTTGCTATTCTGTATTACAATATTTTTACCAGGACAGTGTTAATATGATACTGATTTGACAATGTATATTATTGCATAACCTGAAAACGTCGTTTTAAACGCAAACTTTCTTACCAAGATTTCTTCTTAAAGATCCATATTGAAAAATAACTTACTTTTTTACAACTGGTGTGAAGTGCGATAATGGCAGTATATGTACAAACTGTGACTGTCAGACGACAAATTTAACATTTTTACGGTAACAAATCATTTTAAAAACGGTAACATTCTTCTTAATGCACAAAATTCAAAACAATTCCAAAACTGTCGGTATGACAACCTTATTTTTTTCCGAATGTAGGTGCACCTACTGCCTGCTAGCTTTAGGTATAGCTAAAAGTAATAGATTCATATTCAGCGATCCAAGTAACAATTTTTAGATGAATCGGTGTAATATTTTACAACGTCAACCTTTCATATTTGATCCACCGTTTATCATTTTTAAAAATTACTAACACGAGATTCGAAATCAGCAATCCCGAAAACCCCCAAGTAATAATTTTGAAGTTAATCCAATGAATGTTTTTTTAATCAACCGCCATATTGAATTCGCCATTTTGAATTTTAAAAAATCGGATTCGTAACCAGCCACCCCAAAAACTCCTGAGTAAATATTTTCAAGCTAATCCAAGGAAGTTTTTAAAAAAAGTCCGCCATATCGGATCCGCCATTTTGAATTTTGAAAAACTGACGTCAGATTTGTAATCAGCAATTCCTTACCCGATTGTTTATATCTCAACCAATTTTGGAGAGAGAGGGCCTCATATCTATATATTTATATCTATATATTATATATATTAGAGATATAAACAATCGGGTAAGGGATTGCTGATTACAAATCTGACGTCAGTTTTTCAAAATTCAAAATGGCGGATCCGATATGGCGGACTTGTTTTAAAAACTTCCTTGGATTAGCTTGAAAATGTTTACTCAGGAGTTTTTGGGGTGGCTAGTTTTACTTGGGGTTTTCGGGATTGCTGAGAGAGAGAGAGGGGGGGGATAGTAAGGAGACCGATCTTGCTGTAGTAGCGCTTCTGAAAATGTCAGAAAAACATGCACGATAAATGCCAGTTTCACTGCATTCTACTCAACCACCAAAGTAGCTGAGCATGCGCATTAGCCATGTGCTGTCTCTTTCTCTCGCAAAAAGTGTGCGAGTGAGATCTGGCTGACGTATATTCCTCAAGTCTTCCATGCCTGTTGTGATGAAGGGGTTATGTGTTATTATTGTTATTATTTTAATAATTATTAATAATGTTTATTTCATATACTTACACATGATTTTTGAGATACAATATCGCAATGGTAAATAAAATTTCTGAAATAAATACTGAACACTAAGATTTTTTTTGTGACATATACGTATATCGCATAACCACACTTTTCATCTGTCAAAATTGAGGTCCAATGCGCATGCTCAACTACTTCGGCCATTTGAGTACAATGCAGTGAACCTGGGACTTATCGTACATGTTTTCCTGACATTTTCAAAGGCAGAGATCGGTCTCCTTACTATTCCTCCTTGATAGTACAATTCTTTCTCCTCTTTTATCAAAAGGAAAAAACACAAGCATGTCCTATACATATATATGGGAAAAGTTTAACGCTTTTGCACTCTTTGTAATCAAGGTAGTTTACTATAATTGTATCTTTGTTCAATCTTAGGAATCAAAAATTTAACGCTTTTTACACTCTGTTTCATCAAGGAAGTTTACTATAATTGTATCTTTTTCAATTTTAGGATTCATAAAAACGCATCTTGTACTCTTTCTTATCAAGGAAAAGTACTATAATTTTATCTTTGTTCAATCTAACGCTTGTCATACTTTATCTATCCAAGGAATAATAACATAAGACAGTCTTTTTCTTACCTAACTGATTTCATAAGTAGGATTAATAATAAAAATTATTTAAAACATTAATAAAATTTGAAGGAATAAAGATAGTAGGGGAGCCCATGATGCTAAATGGGGATTTACTCGAGCGTCATGGGGACGAAGATATTTTGTAGTTTAGATAATAAGGAAAATAAAAGGTTCTATAAAGTTTTCCTTTTTAGTGGTGGGGGAAGCGTCTATAAATTTTTAAAAATGTAAAAAAAAACAATTACATGGAAATACTCGAGCGTGTCAGATATTAGTAGTTTAGATACTCCAACGTGACTCTGATACCAGAGGTATGTTCATCTGACGGTTTGCGTGGTGGTGTTGGCTCTCCGGATGGATACAAAGTAAAAAAAAAATTTTTTCTTCGAGCGCGTCAGATATTTACGGAAGATGTTAAATGAACCTTAAAAATGCTCCCATTCAAAAAACTGACGTTTCGGAAGTGACGCAAGCTCGTAGCGAATTGTTGAAAATGCAAAAAAAATCGCCATCTTGAAATACTCGAGCGTGTCAGACTTTTATACTGATGGTGCAGCTTGATGCTGCAGTCATGATAGCCGAAAATCGGACGATTATTTTGAGGAATATTGTTAATCTGGCAGCTGTTTTGTGATCAGCTGTAATAGTGTCTTGGCGACGGAGAGCAGTGTCAGAAATCGAGATGGTGCGAGAGAGTCAGAAATAGGAAAAAAGTGAAACGGAAGATGAGGCACGGAGTGGGGAATGCGTGTTGTACTCGAGATGCGCGCTTTAATCTCCATAGACGATTTTCATTACTTCGGCTTCTGGAAATCGTCAGATTATATTTTATTCGTGATTCTTATGTTATTTCCTTCAAATTAAAAAAAAATTTAACCGCGCTCGAGAATGTCAAGTCAACGTTTTTTTTCAAATTTATAACACTCCCTTACGTTACGCTCAAATCGTCAGATTTTTTAAATGTACATTTTTTAGCTAGTAATTAACCCACCTTCCCTTAATCTGACGCGCTTCAATATTTCCGACGATCGATTTTTTTTACTAATCTGATGAGCTCTCCTGGTCTCACGTCTTGATAAAAAGAGTTAATACTTGGAAGAGGTACTTAACAATATGCAAGGTATCTCCCCCTGTGTTCATCTGCCGCGCTCGAGTTAATCCCAAAAAACATATTGGGCTCCCCTACTAAGATAAACCCTTAATTTTTTTTATTTAGAAGATCATCATATTCTGTGTTTAAAAAAAGAATATTACGTATTATTGTGAATCGAAAATTCATTATAAAATGTTATATAGATAAAGACTGAATAATACCATACCAAGAAGTTAGACTATCTCTGCCAAATTGTGCCGTGGGGTGCTGAATATATTACTATTTACACTGGTCTTATTTGACATAGAATTAAATGATCTTTCAAACAAAATAAGAATTGACGGTTTATCTTTACTCCTTCAAATGTTATTAATTATTTAAACAATTTTTATTACTAATGATTAATTTAACACCCGTTTATCCGAAATAGTTCATATAGGGCTCGTTGGGTGCGGATTTCAATAAGCATTAGAATGGTGTTTTTAAAATAACTCTAGTTTTATTTGTTCGTAAAATATTTCATTCTTTATTATTAATTTTATTAAAAAAATTATTTTTTTCGGATATAGTTCCGATTAGCCCAAACCTCCAATCTTTTTGAAACTATGTATATCCACGTATTTTGGTGCGCTGATTACGAAAATCATAGTGAAAATTGGCGCAAATGTGATTATCATGGTAAAAACCATAAAAAACACCATAAAATTATGATTTTTTGCAATCAACTCGTAAAAAACGCAAAATTTCGAAAAATGGTTTAGACAAAAGTTGTAGGTCTCAAAAAACACACATTTTATGCTGTATACATTTTTTACCAAATGTGATTATTTTTTGAGAACAATCAAAAAAACCAATAAAAAACATGAAAAATGATGGAGAAACAGTGCACATCATAACTAGAGATAAATTTGGATCCCACCCGACTTTCTCTGCAGAATACTTTCGACCATATCCGATCCCTCTCGCCTTGGTGTCTTTAAAATACATGCGAGCAAAGTTATTCACACATATCCAAACCCTCTCGCAAACACTGTAAAAAGAAAGTACTAAAACAGTACCGATTTTAGGTATCAAAATAGAACCAAATGACAATTTAGTATCAGAAGTCGGTATTAAATTAAACCTTTCTTTTTACAGTGAAGGTATCTTTAAAATACAAGCGAGCGAAAACGCAACGTGGCCGTAGGCCGCGTAACTTCCTCTGTCGCAGGATACTTTCGCCCATATCCAACCCCTCTCACCTTTGCGACAGGGGTTGGATATGTGTGAATAGATTTGCTCGCATGTATTTTAAAGACACATTGGCGAGAAGGGTCGGATATGGTAGAAAGTATTCTGCAGAGGAAGTCGTGTGGGATCCAAATTTCTCTCTAGTTATGATGTGCACTGTTTCTCCATCATTTTTTATGTTCTTTATTGGTTTTTTTATTGTTCTCAAAGAATAATCACTTTTAGTAAAAAAAAATATGGATAAAGCATAAAATGTGTGTTTTTTTGAGAACTTCAACTTTTCTCTAAAACATTTTTCGAAATTTTGCGTTTTTTACAAGTTAATTGCAAAAAACCATAATTTTATACTGCTTTTTATGGTTTTTACCATGACAATCAACTTTGCGCAAATTTTTACTATGATTTTCGTAATCAGCACATTAAAATACATACAAATACCAAATTTCACTTTACTTCTGATGTGCACTGTTTTTCTATCATTTTTTTTATTGGTTGTTTTGATTGTTCTCAAAAAATAATTACATTTGGTAAAAAATTTATACAGCATAAAATGTGTGTTTTTTGAGACCTACAACTTTTGTCTAAAACATTTTTCGAAATTTTGCGTTTTTTACGAGTTGATTGCAAAAAATCATAATTTTATGGTGGTTTTTATGGTTTTTACCATGATAATCACATTTGCGCCAATTTTCACTATGACTTTCGTAATCAGCGCACCAAAATACGTGGATATACCTTGTTTCAAAAATATTGGAGGTTTGGGCTAATCGGAACTACACCCTTCTTTTCTAAAAGTTTAAGGTCTTTTGCGTAAAAAACATTCTGAACATTTTTTTCTATTCAGGCTTCGCACTCATTAGTCAGTAAAAAAAATAGTAGCAAAAAGTAGCCTGAAAAGTAAAAAAAGTAAAAAAAAGTAGCCTACGGAAAAAATTAAAAATATGTGTAGTTTATATATTAAATTGTATTTAATTTTAAAAAATTAAATTTCAACACTTAATGTACATAATAATTTGCATAGGGTAAGTCCGGGGGAGTTGGCCATGCGGGAGAGATGGCCAATTCAAATATTTTATAGAATTTGCTGCTAGGTATCGCTTATTAAAGATTAGTTCGCTTTGTTTTGTGGCAAAACACAATTAAAAGAAAAAACTTCACGAAAAATATTGAAAAAGTATGTAAAAATCTGATTTGTTATTTTGACTAGTTCGGAAAAAAAGTGATGAGTTTACGTTTCTCACTGGTGTTATGTTATTTTATAGAATAATTTTGAATTTCGTGTTTTTTTGTAAAGTACATGACCCAAGCTTTGTCATAAATTTATATTTATTCAAAAAATTTATTTATTTATTTAAATTTTAGTTGTGTCAATTTGTCTCCTGACATTAGGAGAGATGGCCATGTTTTTTTCGAGGTGACATGTCCATACTGTTTAAGTTATTGGCACCCTTGAGATTCGTGTGTTCGCTAAAAAAACATTAATTCTGTGGCAAATGACATTTTTTATGACATATATTACAACAAGACACTCCAAAAAAGATTTTCAAATTTAAATATGATCAGATAAAATAATCACTATTGTGTAATTAAATCTTAAAAACGTTTATAAACAATCATAACACAGGTCTACAAAGTAAGACTTTTTTATATACAGCGGAGTGGTTTTCAATGTATTTTTGTGTGCTGAACCGGATTCCTGGTTCCAAAATTGCGTATCACATCAGGATTTTGAATAAAGTGGAGGTAAAGTCTCCAAAAACAGTGTTTTTGAGGGTTTTCATTATTTTTTTATTCTTTAACCAGACGTGCTAGACACTTCTATATATGCTTTTTTTTTTTTTTTGCTTAGGGACTATTGGGAAAATCTGTATACAGATACCTTGGCTTCCGCATGCCAAGGTTATGTGGGGTTGGTAAAAAAAAGGAGAACAATAAACAAAATAAGCTGGCGAACTACTACCAGCCCCGACCCACCAAAAACCCGTCAACCCTTCTTGGGAGCCCTTTGATCCACCCTCGGTACTGTCGTGAAGACTTTTGCCTTCGAGGGTGGCGCTCCAACTCTGCCGCAAAGCGACTTCGTCCATTCCTGCGGACATCCTGCGTTATCAATTTTAAAACAAAACCAAAATCAATGTCAAGCGGAATCAACAGCACACCAGAAAAGAAAACAATAAAAAGTCAGTAAATAAAATAAAAGTAAAATAAACAAAAGTCAAAAATAAAATTGTAAAAAGACAGATGAACAAACAAAATATAACATAAAAGTGTAAAAAGACTAAAATAAATAAAAACAGAAATTTGTAAAAAGACATTAAAGGACAAAATAAATAACAAAATGAACAAATAAATAAATAAAATTCTATACTGTTAATTACGCCTTTTTGCGGCCATCGAGATCCTTTCTCATCATAACAGAGATGATAAAGGTCTCGATGAGCCGCCAGTTTTCCTGGGACTGGATCATCAGCGCTACCATGTTCTCCGGTGTAACTGTAGCGTTTACACCGGTGAACATGGCCTGCCTCTCCAAGTCCCATCGACTGCAGCCGAAGAGGGTGTGCTCTGCGTTGTCCACAGGGAACTGGCAGTAAGCACACTCCTCGCTATCTATCTTCTTAAAGCGCTGCAGGTACGAATTAAAACATCCGTGTCCTGTCAGCGCTTGTGTCAAGTAGTAGGAGACCTCTCCATGGTTCCTACTTAACCAAGTGGCGAGTGTCGGTACAAGGCGATAAGTCCATCGACCTTTTACCTCCCCATCCCATCTCTCCTGCCATTTTTCTACGAGCCTGCGCCTCGTTTCAAAGCGGATGCGGTCCTTGCTGGGTCGATCTTCCTCTTCAGAGGAATTCGCCTCTTTGAGAAGGAGGATAATTTCCTCCCTCTCAAGCGCCAAAAGATCTGCTGGCGGGACACTTGCAAGGACCTGCACAGCGCTCGTAGATACTGTCCGATAAGCAGAGGCGATACGTGAAGTAATGCACCTCTGCTGCGTAAAGCAGTTTAGCGTGGGCGACACTCGCCACCAGTCTCCTTTTCTTCTCACGGGGGCCTCCAACATTTGGCATCACCCGTGCTAAGTTAGCCGCACATTCGATCGCCTTGTTTGACGCCGTAGCCATGTGGTGATGGAAGTTTAACCTTCCATCCAGTTCCACACCAAGGTACTTTATCTGTCTCCTCCACTTGACCTCGAATTCGTCTATCACGATTCGTGGGGATTTATAACCACGTCTGTATGTTACCAGCAATGCTTCGGTCTTTTCCAGGGCCATTTGAAGACCTCTTTTTTCCAGCCAGCATTTTGCTAGCCGCAGACATTCGTTCACCAATATCCCCAGAGCTTCCGCAGAGTCGGCAGCGCACACGATCAACGCGTCGTCCGCAAAGCGGACGATCACCGCACCTTCGGGCAGGTCCATTCTCAGGAAGTCATCGTAAGATACATTTCATAAAAATGGTCCTACCCTCGAGCCTTGAGGGGCCCCACGCTGCATCTCTTCCTTGAGAATGCAGGTGTCTCCCTCGTAAATAACCCACCTGTCGCTTAGATAATTATCCATTATCCGCAACAGATAGGGCGGTATACCCTTCTGTATCATCGACTCGATGAGATCTTCCCATCTCGCGGAATTGAACGCGTTCCGTAGGTCGATTGCTACCAACGCGCAGAATCTCTTCTTTTTATCTGGACCCAATTTGTTTTTCCCTTCTCTGGCGAGGTCCACAACTGCCTTTATGGCATCAACTGTAGACCGACCTTTGCGGAATCCAAATTGGTTATCGGATAGACTATTCTCTCCGGTCAAGTGAGATTGCATTCTCTGCAGAATCATGTCCTCTAGAAGTTTGCCCATCGTATCCAACAGGCATATAGGCCTGTAGGATGAGACCTTATCTAGAGGTTTGTCTCCCTTTCTTAGGAGGACCAGCCTTAGCCTCTTCCAGTCTGGAAAGAACTCTCCTCTCTCTAGGCAGCGATTGAAGATGTACAGCAAAATCTGGGGGGAAGCAACAATCACCTCTTTTAGGATCTTGTTGCTTATCCCATCGATTCCAGGCGCCTTGCCTGTCTTCAATCTTCTACTTGCTGCTTCCAATTCTTCAAGAGTAAAGAGCAAGAACTCCAGTCCTTCCTAAGCCACGGCTCTGCATGAGGAAACAGGGCTTTTATTACCTTTCTGACCCAATCGGGATTGTCCAGGCCGGGGGTCTTTTGCCTCGTTACTAATTTCTTAGTAACGATTTTAAAAGCCAGACCCCATGGGTCCTTCTCGACGTCCTCGATTAGGTCCTTCCAGCTACGGCGTCACGACGCGCGGATCTCTTTGCTGAGGTTCTTTTTGGCCTCCTTGTATGCTTCCTTGAGAAAAGGATCTCCCTTAGATCGGGTATATGTCCTTCTTGCTCTAAAACATGCCTTTCGCAAGGAGGCCAACCTTTCTGACCACCAGTGCAAGGATCTCTTCTTGGGGAATGTGCCATTGCGACGCGGCATTGACGCATCGCAGGCGGTGACGATTATATTTCTCACCGCCCGCACTTCCCCATCAAGACTGTTCGGCCTCCTTACCCAGCCCAACTCTTGAATTAAGCAGGCTTCTAGAAGGGACTGGCCGAACTTCTCCTTGTCGAGTCTCTTAGTGTTCCACGAGGGGCTTTTTCGACTAGGAGCTTCCTGTCTTCTGCCTCCTCGTGTGTCTCCCACTGAGACTGAGAACTCGATGTACTGGTGATCACTTGCGGTATATTCCTCAGAGACCCGCCAGTCGCTTATGCGGCTAATCAAATGAGACGATGCGATCGTCAAATCTACAATTGATCCGATCGTGTCTCTTCTGAAAGTCCACGACTTTCCTTGATTGACAACTATTAAATTGTTCCTGGAGACCATTTCTGCAATCATTATATCTCTTTTATCGAGCCTAGTCTCTCCCCACTCTGGAGACTTTGCATTAAAGTCTCCTGTGACGAGGACATCCAGCCTGGATTCCCTAAGGCTCGATTCTAGGTTATCAATGTCTGCTTCGAAGTCCGACAGTGGATCGTTCGGAGAGAAATAGCAGCTATACATTCGTATTTCCGCCACCTCAACCCAAACAAATCCACTGTTCGTCTCCAGGAACCTGTCAATCCTTAATGCAGGATTGCACACCTGCACAGCTGCCCTGCCAGACCTATGCTGGTACCAAGGAGCGAGATTGTTCTTTCTATGCTGCTCACTGCAGAACAGAACATCCACTCCCTGTTCCCTTGCTGTCTGCATTAGAAGGGACTGTGCGTCCCTACAGGTATGCAAATTGACCTGCAGAAACTTTTCTATATATGCTTAAATTAAAGCTTAGATTGTACACTTTAAGACTCATTTACGCAGGATTAAAAAAAATTTGAAATTTTGAAAAAATGGGGGTAAATACCCCAAAAATCTTTTTAGGTGACTTCAACCTAATTTTTTGTTTAAATTTTAAATTTTTTTTCCTTGCGCATATGAGTCTTAAAGTGTAAGATATAAGCTTTAATTTAAACCTATATAGAAGGTTAAGGAGAAAAAAAATACTGAAAACCCTCAAAAACACGGGTTTTGGAGTCTTTACCCCCACTTTACTCAAAATCCTGACGTGATACGCAATTTTGTAACCCGGGATAGTTTTCAGGACACAAAAATAAATTGGAAACCACTCTGATATCTCAAAAAAAATACCTTGTAGACTTGTGTTGGTGAAACAGACAAACAGAGAGCGCTTATCGAAGACTGAATTTAGTGCAATGATTGTCACCTTTGACTTCATGAAAATTGCACTGAATTTAATGATAAATGTTCGAAATGTGGTCAGAAGAAGAAAAGAAGACATTAATCACTTTAAATTAAGAATTCTGATAAAGCGGAAAGCCAAAGAATGATTTTAAAGTATTGGCATCCCGTTTTTAGAAAATATTAATTTTAAGATTGTAAGACTTACCCTAATACTTTGTTTTTAGGGTATAAAAAATTTAAATTATACCATAAAAGTAAAGAATTTTCGAACATTTAAATGGCAAAAGAGGTAATTACAAATTTTTGGCTCAATCCATTATATTTTATATCAAAAGTCGTTAAGGCCTAATTTTTTTTAAAAAATAGATACTTTCCGAAATGATTCTGGATGATATTTAAAGTACGAAATAAAAACAATTAAGTCAAAATTTTTATTATTTATCTTGAAATATGAGTTTAAAATGGAGAAGATATGGAAAACTCACTTTTTTAGCAATTAGAAAGATTATTAAAAATATTGACAACTCTTTTAAAATGTACAATGTATTTTACTGTCTCTTGTTCAGAATTAATTAATCTATTATCTTTTATTGACTACACAGCCTCAGAAAAAAAATTAATTTTGTCCGGCGAAATAGAGTAGTCATTGTTACATCTTAGTTCTTAGAGATAATCGCAAAAATCTGATAAAAATCCTGAATTAGGATGTGTTATTTTTGTTGCGGGTAATTTTCTCCAATGCTAAAACCCATAAGATTTAACCCAGATTTAGGGTAAAATTTGTTGCGTGTTTGTTTTTCCTGTCGACAAAGATAATTTTTTGCCGAAACACTACGATATTGTATTTCCATGTACATTGTACTTTTTTCCACTGAATTCGAATTCGGAGTCAGAACTGAGAGATAAGCTTAAATTTTGGAGATAATGCCAAAAAACTGATTTTGAGTTTTTTTGAATTTTTGTTTATTGAGTTTTTTGCAATTATCTCAAAACATTTCAGCAAATCTAACAATTCTAACTTTGGATTCGGAATCAGTGGCTAAAAATACATGGAATTACACTATCGCAGTGTCATACAAAAATTTTTTCACTTTTTGATTTTTTTTCTTTTTTAAGCAGTTTTTTGAGTTTATCTCAAAAATAAGAACCAACTTTTAAATTCTGATCCCGGATTCGGATTCAGTGACCCAAAATACGTAAGAATGACTAGTCTATTATGCCGGACAAAATTTTTTTGTGGGGGTTTGTTAATTAAGTGAAAAAATGAAAATAATAGATAAAATATGTTTTCAAAGTTGGTCTGTGAAAGTAAGTAAGTTTAAACAGCAAACAAAAATGACACAAAAATTAGATCTATAAGGTGCTAAATATCTTGCGGTTACTTTAACCTAGCGCATTTACATTTTTGTAAAACTGTGAAAAATAGCCGGTTATATATATATTTCGGTTTTGGGGATAAATCACTCTATTTTCTAAATTTCTAGTTTTTTATTTATATAGTTTATTTTTATTTAGATATTTATTTTGTTCTGGTTTTTTTATTTTCTTCTAATTTCTAGAAAATTTTAGAATCTTTAAGTTTTTAATTAATATTTATTTAGGCATATTTGAAATTTAAAGAACTGATTTAATACCAATTTTTCATAAATTTAAATGGGTTAAAGTAACCGCAAGATATTCAGCACTTTATAGATCCAATTTTTGTGTGCTATTTAAAATTACTTAAAACCATATACAGGTTTTGAACTCATTAGTCAGCAAAAAAGTAACAAAAAGTTGTCTAAATAGTGAAAAAGTAGCTTTTAGTAGCCTAAGGTTGAAAAAAGTAGCCAAAAAGTAGCCAACCATCAAAAAAGTAGCAAATAGTAGCTTTTAGTTGAAGAGTGTGAAGCCAGCTATTTTTACTAGGAAAAAAGTTATAATTAAGCAAAAAAATATTGCTCAAAGTTATAGTAAATATCTTGAAAAATATCAAAAATTTAAAATTTGCGCACTTATTTAGCACCACTATCACTACAATTTACCGAATTTTGAGAAAAATCCGAGACATGACCCTGTATTTTAATATGAAACTAGCGATGTGTCCTCGCTCGCTAACGCTCGCTCCGGTGATATTTATTTTTTTATTTGCTTAGTTAATTTTTTCTATTTATTTTATGTATAAATATATTATTTATTTTTATCTGAAGTGCTTATGTACTTAGTCCCTTAGTAGTTAATTTTATAATTAATAATGTTACGAATCAAGAAAATTATTTAAACTTTAAATTAACCAATAAAACTAATTTAATTAAAATCGGTGGACTTTCGAGATGGTCCTAAATTTATTGGTTCTCAGAGGTCCAAACTGCCAAGGCCTGAATAGACTTGTTTTTATTTATGCAGATCGATATGTCTAAATGCTGATATTTTCAATTCTCATGCGCTGTAAAATGCTAGCTGCATACTTATAACAATAAAATGTTCTGTAATAAGTATAATAAAAAACTGCGCTGTATAATAACGGCTGCGTCTGATAAAAAATTAATAAAAATTTTCTAAAAGATATAGGATACGCTGAATAATATTGGCTGCATAGCAACCATGTAACGTACTAAAAAATTATCATAAAAGGCAGCGCTGTATAACATCGGTTGCGTCTTTTTAAAAAATAAAACAATTAATAATTAGTAAACAACGTTATTGGAACAAATAATGAAATGATATATGATAAATTATTTATATTATTTACGTGTAAGTAAATGTGAAATTGTTAATAATAATACATAACATAAGCATAAGTAATAGTTGGTTTTATTTAAAAATAAAAAAATTTGCCTGAATGGTGTCGGTCGGTCGGTCGGTCGGACTTTGTTTTAATATAATAAAGGATTTTAATACAATAAAGGATAATAAAGGATTATTTTATATCAATGTCATATGTATATATGGGTCATTCCACGTGAAAAGGCAAATGGATTTGTCCACTCGTGGTTTAAAGCAATCGCAAAGTCTTAGGACTTAAAATTTAGCATTTTTTATGTAGAATCGAATACCGAGTGGCTGATTTTAAAATTTTCAAAATGGCGGCCACCACAGGCTGGAATGTGACGTAAAAAAAGTTTTTTTTTAATTTAAATTGGAAAAACTTTTACATTTTAAGACCAAAATTATTCAAAACAACTACTTTTCATATTTGTGAGTTGACAGAACACAAACATATGGTCAGAACTAAAAAATCCAAAATGGCGGAATCAAGATGGCGGATTAATTTTTGAAAATTCAATAAATTCAACTGAATTCAGTTGAATGGTGTTACTCGGGGGTTTTCGGGGTCGCTGATTACAAATCTGAAATCCATTTTTGAAAATTTAAAATGGCGGATCCAAAATGGCGTACGAAAAAATTAAAAATCACTTGAATTGAAATGAAATTCGTTACTCGGGGGTTTTCGGGGTCGCTGATTACGAATCTAAAGTCAGAATTAAAAAAATTCAAAATGGCGGACCTAATAGGGCGTAAGATTAATAAAAAAAACCATTAGAAATGTTTAAAACTTGTTATTCTGGAGTTTTTTAAGTTGTAGATCACGAATTTGTCAGCAGAGATTAAAGAAGAAAAATATTAATAAAAAAAATCGCTGAATACGAATCAAAGGTCAGAATTCAAAATGGCGGATCCAATATGGCAGAAGATTTTTTTTTAAATCGATTAAATAAACTGAATATTGCTACTCAATGGTTTTTGGGGTCGCTGAATATGAATCAAAGGTCAGAAATAAAAAATTCAAAATGGTGTATCCAATATGGCGGAAACTTTTTTCAAAAAATGACTAAAAAAATGAATATTCTTTCTCGTAGGTTGGGGATCGCCAAATTCGAATTTTAACGGACTTTCTTAAAAATATGGTTTTCTGATGCGGTCGGGTATATACGCTGGTTATTAAAAATTTATAATAAAAATTCACAATGGTAAAATCTTAAAGAGCATTAAGCCCTCTTTAATTTCTGACCTAGAAAAAAAAATTTCGAGAGTATTAAATTCTTTAAATCGTGACTTCTTGATCCTGCTTTTTTAGGTAGGATTGATTATTCAAGATATTAAATCAATTTTATGAGGCTATGTTGCAAAAGGCTTGTAGCAAAATCCTTCTTCAGTATTTCGAAAAAAATTGAAAATGGTCAAGATTTCTATTGTCAGCAGAATTTTGTACAAAACTTTGCATTTCTTACCACTGTGCGCCTGCGCGATTCTCACGTGATAGCTTGAGCTAATCAGCCCCCTAATCGACGCCATCATGCAGTTGCCCCCTCCACACGGAGCTACAGAGGACGGACAGAACATCAAACTATTTACTATTACTATCTCACTACGACTACGGTTGTGCAGTTATCACCATACTAGAAAATACTTTTTCTCAACGTTAATAAATACAGTCTAGATCCGATATACTTACAGTAGAATCTACTTAATTCCCTTTCATTCATTTATTTTTCCTTATATCTTTATTTCATTTTCGTCTTCTCTTTTAATAAATTTTTTTCTACATTCTAAAGAATTTTAAAAACTTTTGCAGAGTCTAAAATTTTTAAATTAATTTCAATCAGTCCTTTTTAGGACTTTTATTTTGATAAATAGCATTAAAACCAATTTTAATCAGTCCTTTTCAGGACTTTACTTTTGCCAAATACCATTAAAACTAATTTCAATCAGTCCTTTTCAGGACTTTTATTTTGATAAATAGCATTAAAACCAATTTTAATCTGTCCTTTTCAGGACTTTACTTTTGCCAAATAACATTAAAACTAATTTCAATCAGTCCTTTTCAGGACTTTTATTTTGATAAATAGCATTAAAACCAATTTCAATCATTCCTTTTTAGGACTTTTATTTTGAGAAATAGCATTAAAACCAATTTTAATCAGTCCTTTTCAGGACTTTTCTTTTGATAAATATAGTATTAAGTCAATTCTGACATCAGATTTGTAATCAGCGACCCCGAAAACCCCCGAGTAACACCATTCAACTGAATTCAGTTGAATTTATTGAATTTTCAAAAATTAATCCGCCATCTTGATTCCGCCATTTTGGATTTTTTAGTTCTGACCATATGTTTGTTTTCTGTCAACTCACAAATATGAAAAGTAGTTGTTTTGAATAATTTTGGTCTTAAAATGTAAAAGTTTTTCCAATTTAAATAAAAAAAAAGCTTTTTTTACGTCACATTCCAGCCTGTGGTGGCCGCCATTTTGAAAATTTTAAAATCAGCCACTCGGTATTCGATTCTACATAAAAAATGCTAAATTTTAAGCCCTAAGACTTTGCGATTGCTTTAAACCACGAGTGGACAAATCCATTTGCCTTTTCACATGGAATGACCCATATATATATTCATATGTGTGAGTATACATGTGTATGTACTTTGTGTATATGTGTGAGTATACATGTGTATCTACTTTGTGTATATGTGTGAGTATACACGTGTATCTACTTTGCGTATATGTGTGAGTATACATGTGTATCTACTTTGTGTATATGTGTAAGTAAATGTGAAATTGTTAATAATAATATATAACATAAGCATAAGTAATAGTTGGTTTTATTTAAAAATAAAAAAATTTGCCTGAATGGTGTTGGTCGGTCGGTCGGTCGGACTTTGTTTTAATATAATAAAGGATTTTAATATAATAAAGGATAATAAAGGATAATATAATAAAGGATTATTTTATATCAATGTCATATGTATATGTATATATATATATGTATTCATATGTGTGAGTATACATGTGTATCTACTTTGTGTATATGTGTGAGTATACATGTGTATCTACTTTGTGTATATGTGTAAGTAAATGTGAAATTGTTAATAATAATATATAACATAAGCATAAGTAATAGTTGGTTTTATTTAAAAATAAAAAAATTTGCCTGAATGGTGTTGGTCGGTCGGTCGGTCGGACTTTGTTTTAATATAATAAAGGATTTTAATATAATAAAGGATAATAAAGGATAATATAATAAAGGATTATTTTATATCAATGTCATATGTATATGTATATATATATATGTATTCATATGTGTGAGTATACATGTGTATCTACTTTGTGTATATGTGTGAGTATACATGTGTATCTACTTTGTGTATATGTGTAAGTAAATGTGAAATTGTTAATAATAATATATAACATAAGCATAAGTAATAGTTGGTTTTATTTAAAAATAAAAAAATTTGCCTGAATGGTGTCGGTCGGTCGGACTTTCTTTTAATATAATAAAGGATGTCTCAAATACATGTTTGTACCAAATTTTTGCTCTTCATGTCAAATACTGCAGCCACTATGGGTAGACACATATACGGGACGGGCGCAAGAGTCTTTCCAGAAGGTATCCTTCGGTACATTGAAGGTGTACAGAAGCCTTAAAAGGAGCGGATTATGTTCAACAAGAATTAAACTCCTAGATAAAAACAACTATGATACCTGGAAATTGCTAATGCTGAAATAAAATTGCTTTCTTAGAAAAGGGTACTTGTGGGTCATAAAGCATTTAGTTTCGTGCCTAGTCACGGAACGAAAGTTAATGGGACTTTCGTTCTGTTCCAAGACCAGAAACGAAAATCGATGGGACTTTTGTTCCGTTCCAAGACCAAAAACGAAAATCGATGGGACTTTCATTCCGTTCCAAGACTAGAAATGAAAGTCGATGGGACTTTCGTTCCGTTTCAAGATCAGAAAAAACACTGAATTCAGTGTCACACGAAACATATATCTATCCATTTTTTTCTGATCTTGGAACGGAACGAAAGTCTCATCGACTTTCGTTTCTGGTCTTGGAACGGAACGAAAGTCCCATCGAATTTCGTTTCAGGTATTGGAACGGAACGAAAGTCCCTCTGTACTTTCGTTTCTGTTCTCAGGCACGGAACAGAACAGAAGTGATTTTTCCTTTCTGTTCCGTTTCCGGACACATCCCAGATGTAAATGGAGATATTGTGAAGCCTGAAAGAGAAAAAGAAGCTAAAAATGCAGCTAGAATAGAACTTTGGACAAAAATGATTTAAATCAAGATCAAATATAATAAAAATTGTGAAACATCGAGGGAAATGTGGCTGAAACATCAAGAAATTTACAAATCTCAAGTACCCGCTGGAAAAGCTACATTATTAAGAAATTGACATATTGCTAAAAATGACAGGAGGAAGTGACATCTGAAAACATTTTAATGGCTTTATTGATACTGTCTATGAACATGGAGATTAAAATTAGTGAAGCATTAGGTACAATAATGTTATTACGAAGTAGCACATTAAAAACTCCAGATAAACCAAATGATCAAAACTAGAATGAAAAAACTGAAATTCTATTTTTCCAGGTTGCTTAGTTACCCTGGTTGGGAATCTTTATTTTTCTGAAGTACCAATGAAGAACGTGATATCAAGTTCCGATGTCGAAAAATGGTGCCATGTTATAGCATCTGAAATCAATTCAATAATTAAAAATCGTACAGGTGCGAATTACACAAGCATGGAAATCAAGGATTCCGTACCCATAAACCTATTGAAATACTTTTTACTTGTATTATATTTGTTAGACACAGCAACAGTCTTAAAATTTAAAGGAAACAAAGTATGAAGACAGATGCACAGTGTGTCGAAATGCAGAGTTTTGGAAAAAGTAACATTCACATTAAATATCTGAATCAATTTAAACGTTCTTGGTCTTAAATAAAAATTTACAAAATTTCGTTTTTTTGGCAACTAGAGACATTTTGAAAAAAGTTGATGCATAATTTTTTATTTTACAACAAAAATGAAAAAAAACATTTCAATTTATCTTTGTTGACAATTTTTTAAAACAAATTAGATTTAACTAATTCTTGATGGAATAGTAGCGCAAACTTATCAGAAACAAAACTTTTTGATACTTTTTTCCTCAAAAAATATTTTTTTCAGCAGCATGAATAAATACAACAAATTTTCTTCACAATTAAATGTTTTTTATAACTAAACCTCTATTGACTATAACAATTTTTAATACAAATATAATGTCAGGACATTTTTTTAAAAGTAGTTTTTTGCTTTTTAGGGTTCCGTAAACGCAGTGAACCGTCACGGAACCCTTATGGTTTCACTCAGGTCCGTCCACGAAATCATACGTATTTTCGCGAGTAGATTAAAGGAAAATTATAGCGTATCCTATTGGAATTGAATCGAATATAGTTATATTCAAAAAACTCAAAGATACGGAAAAAAGCGTTTCCCCTCCTTAATTCTTACAGTTTTGGAGCTAAGATATTTAAACTATGTATACATACGTATTTTCGCAAGTAGACTATAAAGGAAAATTATAGCGAACTCGATTGGAATTGAATTTAGTTATATTTCAAAAACTCGAAATGGTAGCTGGATAAGTATGAAAAAATTATCATCGCACATCGCATTCATATCATTACTACATTACCCACATGAATTTAACTTTTTGCAATTTTCAATTCAAAATTTTGCGTTTTTTGGGAGGTATGGAAGGTGAAAGAAATATCAAAAAACGCATTTTTCTCGAAAACTACTGGATGGATTTTAATGAGCTTTGGATATGTTAGATGCAAGTAAAACGATTATAAAAGAAATTGACAACATTTTTTTTCAAAAAAACTCAAAAATTTTGGATTTTGAATTTAACAAATTGTTATTTTGGGGTCCTATTGAATTGGTACACCCAATTTTTTTGCCATTTTTCTCTTCCAAGTGTCCCACTTAATAAAAAAATTATGCCCGACATGATTTCAAGGTGCGTCATGGTGAACAACTCAACAAACCGTACTTGGTACATGTTTATGTAGGGTGTTTTCGGCTCTCACTCCGGACAGACTCCAGAGTTAACAGTGGTGCCTATCCATATTTTTATAGAACTTTGTGTATTGCACCTCTGAATGAGGCTTAAGTATTTAATGCTGATCATTAATGGCGGAAGGCACGTTGTCAAAAAAGTAAATTTCTGTTTGCCTGGAATAAATTTGTTAAATTATGAAATTAAAAATTAATTTGAAAAATCTAAATAAAAATAAAGAAAATGAATTTTAAAATAAATGGATTGGTTTTTTCCGAAAAGGACAATAAATTAGTGAAAGAAGGTACTCAAATTTTGTGCAACGTCACAAATGCCGATACAAGTAAGTATAATTTTATAGTTTCAATAATTTAAAATAATATATATATATCGCATAACCACACTTTTCATCTGTCAAAATTGAGGTCCAATGCGCATGCTCAACTGCTTTGGCCAGTTGAGTACAATGCGCTGAACCTGGTACTTATCGTACATGTTTTTCTGACATTTTCAAACGCAGAGATCGGTCTCCTTACTATTCCTCCGTGATTATTTCGAAGTTTTGTTTTAAGCGTATTGACCTGCAAATTTGGGGTTTGGAGTTTGTGGAGAAGCTGGAGACAGAATTGCGCTTATTATCATGCTCAAGGCAGAGATCTGATACCTGGGTCCTTAAGGACTATAACTCCCGATGTTATTAAGCATATCAATCTCTCTAGCGAAAACACTACCGGCATGTTGAAACGGCGTCGATTTGGCAAGCCGCCTCGCTACCGATGCACCATGGGGAAAGAGGAGGGAAAAAGTTGCCGTTGTAAGGTCCTTAGGGACCAAAACGGCGAAGAAGACCGGGTGCCCTTCCAGGAGGAGACGGTTAGCATTGATTCCCTTCGCCCGTGCAAGTAGAACTTGAGCGGAAGAAGGGAATCAAAGTACCCAGCGGGGATCTCGTGGAGGTTCCGTCTCCGAGCTAAGCTCCACCCACCGATGGTCTGGTAGGTCACACACACTCATTCACACACACACTCATACAATAGGGTGCCCAATGAAATGGCGGAACGGTTAGTAACATTCATCTTGGACCCGATAACACCCCAACAGGAGTGGGCGTGAGTTAGCGAGGACAAGAATCCTGCACTTCCAAACGGGGACCACGTGGAACATCCGCTCCCAGACCGAAGTGTCAGACCGCAGTCTGAAACCACAACGGTCTCACCCTGCCTCCGGACGAGGAGGCGTACTGCGTTCAAATTTCCCTCTTTAGTCGACTCGTACGACACGCGATGGGATACGGGAAGACAAATTCTCCGGCCGGACTTCCAAAGCCACCTTGCACGGGGGGGTCCCATTTCACATGGTGAATTCCTGGCAGGCGTAGTGCGTTCATACATCATCGGTAATGTCCCATCTCAGCGTCTCCGTCGAAGCGGTACTTAGCTAGATGGGTACAACCCTCCGCACCCATTTTAGTCGCCTTTTACGACATGCAGTGGACTACAGGCGCCCTATTCTGAAGCCGGGAGCGCCACGGCGAAGAAGCTGGAGACAGTTCAGTTGTCGTTCTTAAAGAGTTTACCTCTTTATTAAGAGCGAATATCCTTTCGAGAGCGTTAAGTTGTGAAACAGGTGCTCTCCCGCTATCTTACACAATATTGAAACTCACCCTTTCTTGGATTAAAAAGTTGCACACCATGGATCAATCAAGATACACGAGAATTTGTGCTGATGAATTAGTGACACAAGCTCAATTGAACCAAGGAAACAAAAGAAATGGGTATAATCAAGCGACTTATCAAGCGAGATAAGCGACTCTTACTCTATTGATCAATTGAATGAATTCAGATTTGATTCTTGATTCATACAGTAAAAGCTTGCAAGAGCATGATGAGGGTTATATCGCAGTCTAAAAGTTTGCAATTCTGGCCTTATCTTACTTTTGATTATCCGGAAAATTCATATCCTCAAAAAATATTACCTATTTTTATTAAACGTATATATGCTCAAGTTCGGTTATTAAATATTTATAATCTTCGAATAAAAAATGAAAAATATATTTTAGATTCTAAATTTATCTGTCCACTGTGTTTCTTAGAGCCTGAGAATCTTATACACATGTTAATGTTATGTCCAGCCTATAATAATATTAGACATACAAATCCTCGAATTTTCAATGTCAATTTAAGTACTCCAGAAACTTGGTTAAAGAGTATGAGTTCAAAGGATCCCTCTTTTATTAAATGCTTTATCCTGGTCATTTTAGAAATTTTGCGTTTGAGGTCCGAGTTGTGTATGTTTTTGTAGTGTGCGTGAAACAAGACGATTTGCATATTTTTCATTTTTTGTATGCTTATAGTAGCACTCCTATGTATGGGCCTATTTTTGGCCAAAGACATTAAACAAATCTAATCTAATGAAAAAATTTATGTTTTAAAGAGTTGTAATCAAATTTTTTTATAACAGTAAATATTAGTAAGTAATAAATTAATTATAGTAAATTAATAAATAGTAAATTAGAAATGTATCTTTTTCAAAAATATATAAATTCTTTGAGAATTATAATATTAACATATAATAGGGATTAATTTTAATTTGGAATTAGTTCAAGTACATAAATAAATAAATTCTCGAAAAATCCAATTTATATTTTTTATAAATTATAATAATTAATTATAGGGTTTATTTGTTTTGCTTTAATAATGTTTCAAGTTAACATTATTTTATTTTAATGATAGTATTAATCTCAAATTTCAGTTATTACATTGAAAATCGAATCCCGTACGTAAAATTAATATGTCAATAAAATTTAATTATGCGGTAAACAGGAGTAGCTTCTAATAATTATTTTGTTTGTTAGCAAGTGAACCTAGCAAAAATTGAATCAACTAATCTGAGATAGCCTGATATTCGTAAAAAACCACCGGTTATTTCATAATATCTAAATGAAGACTCTGATGTATCCAGACCATCCAAAAATGATATGGACGGCCACCAGCTTCTAACTGGTCAGGCTTCTGACACAAAACAAAACAAAATAATTCAGACAAATGCGAAGATAATCCAGGATGTAGTCAACACGCCATGGCTGGAGATAAAGCCCAAATTGGTAAAAATTTACCTGTCCCCAATATTAAACATGAAGGTTGTTTCTTGTTACATTTTAGTTTAACAAATAAAGTTTTTCATATAATTTTAGACAACACGTCATGTAATAAGATTTTCATAGAATTATAAAGAAAATAAAAAATTTCCTGAAATCTAATGCAATTTTTAAAAATAACAAAATGGAAGTTATTATTTATTTGTCTTTCTCTTTTAAACAAAAATATCATTTTTCTTAAAAATACACTTAATATGAAAAACTTTCTTCTTACAATATCATGTGATGTAGGAGTAATTAATCATTGCTCATAATTGTTTCCTTTATTAATTACCCTGGCGGATTCGATTTGCGTAATGTCTACTTAACTAAGCGGACTTTAGGTAGACATTAGGTAGACATGTAAAAAAACGTATAAAAAAGCTATTAATTGACTTATTATGATAAAAAAAAGTTGATAAAAGGGTAAATGAATGTTTATAGAGTAAATTCGTACAAAATTTGTAATTAATAAAGCAATAAATAATTAATAATGAATGGAAATGTGCGCGAGGTACCTGATCAGTTCAGCTGTACAATTATTTTCGTGCTATTTTCATGAAAAGAATATAAATTAACTGCAAAGCAATTGATATTTATAAAAAAGTGTAAAATTGATTTAATTTTATTGTTTGCAATACGAATTATTAAATAATAATTAATTTTTTATCAAATGTGAATAGTGTTGTGAAAACCTGTGAAACCTAATGAGTTACTACATTACCGATCGCATATGATAATAAAAAGTTCTCGATGAGTGTAACAAAAAAGCTGCAATCATGTCCGTAATTTTGGACGAGAAACAATTATGAAATCAATAATTATTTGTATAACTTTATTCTGCATTTTAAAATTCACTTTTTATTTTCTTTCAAAGTAAAAGCTTGGAAGAAAACATGCTCGCACTGTATTGTAAAAACTGGTGGCGCCATCTCTCATATGCGATCGGTAATGTAGTAACTCATTAGTTTTCACAGGTTTTCACAACACTATTCACATTTGATAAAAACTTAATTATTATTTAATAATTCGTATTGCAAACAATAAAATTAAATCAATTTTACACTTTTTTTATAAATATCAATTGTTTTTGCAGTTAATTTATATTCTTTTCATGAAAATAGCACGAAAATAATTGTACAGCTGAACTGATCAGGTACCTCGCGCACATTTCCATTCATTATTAATTATTTATTGCTTTATTAATTACAAATTTTGTACGAATTTACTCTATAAACATTCATTTACCCTTTTATCAACTTTTTTTTATCATAATAAGTCGATTAATAGCTTTTTTATACGTTTTTTTACATGTCTACCTAATGTCTACCTAAAGTCCGCTTAGTTAAGTAGACATTACGCAAATCGAATCCGCCAGGGTAATTGCTGAATAAATATCAATCCTTCGAAATGTTCTTTAAAAAGAAAATAATATTAATTAATTCGCAGGGATTTTTAAAGGATTTTATTTATACTTTTTTTTAAATTAATATATTTTCTTTTGACAGATTCTAAAACTTCTGGATCTTGGGATGATTCTCAAACCAGGACTTTATTGGTATGTTATCCTGAAATAGAAGAAGTAACAAGAGACGGAGATACTCTATTGAAAGACTTTTCAATCCGTTTCAAAAACCTGGATAGAGTGTAAGGAGAAATGGATTAAAGCCGCACGTATAAAACTAATTTGGTTAAAAAAACAAAACAGAAGAAGTTCCTGTTACATGGATCTTTTTTGATATTGTGCACGATATCATGTACAAGAAGCCACAAGTAAATCCTGTTGCTATTGCTTCAAGCATAACCGGATATAAGAAACGCATCGAAAGAGACGTCGAAGATGTGTAGAGAGACGATAAGAGAGCGAAAAAAATATCTAAAATAACGAAAAAGAAAGAACCGCCACTTTGGTGGCAGGAGGAGACTCAAAAAATAGCAGAAAGATACACAGTATGAACTTCAAAATAAAGTGGTGTCAACATTCGCCAGTTTAATAGAATTAAAAAAAATATACGAAAATGAAGAAAAAATTGAAGTCTAAAAAGTAATGAAATTGATAAATTCATTATTAATTAATTAATCAAATATTTCAGCAATTAATATCGGAAATAGTCTTACTCATTTGTTGGAATTTTTTTCATAAGCAAATGAAAAAAACTATATGATAAATAAAATTATAAACACATAACACAAGTTATTTGCCTTTCATTAACCTATCAACGCCCATGCTTAGACACATGGGGTGTTTTCGACAGTCAACGGGTGTTAGTACCCGGTGTCAACAGTGGTGCTCAAATACTTTTAATCAAAAATGGCAAATTGCAACATGTGAATAGGGCTTTAATTTAAAATTTGGTATCTGCTACTGTCACTCTCGCTAGATGCACGTGTTATTTTCAATTAAAACGAAAATATATTTTAGAACAATTAAATTTTATGTTATATTAAAAAGCAAATAATATCAAAAAATTTATGCATTAATTAATCATTAAATACGAAAAATTACAAAGAACCTATTTAAATTGAACTAATACATAACAAGAAAGTTATTTTTATCGATAATATTAATTTACACTTTTTTACTAAAATGTTAACAGGATAAAAAATATTTAAAAATAAAACAATAACATAAATCAAATTTTAGTTATATAAAATTCAATTTTTTCAAAAATCTGACATTTTCAAGGAGCTTCTACAACAACTTGCATAAGTACTTGTATCTGCACTTGCTTTGTATTTGATCTTGTATGTGAGCGCGCACATCAATTTCCAGGTATCGAATATAGAATTAATTAATTAATGAATTACTAATTAATTACATTTAATTAATTATTCATTCATTAATTAATTTAATATTCCATAACTGAAAATTGATGTGCACACGCACATGCTGTAGCAAATGCAATGCAACTACAGATACAAGTACCGATGCAAGTTGTTGTAGAAGCTCCTTCACTGCTTGACACCTTCGAATGACACCGCTATCAAAACAGAGTTAACACCGGAGGTCGTAGTGGAATTTTTTTAGGGAATATCACTAAATTTCCCAAAAAGTAGGTTTTACTTTGACGTAATTTCCCTAGAACCTAAAGTGCGTTTCATAAATTGTCGCAAGTTTTGAAATTTTGCGCCATTAAAAATGAGAAGCTTACGGAATTGGCCACTCAAAACAAACACCCAAGATTTATGTGAAAATTTAGGTTGAGCACAACTGTTGACACCGGGTGCTAACACCCATTGACTGTCGAAAACATCCATAGAAATATTTCCAATATCAAATTTGGAAACCGGACTGCGGTCCAAACAATGACTTTATACGTTAAAAATTGTTTAAAAACTAATATGTTTAAACAAATTGTTATAAACAAATGGAAAAATTTAATGAATTTTAAAATTCTAACAACGCCATTTGGTTCTACGCGAAAAATTACTAAAGGAACATGTATGACTTTTTCAAAATTTTCACTCTATTTGTTATAAATAATTTATAATCAAAAAATACACTGTGGTGCACCCATCAGAACCCATGATTTGACACACGGAAATATTTGCAATATCAAAATTGGAAATAGGACTGCGGTCCAAACAAGGACACTTGAAATTAAAAATTGTTTAAAAAATAATTTCTTTAAACAAATAAATTTTTTTTTAAATTCATTAATTTTTTTCATTTGATTATAACAATACTTGTGTAACTTGAATTTGAATATTCGAGTGTTTGTGAGCTATTCACTATTTTTTCATGATTTTGTAATTCACAATTTGCATACCTTTATCAATTATACATATTATATATATATTTTAATATTAAAAATATATTACTATAAGTTCATAAAATGATTTTTCTTTCATACGACGCATTAGCAATAATAATTCGTTTAATCTCTGGATTAAAAAGTGGATTTTCCGGTAACATTCCTTCTAATCGAGCTCCATCTTCATTGTCAAAGTGTTTATTATCACAGTTGTTCTCAGCATTCTCAATTTCATCCTCATTAATCATATTGTCTAAATCTAAACAAGTATTATGAAGGTCGCAACAAGCTAAAATAATGAGCGATGTATATTTCACGTTCTGATTGTAAAAATATTTTAGTCTACGAAAACGACTTAAAAGCAGAGTTGCCAATGACCTTACCTAAACGCCACTGCGCTTGCGCTACGACAACTCTCTTATAGGTCGAAAAAAGCGCGCTTATATAAAATGCTTAATAATAAGAAAACTTCAATAAAGCAATATAAAAATATTTTCACTATTTAATTGTTTTTTGTTAATTATATTGCTTCCGAATAAAAAAATACTAATTTCCTTAATATACTTAAGTATACAATAATAATAATAAAAATAATAATAATAATAATAATAATAATAATAATGATAATAATTTTATTATATTTATATCGTTATTGTCATTATTTTTTAAATAAAATATTCATAATCTATTATTATTATTATAATCAATATAATATTTATTAATTAATTATTATATTATTTATTATTATTATCATTATTTTCAATAAATTATTATTAAATATCTATGAATGTATTACATCTATATATTTCAAAAAAAAGAACCGAATTTTTTTTGTACTTTTTTCACAATTCAAATTTTTCTCATAAAAAAGTACATAAAAAGTTCGCCAAATTTTTCAAAAAATATATGAGGCAAAATTCCTGAAATGTCCGAACATAAAATTAAAAGTTCTCGAATTTAATCCATACTTTTCTAAAATGTTGTTATTGTTGGTGAAAGTCTAAAAATCAATTATTATTGAATTTAATAAAATAGTTTTTGAATTACAACGTTTTTAATTTTTGACTTTTGAAAAAAAAAATTTTTTTCAATGTACAATATTTATAAGTAGAATGCATAAAAGTTAACATATATATAATGATTTTTAAAGCTTTTTTGACGGGCTACACGCTGTTAATAAAATTTTTTTTTTTAAATAACATTTGACCTTGAAATTCAAGGTCAAAATGTTAATTTGCGTTTATCTCAAAATCGGATTTTTTAAAATTATTTTTAACTATCTCAATGGAAAGCTTGACTAATTTCCTACAAAACATGAAATTTTCAGAGTGGGATCTTTTAAAGTTTTTGAGATATTAATTAATTAATTAATTAATGTTTATAACAAATCAAATATTTTACAAACGAATAAAGTTACCGTAATTCTGAAGTTAGTAATTGAAAGTTAACGTAATTCCGCATCCAACGAGCCCTATATGAAGTATTTTGGATAAGTAGATTGTTAATAAACAATTAGTTAACATTGAAATTGTTTATTAACAATCTACTTATCCAAAATACTTCATATAGGGCTCGTTGGATGCGGAATTAGCTTAACTTTCAATTGGTAAGTACAGTATTACCATAACTTTATTTGTTTGTAAAATATTTTATTTTTTACTAACAACAAGCATCCAAAAGCCCTATATGAAGTATTTTTGTTCAATTTGAGTTAAATAACAATAAAAAATGAAATATCTTACACTAACAATAACAACATTTTAGAAAAGTATGGATTAAATTCGAGAACTTTTAATTTTTTGTTCGGACATTTCAGGAATTTTGCCTCATATGTGAGGCATTCTTTGTCAACTGAAGCCGCCTTCTGCCCAAAAATAGTTTATATATAGAAAATCGGGAATATGCTTATTACTTCAATAAAAACAAATATTTTTCGATGCTCTGTGACGTTTTTGAAAATTCAGAATGGCGGATCCAATATGGCGACTAAATTTCATAAAATTAATTAAATTCACTTGAAAATTGCCACTCGGGGGTTTTTTGAGTCGCTGATTACGAATCCGTGGATATTTTTCAAAAATTAAAAATGGCGGATCCAATATGGCGACTAGATTTTATAAAATTAGTTAAATTCACTTGAAAATTGCTACTCAGGGGTTTTTGTGGTCGCTGATTACGAATCCGAAGATAGTTTTCAAAAATTCAAAATGGCTAATTCAATATGGCGTCCAAATTGATGGCAAATGGTTTCTCAAGCAAAAACGTCTATTACTTCTAGGTTAACACTAGATTTGTAATCAGCGACCCTAAAAATCATTAAGTATCAAATTTCTGAAAAATCTGAGTAAATATTGAACATTAATCCATCAATATTGGCGCCATATTGGATTCGCCATTTTGAATTTTTGAAAACTATCATCAGATTCCTAATCAGCGACCCCAAAACCCCTGATTATCAATTTTCAAGTGAATTTAATTAATTTTATAAAATCTAGTCGCCATATTGGATTCGCCATTTTGAATTATTCAAAACTATCATCGAATTTGTAATCAGCGACCCCAAAAACCCCCGAGTGGCAATTTTCAAGTGAATTTAATTAATTTTATAAAAGTTAGTCGCCATATTAGATCCGCCATTTTGAATATTCAAAAACGCCACAGGACATCGAAAAATATTTGTTTTTATTAAAGTAATAAGCCTCTGCCCGATTTTCTATATTTAAAATATTTTTGGGCAGAAGGGGACTTCAGTTGACAAAGAATGCCTCATATGTATATATCATATATAATTAATTCATAACAATTTAATGATAATAACAAAAATAAAGGATACTTGAAATCCTGCGCTAATAATGCGCAAATACTGCGTTTGGGCAGTTCCGGAGCTACAAAATATTTGCCACTTACATATGTTATTTGAAATGGCAAAAAATTAAGTTTTCAATGGTTTTCAAAAGGGCCAACATAACCGGGCGCTAGATAGACAAATTACACGAATGATTTTTTACCTGAAACAAGTTCCGGAACTACAAAAATTTTTGTTCTCACATATGTTATTTCGAATGGTAAAAAAATAAGTTTTCAATAGATTTCGAAAGGGCCGACATAACCGGGCGCAAATTAGGCAACTGAAAACACCGATATTTATCTAAAACGAGTTCCGGAGCTATAAAAATATTGCTACTCAGATATGTTATTTCAAATGGTAAAAAATTAAGCTTCCAATAGTTTTTAAAAAGGCTGACATAACGGGGCCCTAGTTAGACATAATAGAATACTGAATCCTTTCTCAAATCGAGTTGCGAAACTTCAAAAATTTTTTAACTCCCATATGGCATTCGAAATAACATATGTGAGTAGAAAAATTTTTAAAGTTCCGCAACTCGATTTGAGAAAGGATTCAGTATTCTATTATGTCTAACTAGCACCCGGTTATGTCGGACCTTTTAAAAACTATTGGAAACTTAATTTTTTATCATTTGAAATAACATATCTGAGTATCAAAATTTTTGTAGCTCCGGAACTCGTTTTAGATAAATATCGGTGTTTTAAGTTGCTTAATTTGCGTCCGGTTATGTCGGCCCTTTCGAAATCTATTGAAAACTTATTTTTTTACCATTTGAAATAACATATGTGAGAACAAAAATTTTTGTAGTTCCTGAACTTGTTTTAGGTAAATAATCATTCGTGTAATTTGTCTATCTAGCGCCCGGTTATGTTGACCCTTTCGAAAACCATTGAAAACTTAATTTTTTGCCATTTCAAATAACATATGTAAGTGGCAAATATTTTGTTGCTCCGAAACTTCCCAAACGCAGTATTTGCGCATAATTAGCACAGAATTTCAAGTAACCAAATAAATAATATATTACATAATTAAATATTAAATATTAAATTGATGATAATAATAATAGATTATATATTTTATAAAAAAATAATAACAATAATGATATAAATATAATAAAATTATTAATATTACTATTATTGTTGTTTTTATTATTTTTACATACTTCATTACATTTGATTTATTTATTTTATTTATTAAATTGTCGGGACAAGCCCTTTCGTACAAAAAGTACTCCTAATTCTAAGTATTATTTAAACAATAATAACATTATATAAAAATATTAAATGCTAGGTTGGCACCTTAAGAGTTCAAGTTCAATATAAGTCTTCGTAATGCTAAGGTGAATCTGATTAAATTATCATCAAAAAAATCAATATCTCGAAAAACCAAATTCGCTTCTCTACTGAGTCTATTAACCTTTAGAGGGCCGGCATTTTTTAATTGAAAATCACCATGTTATAAACTGAAAATTTGACTACTTATGAAGTCAATATAAGGTAGAAAAAACCTGATACCGGAACTGGCCACTATAGTGGCCACCCCGGCCCTCTAGAGGTTAATTAGCGCATTATTACCATAGTTAGTTCTATGGAATAGTACAGAGAACAAAAAATAATATCTAGTAGCTCTTCTAGGAACCGAAAAATTGATCAACGATAATAAGGGAGAACATTTAACAATTCCACCTATTAATTTATACAAAAAAATCATATCTGCGAAGAGAAATCTCGATGACAATAATGGAATGTTCAAAATAGATGGTAGTAAATTATAATCATGGGTATATCTGTCAAAAGGCAGATTAAGTTGTCGCGCAGCAAATCTCAAGAATCTATTTTGGACACGTTCAATTCTTATTATATTGAATACATAAAATGGTGACCAAATTATAGAAGCGTACTCAAGTATCGTCCTGAGAAGTGAAAAATACAACATTCTCAAAGTTCCTGAATTATGGAACAATGATGCACATCTCATTATAAATCCCAACGTACGTAATGACCGTGAGATAATTTCTGAGATGTGTTCATTAAATGAGAAATTATTAGTAAATAATATACCAAGGTCACGTATTTTAGAAACCCTCTCCAGTTCCTGGCCATCAATGGTGTAACAATACAATAATTTTCTACCCTTTGAGAAAGAAATTACATAGGTCTTATCAATATTAATTGGCATGTGATTATGATTGGACCAAACTGACAGACGATTCATATCCGATTGCAGATCTGAAGAGCTCTGACAGGGGTTAGACGAATCAATAATCATATAGAACTTGAGATCATCAGCATATAACAGAAAGAAAGAATTAACAAAAACAGATTCAATATCATTCATATATAAAACGAATAAGAGTGGACCAAGATTTGATCCCTGTGGAACACCAGAGGTAGCCAGGAACGGGTCAGAATATTCATTATCTATTTTAACAGACTGATACCTCTTAGAGAGGTAGCTTTCAAAAAAAGATACCAGATTTTCAGACACACCCATTGATTGCAATTTTTTTAACAATATACAGTGATCAACTTTGTCAAACGCTTTAGAGAAGTCAGCATAAATCACGTCAATTTGACACCTTAGTTCCAAATTAATACTTAAGAAATTAGTAAAAACTCCAAGGTTAGTCACTGTTGAACGTCCCTTAACAAATCCATGTTGTTCATCAATAATAATGTCTGAGACAGACGCATACAATGAATCATAGATCAAACTTTCAAAAAATTTTAGAAATAACATTTAATATCGTAATAGGCCTATAATTTTTAACATTACTCTTATCATCAGACTTGTATATAGGGGTAATATTACCCTTTTTCCACTCAGATGGAAAAACGCTGGATTTCAGTGACTTATTAAACAAAATATATAATGGTTCAACAAATGAGTAACCAGATAATTTAATAATAGAAGGAGGTATTCTATCAGGTCCCGCTCCCTTATTTATGTCAAGATTTTTAATTTTATTAAAGATGTCATTTCTAGAAACAAAAATAGATTGAAGATTCACCTCAACACTAGGATCGAAAGATAAATCTGGCGCTCCAGATGGAAAAGCAGTATAGACTGATTTAAAATGTTTCGCAAAAAGGTTTGCTATTTCCAAGAGACAGTCACCAGATTCATCCCCCAAAAACATAAGACTAGGTATAGGTTGGTAACGACGAGTAGATTTAACATAGTTCCAAAAATATTTGGGATTTGTAGTAATTGCATTTTCAGTGTCTGAGATATATTTAACATAGCATTCTCTAGACAATTCCTTACACTCCGATCTCAAATTTGAAAATTTATCATAATTAACAACACTTTTTTGTCTCATATAATTCAAATGAGCAGTCTTCTTCGCAAGGACAAGTTTCTTTAAATCAGCAGTAAACCAAGGTGGAAAATGCGATGTTTGTATAAATTTTAAAGGAACGCAAATGTCAAAAATTCCGTATAAACAATCATAAAAAATACCGACCATTTTGTAAATTAATATTTTTTTTATTAAGAAGCAATATAATTAACAAAAAAATAAATTCAATAGTGAAAATATTTTTATATTGCTTTATTAACGTTTTCTTATTATTAAGCATTTTATATAAGCGCGCTTTTTTGTAACCAAATTGTAGTTCCTTTGAACTGTAAATATATTGCCATAATCTTTATATGCAGGTAACAAATTGAACTCAGTTGGATAAATTTTATCTCCTAAGATATGAGTTTGCATGGGAAAGTAATTATCATAATTGCGCTGACTTTCCTGTTTAATATCGCTCATCTGACACACTCTTGCGTCGTTTACGCTTCCAGGGCAACCAGCAAAGACATTTATAAATTCCCTTCTTGCGTTACAAATTTCCTGCATATTGATAGAATAGCCTTTCCCGTTTATATAGCTTGCTGCATTATTGTGAGGCGCACTTTTTTCAATGTGACACCCATCTGAAAGTCCAATAACTCCCGGAAATCCAGCTATTTGTCGAAAATCTCGTTCATTTCTTTTACTTTCTGCTCCTCTTGGCCAATGAATGTAATGCTGCACATGTGCGCAGAGAGTAGTTGCTACCTTCATCGTGCATTCCCATGCCGTGGATTTACTGACATTAAATCGATCAGCATTAGATTTTAAAAGAATACTCTTTTTCAGCAAAAGACTACTACCACATTGTTACGTTGAAAAAAAACATTAAATGCACAAAGTTTTAATAAATTATAAATATAAATAAAAAATTATTACAGACAAGTTGCACTTAGCAGAATTTATACCTAGACTAAAGTGATGTAAAATAAAATAAATAATAAAAAAAAATAAATGTATGTGTGAACACGATAATTTTAACAGGTTTTAATGGATTTGGGTAAAATTTGGTAGGCTTATTTATCACATTAATATCTCAAAATGGACGGATTCGGATACAGCACGTCGAAAACCTTCACAAAAGTATTGTCTGATTCTTAGAAAGTAAATCTTGTTGGCCAGTGTTACGAATTTGATGTCAGTTTTTATAAATTCAAAACGGCGGATCCAATATGACACTGAGAGATGAGATTGGTTGGGGTTACCATTCTTGAGGTGACCATTTTTAGTTAATAAACTGTACTGCTATTAATTTATTAGTTGTGATTACTATTTTTATTAATTGGCGTAACTATTGTATTAGTTGATTTAACTAATTAGTTTCTTGGAATAACTATTTAATTAGTTACCATACTAACTAAATAGTTAGGCTGATCAACTAAATGGTAGCAGTAACTAAAATAAATTAGCAAAAATACACTTACTCACAAAATGGTAATCGCAACTAATGGTTTCTCTCAGTGTAGTGTCTTTCATACTCCAAAACTTTATACTCCTTCTTTAGACTCCAAAAACACTAGATATTGAGTTTCATAGAAAAACAATTTTTTTTAACATTTATGGGACTGACGAGGTACCCGGGTACCTTTTGCATTTTCAAATTGGTTTTTTTCGTAATTTTTAAAATCCTACCGACCTAAGGTTTTTTGACATTTCAAATTTATACATATAAAGTGTTTTAATATTATTTATAATGTACCTTTTTTATTTATTTATTCGGAAATAAAAAACAAAGTTTCTTCACCATTAAAAGGCGGACAAGGTACCCGGGTACCTCTGTACATTTCATGCAGGTAAATGTAGAAATTTATATGAAAAAATTCAGGAAAAATTACACGGAACAGAATAAAATAATAAAATGGGTCCTCAGGGTGACACAAAAAATTTGGACATTTTACAAAAGGTTACGATGAGCGAGGGCAGAAGTCACACTCGCTTATAGAACAAAACTCAGAACGAATCAGGATTAGAACAAACTTCGAAGAACACTTCAGAGAGCACGTGGTGGAACGAACGGTTTAATCAAAAAGCTTATAAAGTTGCTTTCAAAAGCAGAACAAATCATATGGAAGTCGCATCATATGAATTCACAATACAGAACTTGGCTAAAAATTGGATTATATATACATATATATCTTTGCTTTGATAATGAGGGTTCTCGAGGGTTTCTACCTGAAATTTCTTTCGTCAAAACAGCCTTTGGTTGAGGGTTTGTAAGATGGTCGATGACCGTTTAATTACTGTCCTGTAAGGGAAAGAGGTGTCCCTAGCCCGGCCCGAACAATCATCATGTGGTTATACACGGAGAGAACAATTGGGTCAGAATTTCTCAAACGGATCACCTAAAATTCAGAAATTTTTTTTTTAGTCTCATTTTTTTTCTCAACGGTTTCTTATACAAAATTGTGCGGGAAATTCAAAAAAAATTTAATTTTCTGTAGGACGTCAAGAACACTATTTTTTAATAACATTTTATAAATAAATAATATAAAAATCTATTAAATATGAAATTTTTTCAAAATGAAAATTATATTTAGAAACTGCATTTTAAGACGAGAAAAACAAAAAAAAGTTTTTTTTTACCTATAAATTTCAGGGACTTATTTTTACCATGTAAGGAGTCAAAAGAAATGATTTTTGATTAAAAAAAAAATTTCAGAATTTTAGGTGATCCGTTTGAGAAATTCTGACCCAATTAGGTTGCAACAACCGGAGACTCCGGTTGAATCTACTTGACCGACGCAGGCGTGAACGCAAGTACCGACACACAAGTCAGTACAATTTGGTAGTCAGGCAGTTTTGGCCTGGCTGTCTCAAGTAGTATCAATTGAGCAGGGAAAAGCTTTTTCGGTATCGCCTGAGAACACCAGTAGCTGCAATTAAAGACCCAAGTCAAAACAGCTTGGCTTCCTGGTTATAACTACTTGACTTTATAAGATCAACATGACGACTTAAAAGAAAGCAGTTGGAACTTTTTTTTTCTCTCCGTGTACTGGAGAATCAAAATCAAGAAGAAAATCTTTGTTGCCAGCACCTTTGGGTTACATAGGTTTAAAACACATCATGTAGGTTTATTGAATTCTAGATTGAATTGAACCAAAATTATAAAACTTTTGAATATTAACATTTATTATTGGAGCAACATATGCTCTTAATCGTGAACTTCTGAAGAATACGAATATGTCCTCGAATATGTCAAAATAAATTAAACAATGTTTATATTATACAATGTTTATAATTTTTCTGAAAAACTGATTAAGGGGAAATTTGTTTTCTATTATTGTATACGTGATATAGGCGATGATCGTTTAATTCCCGTGAGTGGAAGTGGTGAACCCATACTCTACCTACTTACCAATGGCTATGTCCGATAACGACATTCAGGCCTACCGCAATGTTTGCCTTATCCGAGGTCCTAAAATAGGCCCGGGCCGGTAGAGTAGGGGTATAACACTTCTCCTCACAGGAGTGGAACGGCTACTAAAGAAAACTTGTAATAGTCCCAGGATACACATATATAAAAAAATACTTCCTTACATTTAGTTTTTTCATATTCCCAGTAAAAAAAATAATTGGGACTAAGCGAAAAGAATTGGTGGTAACTTAAGCTGAATTCGGTTTGGCGAAAAAATCGAATTGGAACGTTACGGTGAATTATTTTTTTCTTAACGTGATTTCTTTTCTCTTGAACATTTGAATTGACGTTCGTTTATTCGAGTTTGCGTTATAAATGAATAGAATGAATGTTTTGAAGTGTAAAAAAGCCGATTTGGACTAAGAAATATATACCTTTTAAAAAAGAAATAAATGAGAAATGTGACAGATTTACCGACAATTTTACCATGTGAGTAGTACTCATATAGTAAATTTATCATGTGAACACTACACACTTGATAAAATTGTCAGTAAATCTGTCACACTTCGCTTTTATTTCTTTTTAAAAAATTATATATTTCTTATTCCAAATCGTCTTTTTTACACTTCGAAACATTTATTCTATTAATTTATAAAGCAAACTCAAATAATCAAACGTCAATTCAAATGTTCAAGAGAAAAGAATTCACGGTAAGAAAAAAATAATTCACCGTAAGGTTCCAATTCGGTTTTTCGCCAAACCGAATTCAGCTTAAGTTACCACCAATTATTTCACTTACTCCCAATTATTTTTTACTGGGATGGATAACATTGGCATTAAGTATATTATGAAAAAAATATTGATTGTTTTATTTTTTAAGGTTTAAATAATAATTTGTGAGTTGAATATTGTTTTGAATTTTTTTTGGTAGTGGATAAGATTGGTATTAAAGATATTTGGATTTTGAAGATAACATTGGTATTAAATATATTTTTATATTGGAAAAAAATATTGATTATTTGATAATAGTGGAAGCTGGATTTTGGAATTTTGTTATTGGTTAACATTAGCATTAAAAATATTTGAATTTTGAGGATAAAATTGGTATTAAATATATTTTGATAAAAGAAAAAAATATTATATGTTTGATATTAGTGGAAGATGGCTTTTTGAAAATTAATTAAATAGAAAGTGGGTTGAATATTGTTTTACGGGTGAAATTATAGTTTGTGAGCTGAATATTCATTTGAATATCAATTGTTAATTTGAGAGACAAAGAGATTTAAAGACGTTAGAAAACTTGATTTAATGAACCAAAAATTAAGAGGGCAGAGGAAAATAAGTTGAATGATAATCATTATCGAAATTGTTGTAATGTGAAAAAAGGTTAAGCAATGCTAAGTCACCTATATAAAGTATTATCCTTATTGCATTCGTTAGCTGATTTATAGTTCATGAAATATTTCATAGGTGAAACACATGTAAATGGTTGATTCTCCCAAAAAGGAGAAATCACGCGTGCTCGATTTTAGACGGTGTTTGTGTAAAAAAAAAATTAATTTCAATTAATAAAAATTCTGCCAGCCATACAATAAGATTTAACAAATTTTCAATCGGATAACTAATGGAAATTTTAAATATATGTCAAGTAACTGAATTATTCCGTCCACAAAATCATGTCCCCCCCTCTAAAACCTATCCATTTAAACCGTTTGAGCTCAAACTTGGTATTCATACGTATTTTCGCAAGTAGATTAAACGAAAATTATAACGAATCCAATTGGAATTGAACTGAATATAGTTGTATTCCAAAAACTCTTAATTTCGGAAAAAACGTGTCCTCCTTAACTTTTACAGTTTTTGAGCTAAGAAGCTGAAACTTGGGATTTATTTAATTTCACGTGTAGATTTCACGAAAAATATAGCTTTCCCTTTTGAAATTGACTTAAATGTTGGTCGCTGCAAAAACTCAAAATTCCTTTTTATCTTAACTTTAACAACTTTTTAGTCAATCATCTCAAACTTTGTACATATATATGTACATATTTACAAGCAAATTGAAAAAAATTATTTTTTTTAAACATAAATAAATATTGAAATAATCGTGAACGGAAGCCTAAGTAAGCGAGTGTTACTCGCACTTGACCAATTTTTTTGAATTTTTCTTTAATGATTCGATTCAAAATTGTTAAATCTTAACGTATGACTAACAGTATTTTTAATAATTTCAATCAATTTTACTATTTTTGAACAGATTACCATGAAAGCGTCATTAGTCCTTTTTGAGAGAATCACCCAAATAAATTTTTTAAAGCAGTAAACTGAAATAGAAGATTTGTTTTGAAAAGTGACTTTTAAAACATAACTCGTCGTAAGTTAGAATATTTAATTAGATTGTTCCCTTTTCAAACAACAGTAGTTTTTGAAGCTCTTGATCAACAACCGATTGGTACAATTAAGTGTGGAGTATGTTCAATAACATTTGCAACATCTGTATTGGTTAACAATGTAAATTAAAAGTTTAACTTATGAAACTGATAATAATATAATGAGCAAGCATTTGAAATCATTTTTTGAAAACAATTGGTTAAATCATTTTCCGGCAATTAGAATGTCTAATATTAGGAATTCGATTGTAGAGAATAATTGGAATTGTCTTCTCATTAATCGAGCTAAAGAACTTCAAAATGGTAGACTAAACCTTTCATATTTTTGTAAAATTCTTCCCAGTAAAACTGACAACAGAGTTCTGTCTACTGAAACTGAAAATGAAAAGAAAATACGCAAATAAAAAAATTTGACATGTAAGATAAAGAAATTATTTACAGAAATTAAGGAGGGATTCACATGTTGATGTAAATTCAGAATGCACAACAGAAAATAATAAGAAAATAATTTCTAATATCCCCCACAGCACCGAAACTTTCCAACCGATTTCATAAAGATTTATTTGAAATGTTCGGAATATTTAAATGCCATGTTTAGTGAAAAATGTGTAATGATTTGAATGTCCCACTTGAATAAATGTTTAGCGCAAAACTTTCCTGAACATTTCACAAAGTTTCACACTAAACATTTATTTAATCGGGACATTTAAATCTCTAGGAAAGTTTCGGTGATTTGAGGACTTATTGTTAGTGACTGTTAACCTTAAGCATACTCTAGGTACTTGTAATTTTATTCCTTTACGATTTTATATGTATTTTCTTTCATAGAAAAGAAAAAAGCGTGGATTGCCGCATGTGCGTTTTATTATATTTTTACGTTCACAAATCTGCGATGCAGAAACATTAAATAAAATGATATGTGCTGAAATCCGAGACGAAATAAAGAATCCAGAACTTTTTAACATTGTAAAGCGATTTTAAGTTGATAGGCCTTGCGGTAAACAAAATAGGAATTCACCCTGCGTGGATTAGGAGATGGGTTAATTAAATGTATTGCTGACAATTCGATGATCGTAGCATATAATCTTTATTTGAGTACAAAATTTAAAGGTCATATTGACTGTGCAATAATAGGTTATAAAGATGATAATTAGGAAATGCAATATGATGAAATTAAACATTATTTAAACAGACCTTATGTATGTCCACCAGAAGCTATGCACAGATTATATTTACAAATTAACTAAACTATTATATTATAACACCATAATGTTGAAATAGTAATACAATAACGATTTCAAAAATAACATTATTAATTTTGTGATATAAAAATTCCAATAACTTTTCGTAAAATAAAAATAAATTTATAATTTTGCATAAAAAAATTATAGATATCACGCGTGTTTCTTTTAGCTAGTTTAATAATAAAATAAACGTCATATACTCGATGCTGAAATTTTCCCATTGCGTCCAATCTAGGGTCCACAATTCTTATTAAAACAAAAAAACAAAATTTTTTCTTCAATCGTACATTACTGCCTTCTGTATGAATAAATTTTTTTTTTAAAGTCGAGGGGAAACTCGTGTAAATACACGTTTTTTCAGGAATTTAAAAAAAAACTGGTAAAGTTTATTGAATTAAAGTAAAGCACACTTTAACCCTTTAAGGACCAAATGTACAAAAATTTTGCCTAAAGTTTGGCAATTTTTTAAACCAACTTAACGCATTAAGAAAAAAATCGCAATATACGTTTCTTATGGTCCACGAACCGCTCTTTCAAGAGGTGCATCTATAATAACCGTAAATTTAAAATTAAACAAATTACAGATAATTATTTATATAAAAACATAAATTTTCAAGGTTTTTTTTTACTTACGAATTTTTTTAGGCAATGTACCATTTTAAAATATCTTCCCGAGGTACAAATATCGCGTTAAAAATGTTCAACCTTGGTCATGGTGGCATAGATTTAAAAAAAACTAAATGTCTAAATAATATTGTTAATTAAAGTTGAGATTTTAATAACAAATACGCAGCTATTGTCAAATAATTTTAAAACTCATCGAATTTACTCGAAAATCGTTACTCGGAGGTTTTCGGGGTCGCTGATCACGAATCTGAAATCGATTTTCAAAAATTCAAAATGGCGGATCCAATATGGCGGACGTCAAAATTAAAAATTCATCGAATTCACTCGAAAATCGTTACTCAGGGGTTGTCGGGGTTGACGGAGGAATAGTAAGAAGACTGATCTTGCTGTAGTAGCGCTACTGAAAATGTCAGAAAAACATGCACGATAAATGCCAGTTTTACTGCATTCTACTCAACCACCAAAGTAGCTGAGCATGCGCATTAGCCATGTGCTGTCTCTTTCTCTCGCAAAAAGTGTGCGAGTGAGATCTGGCTGACTTATATTTCTCAAGTCTTCCATGCGTGTTGTGATGAAGGGGTTATGTGTTATTATTGTTATTATTTTAATAATTATTACACAGCCCCACAAAAAAAAAAAAGTGTCGTGCGCGGCAGACCAGACTAGTCATTTCCCATGTATTTTGACGCGCTGAACACGAATCCGAAGTCCGTTTTGCTCCATCACGTCAGGATTTTTTTCTAACCTCCAAAAACCTGTCGGATTTTGAGAGGTAGGCTATTTTTTTAAAAAATTGATGGATTTACTTCAAAATTGGTATCTAGGGGTTTTTTGGGTCGCTGATGACGAATTTGAAGTTAGATTTTCAAAATTCAAAATGGCGGCTCCAATATGGCGGACAAATTTTGTAAAAATTGATGGATTTACTTCAAACTTGGTATCTATGGGTTTTTTGGGTCGCTGATTACGAATCTGAAGTTAGATTTTCAAAATTTAAAATGGCGGCTCCAATATGGCGGACGAATTTTGTAAAAATTGATGGATTTACTTCAAACTTGGTATCTAGGGGTTTTTTGGGTCGCTGATTACGAATCTGAAGTTAGATTTTCAAAACTAGAAATGGAAATTCTTATATACATAAGTAAGGTATTTACGTCTTTTTATGGTAGCGCACTCTTTTGTCCTCAAAGGATCTGTGTAATGGTTTTCTTTTCAAATTGGTGCCTCCAGGTACAATATCCCTTTTCAGCATCCAACAGTAGTTGGCCATCATATTTACATCCCATCTTCCTTGATAACGACCCTCAAAATCTTTCAGATCTTGATGGAATCGTTCTCCTTGTTCTTCACTGTAATCTCTCAAATTTTCAGGGAATTGATCCCGATGCGAGTCTAAGTAATGCAACTTTATGCTCATTAAGCATCCTAACTTACCAAAGTTTTTAATCATATCACTAACTATTTGCTCCAAATTTTCACTCTTGTGATTACCCAGAAAATTTTCGACAACTGCTTTGAAACTAAGCCATGCGGCTTTCTCCTTTTTATTCATCTTGGTGATAAATTTCTCATCTTTTAACAATTTGCGAATACGTGGTCCGCCGAAAACCCCTTCTTTTAGTTTCGCATCAGAGATTTCTGGAAACTTTTGTTCCAGGTATTTGAAACAGTTTCCTTTTTTATCTAAGGCTTTGACAAACTGTTTAATTGCTCCTAGTTTCGTGTGTAAGGGCGGAATTATCACCTTTGAAGGGTCGATATCGTCCGCCATATTGGAGCCGCCATTTTAAATTTTGAAAATCTAACTTTAGATTCGTAATCAGCGACCCAAAAAACCCCTAGATACCAAGTTTGAAGTAAATCCATCAATTTTTACAAAATTCGTCCGCCATATTGGAGCCGCCATTTTGAATTTTGAAAATCTAACTTCAAATTCTTCATCAGCGACCCAAAAAACCCCTAGATACCAATTTTGAAGTAAATCCATCAATTTTTTAAAAAAATAGCCTACCTCTCCAAATCCGACAGGTTTTTGGAGGTTAGAAAAAAATCCTGACGTGATGGAGCAAAACGGACTTCGGATTCGTGTTCAGCGCGTCAAAATACATGGGAAATGACTAGTCTGGTCTGCCGCGCACGACACTTTTTTTTTTTTGTGGGGCTGTGTTATTAATGTTTATTTTAAAATGTCGTGCTGTGTGCCAGGATGTAAGAAAAATCTTTTTCATGGCATACATAATAAATAATATGTTTGTAATTACTATGGCTCCATTATTCTTTTAATAATTACTTCAATTTATTGACACTTTAAATATTCCAATAGCATACATTATTATATACTTACACAAGATTTTGGAGATAGAATATCGCAATGGTAAATAAAATTTCTGAAATAAATACTGAACACTAAGATTTTTATTGTGACATATATGTATATCGAATAACCACACTTTTCATCTGTCAAAATTGAGGTCCAATGCGCATGCTCAACTACTTTGGCCAGTTGAGTACAATGCACTGAACCTGGCACTTATCGTACATGTTTTTCTGACATTTTCAAACGCAGAGATCAGTCTCCTTACTATTCCTCCGTGTCGGGGTTGCTGATTACGAATCTGAAGTCGATTTTAAAAAAATTTTATTATTTAAAATGGCAGATACAATATTGGGATCTGACATTCGTATACATGACATCTGGTGTTGAAAAATGTAACTAGTTTTGGATAACTGTTTGTGTCACTTGCAATTGTAGTTCCGCTGTCATTGTTAATTATTTTATCATTATGAATGAAGCTACATTTTTACCGCATGAGAAATCTTCCTGCAGAATTAAGTGTTCTGTGAGAGGCTGTGGCAGTACTGTAGCGAAAAATTTAAGCGTAATTTTCCATAAATTTCCGAAACCAAAACAACGAGTAGTGGATGTGAAAAATACGTTCGATAATTTTGAAAAAGTCGATCAATTAAAGGCCTGGAAAAATGCTTTAAAAATAAACAGTATAAAGCCTTCTATGAGGGTATGTTCTCTGCATTTCAAAAGAAGTGATTACATTTTGCCAGGTAAGTTTAAGATTTTAAAATTTGGAGGTTATATAATCTTTCATATTACCCGTGCATGTGAACATTTTGAAAGTTAATTTATCACTGTAAAAACGGATAAATAAATTTTTTTTCACTTCTTGTTAACAGACTTTTACAATGAAAAATGAAATACATACATTTATAAATTTTCATATAATTACATGAAATATAAAGGAAAATACAATACTTTTCTTGCACATATATCGCTGGATTTGAGAAAATAATTTGTATAAAAATAAGATTTCTTTTATATTTTTATTCATGTTTGTAAATAGGAATGTAAATAGTAATTTTGTATTAAAAAAATTCACTTATACATTTATTAAATTAAGCAATATTTTTTAAACGATTTTGTTCTATTGCATCCCATGTTATTCCCATATAAATTCACTAAAAGTGTTACCCAATTTACGCCATATTGCTTTAGGCCCCGCCCCCATGTCAGATCCCAATAGCGGATGAAAAATTAAAAATTCATCGGATTCACTCGAAAAGAGTTACTCGGGGGTTTTCGGTGTCGCTGATTACGAATCTGAAGTCGATTTTAAAAAAATTTTATTATTTAAAATGGCAAATCCAATATAGCGGACGAAAAATTAAAAATTCATCGGATTCACTCGAAAAGAGTTACTCGGGGGTTTTCGGGATCGCTGTTTACGAATCTGAAGTTATTTTTCAGAAAATTATAAAAAAAAGACTCTCCAATCTACGTTTACCTTCACGCGCTGAGAGTTGGATAACGTTCAGACAATTTGACGGCTGAAGAACGTAGTAAATATACTTTAAGCTTATAAAAACGTGGTCGGAACTTTTCGGAACAGTATAACACACCCTTTAGAAATGAAAACATTTAGAAAAAAAAATTTTTATTATCTGAACCACGAAAAATCACCGAAAACCCTCGAGTAACGGTTTTCAAGTGAATCCGATGAATTTTTAATTTTTCGTCCGCCATATTTGATCTGCCATTTTGAATAATAAATTTTTTTAAAATTTGACCTCGGATTTGTAATCAGCGATCCCGAAAACCCCTGAGTAACGATTTTTGAGTGAATCCGATGAATTTTTCATTTTGACGTTGCCATATTGGATCCGCCATTTTGAATTTTTGAAAATCGTTTTCAGATTCGTAATCAGTGACCCCGAAAACCCCCTAGTAACGATTTTCGAGTGGATCTGATAAGTTTTAAAATTATTTGACAATAGCTGCGTATTTGTTATTAAAATCTCAATTTTAATTAACATTATTATTTAGACATTTAGTCTTTTTTTTAAATCTATGCCACCATGTCAAAGGTTGAACATTTTTGACACGATATTTGTACCTCGGGAAGATATTTTAAAATGGTACATTGCCCAAAAAAATTCTTAAGTAAAAAAACCTTGAAAATTAATGTTTTTTTATGAATAAATTATCTGTAATTTGTTTAATTTTAAATTTGCGGTTATTTTAGATGCACCTCTTGAAAGAGCGGTTCCTGGACCATAAGAAACGTATATTGCGATTTTTTTCTTAATGCGTTAAGTTGGTTTAAAAAATTGCCAAACTTTAGGCAAAATTTTTGTACATTTGGTCCTTAAAGTGTTAAAGTACACAATATAAGCTTTATAAAAAAATTGTATATTAAAAAATATTACAAAATGTGGGCTTTATAGGCGTTTGAAGTTGCATCTTTGATTATTTTTTTACCGTTAAAATACGCAAATTCGCTTTGCATGACGAAAAGAAAACTAAAAAATTTTTTTTTTTTTGAAACTTCAGATGCTACCAAATGCAAGTAACTATGAGCACAAGATCCCTCTATTCTTTCGGTTTCTTGTCAATATAATTTTATTAATTGTCAATAGCAAGGACCATAAGCAAGTGATAGTAAATCTTGGTTTTAGTGCAATAGTTATTTTCGAATACATAACGTCTGTATGGCAATAGTTGAAACACAACTTTTATGCATCGAAAACTTTATATATACGTTTTTCTCAAAACGGGTTTTTTCGCGCGCCGTGCAATGTAGCTCAACCAATTTTTAACCGATTAAAATCAAACTTACCACAAATCTTCTTTATTTTATTGGCTATTGCATGACGAGCTCCTTTTTTAAAAAAATTTTTTAACAATTGTTTTCGAACATTGTTTATAAAAAAATGAATTTTTTTTCAAAATGGTCCCAAAAAAAAAAAATTTTTTTTTAGTTTTCTCTTCGTTATGCAAAGCGTATTTACATATTTTAACGGTAAAAAAAGAATCAAAGATGCAACTTCAAACGCCTATAAAACCGCCATTTTTTCATATTGTTTAAAAAAAAAATTTTTTTATAAAGCTTATATTGTGTACTTTAAAGTGTGCTTTACTTTAATTCAATAAACTGTACCAGTTTTTTTTAAACTCCTAAAAAAACGTGCATTTACACGAGTTTCCCCTCTTAATACAAAATGTTAAATTCGACTCTAAAAAAAAAATTTTATTCATACAGAAGGCACTAATGTACGATTGAAGAAAAAATTTTGTTTTTTTGTTTTAATAAGAATTGTGGACGCAATGGGAAAATTTCAGCAGCGAGTATATGACGTTTATTTTATTATTAAACTAGCTAAAAGAAACACGCGTGATATCTATAATTTTTTTATGCAAAATTATAAATTTATTTTTATTTTACGAAAAGTTATTGGAATTTTTATATCACAAAATTAATAATGTTATTTTTGAAATCGTTATTGTATTACTATTTCAACATTATGGTGTTATAATATAATAGTTTAGTTAATTTGTAAATATAATCTGTGCATAGCTTCTGGTGGACATACATAAGGTCTGTTTAAATAATGTTTAATTTCATCATATTGCATTTCCTAATTATCATCTTTATAACCTATTATTGCACAGTCAATATGACCTTTAAATTTTGTACTCAAATAAAGATTATATGCTACGATCATCGAATTGTCAGCAATATATTTAATTAACCCATCTCCTAATCCACGCAGGGTGAATTCCTATTTTGTTTACCGCAAGGCCTATCAACTTAAAATCGCTTTACAATTTTAAAAAGTTCTGGATTCTTTATTTCGTCTCGGATTTCAGCACATATCATTTTATTTAATGTTTCTGCATCGCAGAATTGTGTACGTAAAAATATATTAAAACGCACATTCCTGAAAAAACGTGCAGTTACACGAGTTTCCCTCCTGAATACAAAATCGTCAATAAATTAAACATGGGTACCCTCAGTCCCATAAAGGTTAAAAAAACGTTTGCCATATTAGCGACATAAATCGTCCTGGTATTAGTACCAGGAAGGGTTTTCTCAGGTTTTCACTGTGCCGCATCTTGAAATCATATCGGGTGTATTTTTTTTATTAAGTGGAAGACTTGGTGGAGTAAAATGGTAAAATAATTTGGTGTACCAATGTATATGTTAGAATGATATTTAACATTTAAGCCATATCAGTCATCCGGAAGTTCAAAATGAAAATTTATAAAAAGGTGGCTGAATGTGGTTACAAATAAAGCATAATCTAACACAATAATAGGTACATTATACGTCAAAAAATAGTTTTACAACGGGCCAGTTCAGGCTTCAAAAGTTTTAGTTCTTCGAAGTAACTAAAATGAATGTTAAATTATATAATTTAGTCCTATATACATAACGATCATAAGTACAGAATATTAAGTAAATATGTTCAAAATATTTTTTACATACAGGATAATATTTATAGTTTATTTCAAAAAAGAATTTTACTTCATTAGTTTCAAAGGCATTGAATAATTTATAAGATATGTTTTCATGGTAATTTTTTACGAAAACTAAGATATGCCGTTAATGTCAATGTTTAAATGAAAAGCGTTATTTTTTCCAAAAAGATAACTTTCATACGTTAATGTAGAACAACTAAACATACTATTCCTATAGTGTTTATAGTTTTTAAAGACACAAAAATTATGAATTTTGTCTAGCTAGATTCGCAATACCACTGTGTGACGTCCCTTGAAATCAAGTCGGGTATAATTTTTTTATTAAGTAGGACACTTGGAAGAGTAAAATGATAAAAAAAATTTGGTGTACCAATTTAATAGAACCCAAAAAAAAAATTAAGAAAATTTCAAAACCAAAATTTATGAGTTTTTTTGAAAATTTTTTTTTATTATCGTTTTACTTGTCTGTGTAACATAATCTAATGCTCATTAAAATCCATCCAGTATACTTGGTATACATACATATTTTTGCGAGTAGATTAAAGGAAAATTTTAGCGAACCCGATTGGAATTGGATTGCAAAAACTCGAAATTTCTGAAAAAAACTTAAATATTGCTTCGCTACAAAAACTCAAAATTCCTGAAAAATCTCAAAATTTCTTTTTATCTTAACTTTAACAATTTTTTAGCCAGCAATCTCAAGCTTTGTACAAATTGTAACGCGGAATTTTGTCGCGTACAAATAACCTAAAAATAATAAAGTTAAATAAATATTTTTTTTGTTAATAAACGACACCAGGGAGGGAATCCAGCCATAATGTCTGCAAAATATTATAAAAATTGTTTTTTTTTATACTCTCTTCATATTGTTGAAATAATAAATTCTCTTATTAACAACCAACTTGCCGAAGTCGTCAGGGTAATAGTTGACTAATAATAATTAAGTTTGATTCTAATTCTCCTTTCGTTCTGTCATAAAAACTCTCGCGAGGTATTGAGGATTCTCGCTGGGTCTTAAAAACGTTGCGGACATCACTAATTATAATTAGAGTTAGAAGTCACCAAGGGAAGAGCTTCCTAGTGTATATATGAGAGATTCTTTTTCAATCGCCCCAGCCCAAAAAGTCAATTTCTGGGATTGGCTTCATACTTTGGTAAATTGTTGTCCTATATGATAGTAATAAATCCCTAAAATATAAACTCATTAAAAAAATATTTGTAGAAAGTAGAGGGGGTTGAAGTTTTGACGTTAAGGGTAACATTGTCATTTTCAAATCCGTATAACTATGACAAAAGTTAATGGATTTTAATTTATCTATAATGAATTTTAATGCATTTTTCACGTACTTTTCAAAAATGTATACAAAATTTAGAAAAAAAAATTTTTGACCCCTTTTTTTTCAAAATCAACACTTATTTTTCGTTTTTCACCCCTTCGGGTATTTTTTTTTTTTTTTTTTATTTTCATTGGAAAGCTGAGGTTTTTTCCCATGAGCTATGTAAATATGAAAATGGGACAACAATAATTTTGTGAGAAACAGAATATTAAAGTAGGCGGTGCCGAGAACGGGTACACCTGAAGATCATCTTCGAGGATTTAGGTAGGCACCGCACCGCCTAATTTAATATTATGTTTCTCACAAAATTATTGTTGTCCCACTTTTATATTTACATAGCTCATGGGAAAAAACCTCAGCTTTCCAATGAAAATAAAAAAAATAAAAAAAAATTCCCGAAGGGGTGAAAATCGAAAAATAAGGGTTGATTTTGAAAAAAAGGGGTGAAAAATTTTTTTTTTTAAATTTTATATACATTTTTGAAAAGTACGTGAAAAATGCATTAAAATTCTTTATAGATAAATTAAAATCCATTAACTTTTGTCATAGTTATACGGATTTGAAAATGACAATGTTACCCTTAACGTCAAAACTTCAACCCCCTCTACTTTCTATAAATATTTTTTTAATGAGTTTATATTTTAGGGATTTATTACTATCATATAGGACAACAATTTACCAAAGTATGAAGCCAATCCCAGAACATTGACTTTTTGGGCTGGGGCGATTGAAAAAGAATCTCTCATATTTGGATGAGGGTCCCGAATATTCAAGAACACCAGGAAGACGAAATTGCTGTCTAGTTGACAATCTGTCAAATCAATACTGGCAGTCAATTTTCATGGACTTCTTGTGTTAATCAACTCTACATAGGATAGTTCCGGAATCTGCGTTACCGACGGTCGGATATCGATCGTATAATATCGCATTTCGATCGTGGGTAAAATAAACTATTGAAATTGATTAATCCTTGTGATTCGGCCTTCTGCCACTTTTTTATAATTTAATTTTTCAAATGAAGTGAATATGATCTAGTTTTTCTAAACTAGTCTGGTAATTATTAAAAATTAAATTTTATTAACCTTTAGATATTTTAATGTAAAATATTCTGGGGCTTAAATAAACTATTCACTTCAAATAAAAAATAAATAAAATAACGTCAAAGTGTAGACAACGTTTTTTCGATTAATCCTCGAATCATTAATCAATTAACCTTGTTATAATAATAATTGTTAAAATTTGTTTTAAAAATAAATAATTAAAAATATGTAATGGAAATACGAAAAACGTTATCATATATACGGGCGATTCCACGTGAGATTTATAGTCAAGGTTTAAAATTTGGGTAAATATATTGTTTTCTCATTCTTTGTAGAAAAACATGAAATACATATTTTTTAGTTTTGAAATATCGGCCAAATTTTTTAGTTATGAATTTTTAAAATTTTGGCTTTGCGAAAGTAGACATTTTTTTAATGACTTATATCTCTGAAAATATTGAATTTGGTAAGTGTTTCCAAAGAATAAAATTTTGTTCTTTCTTCAAATTTTAAAAATTTAAGAAAAATTATTAAAAAATTTTTAATGAAAAAAAAAATAATTTTTTCTAAACAAATTAATTTTTTTTTAATTTGGGCCCTATTAAATTTTGATTTTGTTATGATTTACTCATGCCTGAAAATATACAGAAGATTTTGCAAAAAGAGCTGGAATTTGGCATGATGAGTTAAATAAGTTTAAATCAGGGACTTGCCCGAATCATTCGTGTCATTTCCGTTTCTGTTCTGTACACAACCCATTTACACATTGACTAATGTGTTGTGTCCGGACACGAAACATTTCTACATTGACTAATGTGTTGTGTTTTGATACGACACATTTCTACATTGATTATCGTTACGTGTTACAACACGACACATTTTCTCATCGAATAATGTTTCGTGTCCGGACCCGACACTTTTGAAATAAAGAAATGTTTTCGTGTCCGAACACGGCACATTTTCTTGTCGAGTAACGTTTTGTGTCAGAACACGACACATTTTCTCATCGAATATCGTTTCGTGTCAGAACACGACACATTTTCTCATCGAATATCGTTTCGTGTTTGTATCTGACACTTTTGAAATAAAGAAATGTTTTCGTGTTCGGACCTGACACATTTAAAATAATAAAATGTTTTGTGTGCAGACACTACACATTTTCTCATTGAATAACGTTTCGTGTTTGGATACGAGACATAATTCTTTTTTAATGTTTCATGTCTAGTCACTGAAACATTTAATTAATTAATTTAATTTAATATTAATAATTTATTATTAATTTAATTAAATTTGTAATCTTTGTGATGGGAGAGGGGAAGGGGATGGGAAAGGAGAGTTGCTAGCTTTTGGGATCACTGAATCCAAATCTAATTTCAAAAATGAAAAAAATCAAAATAACGGATCTAATATGGCGTAACAAGTAAATTTGGTCATTCTTTAAACAATTTTAATGATTTAAGTTCCTCATTACGAAATTAATGACTTATTGAGAGAAACGTGCAATATTACACCATCCGACAAAATTCAACTTTTTTTTTGACCCACAAAAAAATCCAACATTTTTGGAAACTAGGACACAAAAAAAAAATACCCGTATCTGGCCGTTTTGATAGATCAAGTCGTTTGTGGTTTTTAGGCGTGAAAACAACCCCTAAATGAAAAGTGACAAGATACCTTTTAAAAATTATTAATATTTTATAAAACTTAGTATCTGGGGATTTTCGGGGATTCAATATGGCGCTCAAAATTTAAAAAAGTTATTAAATTTTTTTTAAACCTTGATATCTAGGGGTTTTTTGAGTCACTGATGACGAATCTGATGTTAAATTGTCAAAATTCAAAATGGCGGATATAAAATAAAAAATTAATAACTTTTTAAAAATTTGATCGCCATATTGGATCTGCCATTTTGAATTTTGAAAATCTGACATCAGATTAATAATCAGTGACCCCGAAAACCCCCAGATACCAAGTTTTATAAAATATTAATAATTTTTAAAAGATATCTCGTCACTTTTCATTTAGGGGTTGTTTTCACCCCTAAAAACCCCAATGACTTGATCTAGCAAAACGGCCAGATACGGGTATTTTTTTTGGGTCCTAGTTTCCGAAAATGTTAAATTTTTTTGTGAGTCAAAAATTGTGTCGGACGGTGTTATTAGTCAAGGTAAACGACTAATATTTACTTTAATTAATTTTTACACACAGCATTGTTTAAACAACCCCTAATTAACAAATACATAGTACCGCTGCTTTTACTTGTTTCAGATTTGGGTTTGCTTTAAGTTTTTTAAAAGATAATGTATTTTTATAATATTCAACAAAATCAATAATTAATTAAATAATTTTTATATATTTTTATTAACAATTTTACATATGAGGCAAAATTCCTGAAATGTCCGAACAAAAAATTAAAAGTTCTCGAATTTAATCCATACTTTTCTAAAATGTTGTTATTGTTGGTGAAAGTCTAAAAATCAATTATTATTGAATTTAATAAAATAGTTTTTAAATTACAACGTTTTTAATTTTTGACTTTTGAAAAAAAAAATTTTTTTCAATGTACAATATTTATAAGTAGAATGCATAAAAGTTAACATATATATAATGATTTTTAAAGCTTTTTTGACGAGCTACACGCTGTTAATAAAATTTTTTTTTTTTAAATAACATTTGACCTTGAAATTCAAGGTCAAAATGTTAATTTACATTTATCTCAAAATCGGATTTTTTAAAATTATTTTTAACTATCTCAATGGAAAGCTTGACTAATTTCCTACAAAACATGTAATTTTCAGAGTGGGATCTTTTAAAGTTTTTGAGATATTAATTAATTAATTAATTAATGTTCATAACAAATGAAATATTTTACAAACGAATAAAGTTACCGTAATTCTGAAGTTAGTAATTGAAAGTTAACGTAATTCCGCATCCAACGAGCCCTATATGAAGTATTTTGGATAAGTAGATTGTTAATAAACAATTAGTTAACATTGCAATTGTTTATTAACAATCTACTTATCCAAAATACTTCATATAGGGCTCGTTGGATGCGGAATTAGCTTAACTTTCAACTGGTAAGTTTAGATTTACGATAACTTTATTTGTTTGTAAGATATTTCATTTTTTATTGTTATTTAACTAAAATTGAACAAAAATACTTCATATAGGGCTTTTGGATGCTTCTTGTTAGTAAAAAATAAAATATTTTACAAACAAATAAAGTTATGGTAATTCTGAACTTACCAATTGAAAGTTAAGCTAATTCCGCATCCAACGAGCCCTATATGAAGTATTTTGGATAAGTAGATTGTTAATAAACAATTGCAATGTTAACTAATTGTTTATTAACAATCTACTTATCCAAAATACTTCATATAGGGCTCGTTGGATGCGGAATTACGTTAACTTTCAATTACTAACTTCAGAATTACGGTAACTTTATTCGTTTGTAAAATATTTCATTTGTTATAAACATTAATTAATTAATTAATTAATATCTCAAAAACTTTAAAAGATCCCACTCTGAAAATTACATGTTTTGTAGGAAATTAGTCAAGCTTTCCATTGAGATAGTTAAAAATAATTTTAAAAAATCCGATTTTGAGATAAATGTAAATTAACATTTTGACCTTGAATTTCAAGGTCAAATGTTATTTAAAAAAAAAATTTTTATTAACAGCGTGTAGCTCGTCAAAAAAGCTTTAAAAATCATTATATATATGTTAACTTTTATGCATTCTACTTATAAATATTGTACATTGAAAAAAAATTTTTTTTTCAAAAGTCAAAAATTAAAAACGTTGTAATTTAAAAACTATTTTATTAAATTCAATAATAATTGATTTTTAGACTTTTACCAACAATAACAACATTTTAGAAAAGTATGGATTAAATTCGAGAACTTTTAATTTTTTGTTCGGACATTTCAGGAATTTTGCCTCATATGAGAGATTCTTTTTCAATCGCCCCAGCCCAAAAAGTCAATGTTCTGGGATTGGCTTCATACTTTGGTAAATTGTTGTCCTATATGATAGTAATAAATCCCTAAAATATAAACTAATTAAAAAAATATTGGTAGAAAGTAGAGGGGGTTGAAGTTTTGACGTTAAGGGTAACATTGTCATTTTCAAATCCGTTTAACTATGACAAAAGTTAATGGATTTTAATTTATCTATAATGAATTTTATTGCATTTTTCACGTACTTTTCAAAAATGTTTACGAAATTTAAAAAAAAAATTTTTAACCCCTTTTTTCAAAATCAACCCTTATTTTTCGATATTCACCCCTTCGGGTATTTTTTTTTTTTTTTTTTATTTTCATTGAAAAGCTGAGGTTTTTTCCGATGAGCTATGTAAATATGAAAATGGGACAACAATAATTTTGTGAGAAACAGAATATTAAAGTAGGCGGTGCCGATAAGGGTGCCGTTAAGGGTAACATTGTCATTTTCAAATCTGTATAACTATGACAAAAGTTAATGGATTTTAATTTATCTATAATGAATTTTATTGCATTTTTCACGTACTTTTCAAAAATGTATACGAAATTTAAAAAAAAAAAATTTTAACCCCTTTTTTTTCAAAATCAACCCTTATTTTTCGATTTTCACTCCTTCGGGAATTTTTTTTTGTTTTTTTTTTATTTTCATTGGAAAGCTGAGGTTTTTTCCCATGAGCTATGTAAATATGAAAATGGGACAACAATAATTTTGTGAGAAACATAATATTAAATTAGGCGGTGCCTATCTAAATCCTCAAAGATGATCTCCAGGTACACCCCTTATCGGCACCGCCTACTTTAATATTCTGTTACTCACAAAATTATTGTTGTCCCATTTTCATATTTACATAGCTCATGGGAAAAAACCTCAGCTTTCCAATGAAAATAAAAAAAAAAAAAAAAAAATACCCGAAGGGGTGAAAATAGAAAAATAAGGGTTGATTTTGAAAAAAAAGGGGTTAAAAATTTTTTTTTCTAAATTTCGTATACATTTTTGAAAAGTACGTGAAAAATGCAATAAAATTCATTATAGATAAATTAAAATCCATTAACTTTTGTCATAGTTAAACGGATTTGAAAATGACAATGTTACCCTTAACGTCAAAACTTCAACCCCCTCTACTTTCTACAAATATTTTTTTAATTAGTTTATATTTTAGGGATTTATTACTATCATGTAGGACAACAATTTACCAAAGTTTAAAGCCAATCCCAGAACATTGACTTTTTGGGCTGGGGCGATTGAAAAAGAATCTCTCATACGTATATTACCATCAACGGGAGCTGTGATACGCGCTTTAAACAGTAGATGGCGTTGAAAATTACTTTGTGAATGAATTTCTAAAATTAAACTTTAGAGTGTCAAATGTGTAAGTGAATATAAGTTTTAAAAAAATAGATCGATTAATTAAAACAACTTTTTTCATTTCTACAAATATAAAAAAAAAAATTTCTCAATAAAAATTTTTTTTCTCAATGACATGAGAAAAATTAATTGTGACACAAAGAAATCTATTTTTCCCTAAAAAAATTTTTTTATTAATAATAATTTTTTTTTCTCAATAAAATAAAAAGATTAATTTTTACACAAACAAATTTTTTTCTTAATAAAAAATTTTTTTTTTCAATGAAATGAGAAAAAGTAATTGTGACACAAAAGAAACTTTTTTCCTCAATGAAATAAGAAATATTAATTTGGAACAAAAAAATTTTTTCTGAATAAAAAAATTTCTTTTCTTAATGAAAGGAGAAAGATTAATTTTGACAGAAAAAAAATTTTTGTTCCTAATAAAATTTTTTTTATTTGTACAAATGAAAAAAGTTGTTTTAATAAATCGATCTATTTTTTTGAAACTTATATTCACTAATACATTTGACACTCAAGAGTTTAATTTTAGAAATTCATTCACAAAGTAATCTTCAACGCCATCTAGTGTTTAACGCGCGTATCACAGCTGCCGCTGATGGTAATATACATATATGGTAACTCAACAACTGTATGCACTGTACACTTAAAACACTTATTATTAAGTAATTATATTTTAATTTATTCTTATTATTGCATAAATAAGCATTCTAAATGTCCATTCCTAATAGTTATTTACAACATATTTCGTCGATTAACGACAATATTTTACAAGGAACCGAATCGTAACCCAATTCGGTTACAACTCGGTTTACCCAATCCGCCAGGGTGTTGGGCTACGTTTTGATTTGTGGTCATAACTTTCTTTCTAGGCTCAATTTCAGATGTTTTCACATATGTTGGAAAGATCTTCTAAATTGCAATGTTTTTTCTTTAATATCCGATAATGATTGTAACAAAAGTGTAAAAGTTAGACATAAAAAGGAACATTTTGTCGTTACGGTCGCCGACCAGGACTTTACGGTTGGATCGCGTTTAAAATCAATGTTATATGAAAAAAAATTATCCTTAAATGACAAAAAACTACTGAAATTGAGTTAAAAATGACAAAATCTAAAATTGAAATAAAATATGCCCTGTGGACCGAATTTTGATTACTTTTCGCTTTTCGCAAAATTGGTCTGAAAAAGTTCAGAAAAATTATCAAATTTTATTAATACATACATTTTTTAAATAGAAATTTTTATATACAAAAATGTACTTTCAATTTTAGAACGTATTACAATATAGTAAAGACGGCGGGTAGCCCATCCATGACACACGGTGTCGTGACCATCAACGCGTTGTATAAACATAATAAAAATGATTTCAGCATTTATTTACGTTTTATTGAAAAATTAAGTATTTATTGCAATTTCACTTTACTGGAACTGACGTGAAATGTTAATTGCCATTACTAACAAGTATTTGCATGCAATAATATAGGGAGCCAGTGTAATAAAACAAAATAAACCGTGGTGGCCCAACCATGTTGACTCTCCCCTTCAGTAATATATACGTAAAAATAATAAAAATGGGTTTTCTCGAAAAGCCCTCCGACGATCATTTTAATTTTTCTTGTAAAATAAATCTCAAGACATGAAGATTTAGAATCCGCAAAAACAATTGCAGTTACTAAACTTTTCATTTAAACTTGATTGAAGCTCACCGTGATTGGTTCTTAAAGTATTTAAGATTATTATTATTACTAGCTTAAGGAAACGCGCGTGGTATCTATAATTTTTTATGAAAAATTAAAAATTTATTTTCATTTGAGGAAAAGTTATTGGAATTTTGATCTCACAAAATTATAATGTTATTTTTTAAATCGTTACTGTATTATTATTTCAACATTATGGTGTCATAATAATATAATACATATTACTGCACAGTCAATATGACCTTTAAATTTTGTACTCAAATAAAAATTATATGCTACGATCATCGAATTGTTAGCAATATATTTAATTGACCCATCTCAGGATCCATGCAGGGTGAATTCGTATATTGTTTACCACAAGGCCCATGAACTTAAAATCGCTTTACAATGTTAAAAAGTTCTGGATTCTTTATTTCGTCTGTGATTTCAGCACATATCATTTTATTTAAAGTTTCTGAATCGCAGATTTGTGCACGTAAAAATATAATTAAACGCATATGTGTCAATCCCCGTTTTTTTCTTCTCTAGGAAAGACGATACATATAAAATTGTAAATGAATAAAATTACAAGTACCTTGAGTATGCTTAAGGTTAACAGTCCATCCAGGATCACCATAAGAAAACATTGTAGGATATGTCATGGGATCAAAATTTTCACTAACAATAAGACTCGAAATTATTTACTCATTATTTGCTGTTGTGCATACTGAATTTACATCAACATGTAAATCCCTCCTTAATTTCTGTAGATAATTTCTTTATCTTACATGACAAATTTTTTTCTTTGGGTATTTTCAGTTTCAGTAGACACAACTCTGTTTTCATTTTTACTGGCAAAAGTCTTACAAAAATATGAAAGGTTTAGACCACCATTTTGAAGTTCTTTAGCTCGATTTATGAAAAGACAATTCCAATCATTCTTTACAAATCGAAATCCTAATATTAGACATTCTACCCGAGGCGAAATTTGAATCCTCTTTAGCTTCCCTTAGAACCTAAATAGGCCCTCTTTACGATCTTGTAGACTCCCGTAGGCCCTCCTTTGAATCCAAACGTGGAAGAAAGGTAAATTTGCGACTGGTTGAGGAAGCTAAAGAGGGTCTAGTTCGATTAAAAAAGTACAAAAAAATGCAAAAAAAAACTCTTTTAATTATTTTGATTAAAGCAAAATGAATTTTTTCTTCACACAATATTTCTTTAATTACCCTTTAAAAACTGGAATTAACATATTTTGAAGCGTTTTCAAAAAATTAATAGAATTAGAGCAATTTCAAAATTTTCAATATTTTAATCAACTTTTAGACCCTACTTTAAATCCAAACGTGGAAGAAAGGGAAATTTGCGACTAGTTGAGGAAGCTAAAGAGGGTCTGTTTAACTCTACTTTACTCCTTGTAAATTAGGGCTTAAATTTCGCCTCGGGTAACTGCCGGAAAATGATTTAATTAATTGTTTTCAAAAATTGATATCAAATGCTTGCTCATTATATTATTTTCAGTTTCATAAATTAATCTTTTAATTTATACTGTTAACCAATACAGATGTTGCAAATGCTATTTCATATACTTCACACTTAACTGTACTAATCGGTTGTTGATCAAGAGCTTCAAAAACTACTGTTGGTTGAAAAGGGAACAATCTAATTAACTATTCTACTTGGAAGAACATTCAAAAATATAAAGTTTTATTCCATCGTAATAGACACAAATCCAATAACCAAAATCGTACTACCACTAAAAACTATTTTAATATGTTTAACTTCTTCTTGAATTGGAAAAATTAAATGAAGCCTTTGTAAATACAAAGTACTTTGCATAATGAAAAATTAATTTGTATCTTTTCTCAGTCATTTTTAAAATTTATACATATGAATATAATTTAAAATTTCATTTACCTATTCAATAATTTTAAAATCTTTATTACTTAAAATAAAATACTCTTTTATGTTCGACATGATAACCTTCTTCAAATTTCAAGCTCCTGGTAAAGTCGCTTTTCAAAACAAATCTTTCATTCGTTTCCCGCTTTAAAAAATTTATTTGGGTGATTCTCTCAAAAAGGACTAATGACGCTTTCACGGTAATCTGTTCAAAAATGATAAAATTGACCTAGGTTTCCGTTCACGATTATTTAAATATTTATATATGTTTAAATAAAATAATTTTCATGTAATTTTCTTTAAATTTTTTAATTTATTTTGACATATTTCTCAGAATTTCACGATTACGAGCATATGTTGTTCCAAATATAAATGTTAATATTCAAAAGTTTTATAATTTTGGTACAATAAACCTATACGATGTGTTTTAGAGCAATTTAACCCAAAGGTACTGACACCAAAGAATTTCTTCTTGATTTTGATTCTCTAATATAACCACATGGTTATAGCTCGGGTACGGCTGATAAGATGGGAGACACCACTTCCCCTTACATGACAGTAATTAAACGATCATCGACCATCTTATATAAACAATAATAGAAAATAAACCCTCAACTGAAGGCTGTTTTTGACGAAACAAATTGCAGGTAAAAACCCTAGAGAACCCTCATTATCAAAGCAAAGATATATATGAGGCAAAATTCCTGAAATGTCCGAACAAAAAATTAAAAGTTCTCGAATTTAATCCATACTTTTCTAAAATGTTGTTATTGTTGGTAAAAGTCTAAAAATCAATTATTATTGAATTTAATAAAATAGTTTTTAAATTACAACGTTTTTAATTTTTGACTTTTGAAAAAAAAATTTTTTTTCAATGTACAATATTTATAAGTAGAATGCATAAAAGTTAACATATATATAATGATTTTTAAAGCTTTTTTGACGAGCTACACGCTGTTAATAAAAATTTTTTTTTTAAATAACATTTGACCTTGAAATTCAAGGTCAAAATGTTAATTTACATTTATCTCAAAATCGGATTTTTTAAAATTATTTTTAACTATCTCAATGGAAAGCTTGACTAATTTCCTACAAAACATGTAATTTTCAGAGTGGGATCTTTTAAAGTTTTTGAGATATTAATTAATTAATTAATTAATGTTTATAACAAATGAAATATTTTACAAACGAATAAAGTTACCGTAATTCTGAAGTTAGTAATTGAAAGTTAACGTAATTCCGCATCCAACGAGCCCTATATGAAGTATTTTGGATAAGTAGATTGTTAATAAACAATTAGTTAACATTGCAATTGTTTATTAACAATCTACTTATCCAAAATACTTCATATAGGGCTCGTTGGATGCGGAATTAGCTTAACTTTCAATTGGTAAGTTCAGAATTACCATAACTTTATTTGTTTGTAAAATATTTTATTTTTTACTAACAAGAAGCATCCAAAAGCCCTATATGAAGTATTTTTGTTCAATTTTAGTTAAATAACAATAAAAAATGAAATATCTTACAAACAAATAAAGTTATCGTAAATCTAAACTTACCAGTTGAAAGTTAAGCTAATTCCGCATCCAACGAGCCCTATATGAAGTATTTTGGATAAGTAGATTGTTAATAAACAATTGCAATGTTAACTAATTGTTTATTAACAATCTACTTATCCAAAATACTTCACATAGGGCTCGTTGGATGCGGAATTACGTTAACTTTCAATTACTAACTTCAGAATTACGGTAACTTTATTCGTTTGTAAAATATTTCATTTGTTATGAACATTAATTAATTAATTAATTAATATCTCAAAAACTTTAAAAGATCCCACTCTGAAAATTACATGTTTTGTAGGAAATTAGTCAAGTTTTCCATTGAGATAGTTAAAAATAATTTTAAAAAATCCGATTTTGAGATAAATGTAAATTAACATTTTGACCTTGAATTTCAAGGTCAAATGTTATTTAAAAAAAAAAAATTTTATTAACAGCGTGTAGCTCGTCAAAAAAGCTTTAAAAATCATTATATATATGTTAACTTTTATGCATTCTACTTATAAATATTGTACATTGAAAAAAATTTTTTTTTTCAAAAGTCAAAAATTAAAAACGTTGTAATTTAAAAACTATTTTATTAAATTCAATAATAATTGATTTTTAGACTTTCACCAACAATAACAACATTTTAGAAAAGTATGGATTAAATTCGAGAACTTTTAATTTTTTGTTCGGACATTTCAGGAATTTTGCCTCATATATGGGGTAAAATTCCTGTAGCCTACTAAGTGAAAAAAAGTTGATTGTATCGGGCTTTAACTTGCAAATAATTTAGACTTATGGGTCAGTTTTTTAACCACGAAGTATTGTTAGGTTTTTTTAAAAACTGTCAGAGAGGGAAGGGTTTAATTTCTTTGAAAAATTTAAACAGTGCATTTTTAAAGACTTGTAACTTTTAAACAGAAAGAAGAAAAAAAATTTGTCCTATATGCATTCGAAAGGTTTTTTCCTGCTCTTTGTAAATAAAAAAAAAATTTTCAAAAAATTCTTACTGACCATTTTTTCTGAAAATAAAACTTTTCTTTGACTTTTTTTTAAGTTCGGTTCTTTTTATTTTTTTTATTTATTTTTTTTGAAAGCTAAAAATGTTTATTTTTATCACAAAAAATATTGAGATGTCCTTTTTTGTTATTTTCGAGATATTAATGAATTAATTAATTAATGTTAATAAAAAATGAAATATTTCACAAACAAATAAAGTTATTGCAATCTTGACGGTACCAATTGAAAGCTGACGTACTTCCGCACCCAACGAGTCCTATATAGACTATTTTGGATTACAGGATTTTTTATAAACAATTACCATGTTAGCAATTTTTATTAATGTTTAATTAATAATTAATGTTAATAAAAATATATATATGAGGCACACCACGTCAAGTGATCCGGGTCTAAATTTTAATTACCTGGGATCAGGTTTAAAGTTTGCTCAAACTTTAGTCCTACTAGATACAACTTCAAGTACCAAAGATTATTAATTTATTTAAACAATTGTAAAAAGTGGAGGGAGTCAAAGTTTTAATTTTTTGCTCTACATCGTATATTTCAAAAATCTGCAATTCCTTTAAAACATAAAAAAAGAATGTTTATTATATATGAATTTTTTGCATTTTTTACGCACTTTCTAATGGTATAAACAATTTTTCGAAAAAAAATTTTTTGACCTTGAAAAAATAAAATTAAAAATAAAATTTTGATTTTTGAAAAAAAGACATCTTTTTTTAACTTTTTTATTTTTTTTTCATAAAGTTAAGATAATTACCAAAAAAAAATATATAGGGCAAAAAGTTGGACGAGAACTTTTAAAGGGTCAAATTTAGCGATGATTTCTGCGGTGCGACATTGTCGTGCCCTGACAGTGTTTGCTTAGTTTTGATATAGTTCTTTCTGCATCCGCTAGGTGTCGACAGGAAAGAGCAGGAAAAAACCTTTCGAAAGCATATAAGATAAATTTTTTTTTCTTTCTGTTTAAAAGTTACAAGTCTTTAAAAATTCACTGTTTAAATTTTTTAAAAAAATTCAACCCCCTTCCTCTCCGACAGTTTTTGAAAAAACCTAATAATACTTCGTGGTTAAAGTACTCACCCTTACACGGAAAAAATTTTGCTGCACCGGTTTTCTGGTTAGTTAAAAAAATTTTGTACTTTAAAACCAAAAATTTTTCCGTGCAGGGCTAAACTATTTGCCAGTTACAGCCCGATCCGATCAACTTTTTTTTCACTTAGTACGCTACAGGAATTTTACTCCATATACAAAATATTTTTTTGTTATTTTTACATAGTCTCTTTAAATCTCTTTTCTCTATTTTTAAATTATTTTTCCCTTTTTTTTATTTAATGTAAATACTAGCAATATTGAAACTAATGTTAGTTAACAAATTTACAAAATTGTTGCTATCAGACATTGTAAATTATTTTAAAATACTTCGTGGTTAAAACACTAACCCATAAAGTTAAACTTTTTTTTTACTTAGTACGCTACAGGAATTTTTCCCCGTATATAAAAATGATTTACATTGGCTAATAGCAACAATTTTGTAAATTTGTTAACTATATTAGTTTCCATTTTGCTAGTATTTACATTAGATAAAAATATGAGAGTAATAATTAAAAAATAAAGAAAAGAGATTTAAAGAGACTAGGTAAAAATAACAGAAAAATATTTTTTATAAGAAATTGTTATTAAAAATTATTTAATTAATTTTTGATTTTGTTGAATACACTAGAACGTCAATCGAGAACACGTCAGTCGAGAACAGAGCAAGGGAACACTTGAAGGGAAGTGGGGAAGCGGGTAGAATTTAGGTTATGACTGACGCCAAAGTCGTACTTGTGATTTTTAAATTTAAGGTGGATTCAGTGCCCCACTAGTGAAAATCCCCTAGATAGAATTCACATTGTTGCGTAAGGCCCTTCATACGGCCCTGAGTGTTTTTATTTTCGAGCGATAAAAATCGCGTCAATCGAGAACAGCACTGCACATTCGTCTGTTCTCGATTGACGTTTTAGTGTATTATAAAAATACATTATCTTTTAAAAAACTTAAAGCAAACCCAAATCTGAAACATGTAAAAGCAGCGGTACTATGTATTTGTTAATTAAGGGTTGTTTAAACAATGCTTTGTGTAAAAATTAATTAAAGTAAATATTAGTCGTTTATCTTCACTAATAATATTGCACATTTCTCTCAATACGTCATTAATTTCGTAATGAGGAACTTAAATTATTAAAATTGTTTAAAGAATTAAAAATTTATTTTTCAAAAAACATAATCAAAGACTTTGTTGCAGAATTATATTTTCTTTAAAATAGGACCAAAATCGTTAAAATTGGTTGAAATTTATAGACTCTATGTTAATTTGTCCACGGCCCACTGTGTAGCGTAGCGCGCGTGGAGCTTGCACGCAATTTTTAAAAATTCATTTAAACTTATGTAACTCATCATGCCCATTCCGGCTCTTTTTGCAAAATCTTCTGTATATTTTCAGGCATGAATAAATCATAAAAAAATCAAAATTTAATAGGGCCCAAATTAAAAAAATTAATTTGTTTACAAAAATTAATTTTTTTTTATTAAAAATTAAAAAAAAAATTTTTTCTTAAATTTTTAAAATTTGAAGAAAGAACAAAACTTTTATTCTTTGGCAACATTTACCAAATTCAATATTTTCAGAGATATAAGCCATTAAAAAAAAGTCTACGTTCGCAAAGCCAAAAATTCATAACTAAAAAATTTGGCCGATTTTTCAAAAATAAAAAATATGTATTTCAGGTTTTTCTACAAAGAATAAGAAAAAAATATATTTACCCAAATTTTAAACCTTGACTATAAATCTTATGTGGAATCGCCCATATCTGTATATTTATAAGCAAGTTTTATTTTTTTTTGAAGGCTAAAAATGTGTATTTTCACCACAAAAAATATTAAGATATCCTTTTTGTTATTTTCGAGATATTAATTAAATAGTTAATTAAGGTTAATAAAAAATGAAATATTTCACAAATAAATAAAGTTATTGTAATCCTGAAGGTACCAATTGAAATCTGACGTAATTCCGCATCCAGCGAGCCCTATATGGACTATTTTGTATTAGAGGATTTTTTATAAGCAATTGCCATGTTAGCCAATTGTTTATTAACAATCCACTAACCCAAAGTACTTCATATAGTGCTCGTTGGATGTGGAATTTTGTCAACTTTCATATAGTAACGCCACAATTACGATACCTTTATTCGTTTATAAAATATATAATTTTTTATTAACATTAATTAATTAACTAATATCTCGAAAAAAACAAAAAAAGACATCTCAATATTTTTTGAGGTAAAAATGCACATTTTGAACTTTAAAAAAAATAAATAAATTTAAAAAAAAGTCAAAAAATTTTTGATTTTCAGAAAATAGTGTCAAATTTTGATTTTTTTGAAGTTTTTTTTCACCAATCGAAAGAGCAGAAAAAATATTTGGAAAACATATATGTCAAAGTATTTTTTATCTACTTATAAAATATTTACAATTTTTAGTTAATTAATTAACTATTAACGTTAATAAAAAATGATATATTTTGTATACAAATAAAGTTATCGTAATTCTGACGGTACTAAATGAAAGTTGACATAATTCCGCATGCAATGAGCCCTACATGAAGTACATTGAATTAGTATATTGTTAATAAACAATTGGCTAACATAGCAATTGTTTATAAAAATTTCTCTAATCCAAAATAGTCCATATAGGGCTCGCTGGATGCGGAATTACGTCTGCTTTCAATTGATACCTTCATGATTGCAATATCTTTATTTATTTGTCAAATATTTCATTTTTTATTAACATTAATTAATTAATTAATTAATATCTCGAAAATAACAAAAAAAGACATTTCAATATTTTTTCTGGTGAAAATAAACATTTTTAGCTTTCAAAAAAAAATAAATAAAAAAAATATAAAGGACCGAACTTAAAAAAAATTTCGAGTAATATAAGTGATACGAAGAGGAACAATTTTCTTAAATTTTTTTAAAAAAATTGTTCCTTTTTGTATCACATATATTATTTAACATACAACACATATTTTTTAAACATTTGTTTTTATACCGAATAAGTTCGCTTCGAGTACGGAACTCTCGATTTCAGTGCGAGTGTAACTCGCACTTGTCCGATTTTTTTAATAAATTTATCAAAAATTTGATAAAAATTGATCATCTACTCCAATCGCGCTTACATTTTTTCCATGTATTTTTCACGCAAAATTACAGTTTTACAGCAAATATGAACAGTTCGGGTTGAATATTATGTGCGCTAGGGAGAATAAATCATTTTTTTCGAAATTTTTGATTTTTCTTTGACAACGCTATGTAAATTGATCCGAATAAAGTTCGCTATATTTTCCTGTAATTTAAACGTTAAAATACGTAAATATGCCAAATTTGAGCTCTTTATGTCAAAAGATGTGGCCGCTAGAGGGGGGAGGTACACAATCATTTTTATGCATTTTTCTTAAAAATTCATGGTTTTACCTTGACAACGCTATGATAATCAATTCCTATCAGGTTCGCTATATTTTTCCTGTAATCTACACGCGAAAATACATATGTGTACCAAATTTCAGACCTCCAGATAAATTCGTGTGGCCGCTAGGGGGGGGGTACACGATTTAAAAAAAATTAATAAAAAAAATTAATAAAAAGGACCAAACTTAAAAAAAAATTCGAAAAAAAGTTTAATTTTCAAAAAATGGTCGAAATTTGAATTTTTTGAAAATTTTTTTGCAACATCCAAACGAGCAGGAAAAAACATTTCAAAAACATATGGGACAAATTTTTTTTGTTCTTTCTGTTTAAAAGTTAAAAGTCTTCAAAAATTCACTGTTTAAATTAAAAAAAAAAAAAAACCCCTCCCTCTCCGACAGTTTTTAAAAAAACCTAACAATACTTCGTGGTTAAATTACTTACCCCTAGGGCTAAACTATGTGCAAGTTACAGCCCGATCCGATCAACTTTTTTTTCACTTAGTTCACAACAGGAATTTTACCCCATATATAAACATTTAAATAATTGTGAACAGAACCCTATGTAAGGACTAATTTTTTTGTTATTTTTGAGTTATTAATTAATTAATTAATGTTAAAAAAATGAAATATTTTACAAATATATAAAGTAATTCCAATTCTGGAGCAACCAATTGATAGCTGACGTATTTCCGCATCAAACGGACTATTTTGGATTATAGGATTTTTTATAAACAATTGCAATGTTAAGCACTTATTTATTAACAATCCACTAATCCAAAATAATTCATATAAGACTCGTTGGATGGGGAATTATGTCAACTTTCATTCAGTAACGTCAGAATCACGATAACTACAGCTTTTGAGAAAAGCTAAGAATAGTTCCTCACCCCTAGAGCTAAACTATGTGCAAGTTACAGCCCGATCCGATCAACTTTTTTTCACTTAGTACGCTACAGGAATTTTACCCCATATTTGTATATACATGTACAAGCAAATTAAAAGAAGATTATAGCCAATCGCATTTAAATTAAATTTTATGTTATTAGAAAAACTCAAAATTCTTGAAAAAAGGGTATGTGTCCTCTTAATCTTTATAGTTTCTGGGTTAGTAAGATTGATCAGAGTACTGTTACGTCTCAAATAGTGAAATAATTAACGAAATGATATTTTATTTTATTTATGGCCGCTCGGTGATTCAGTGAATTCCTGTTTCATTTACAAAGCAGATGGCTCTGAGTTAAGGGTACAGGGAAGAAAGAGAATAGTGTTTTTTAATGACAAGCTTACAAATTTATTTAGACAAACATTTAGAGTTATAAAATTGATCTTTGAGAGAGAGAGAGTATCCTGAAGCAACCATTCTTGAAATAAGGGGAAGTCAGCATTCCACTGCAACAAGGAATGTACAGGTTACTACAAATTTTTATAAGGTGGAAGGATTTAGATAAAAAGTATCGACTTAACTTGAAAATTTAGATGTAAGTTGTATGAAAAGGACCACTGATATGTCTTTAAATATAAGCAGGAACGGCTGGTAGCAGATATCGTTTAAGAGCTCACAGGAAGGTTGACGGGCCTTGGTAATGACCACAGGTCTGGAGTTCAGTTGACCGCGATGAAAACCCAAATAATTAAATTCTTTCAGAAAAGGAAGAATAGATGATTTCTAAATATTATGCGAAAGTCAAAGCCTTAAGTACTTGGATAAGTTTTTCTTGACGTAGAAACTTTTAATACTTGACACAGAGATTCTACTAAGTTCAACTTGAGTATAAATTGGGCAGAGAACTTCTGCAAGATTCTGTACTGATGTTACGGGTTTCGAGACAATTTCTGAACTGAACTAGCAGGTACGGTGGCAATTTCTGAACTGATCTGAACTGATTTTCGTAAGAGAATAGATAAAATCTTATTGTCTTGTTTTGCTTTTTCCACCCTAATATTAGAAACCGAAAGATGAGATCTCTCTCTCAGTTGAACATAAAAAGAGGGTTTGTGCCGTTCTATTTCAGAATAAGAAAGAGATTATTTCTATTTCCCAATCACAACTGTTGAACAGAGGTGTTAGAGCGGTGGTATAGAGAGAGAAAATTTTGTTTCCCATTCGTAGCTGTAGAAAAGAGACACTAGATGGGTTCGTAAAATTTTAGTACATAAGTATTATAGGGAGAATTAGAAAGAAAGCATTTCTATTTCTCGTTTATGTCCTTTTAGGGTAATAAAAGGTTTCTCGCTTCTATTTGTATATTTTTAGAAATACAGTATATGACAATGGGGTGGGAGTTTCACATTTAAGAGAAAGGTGTTTAGACACTTAACAAAAGCGTCTTCAACGAAGGGAAACGCAACTCGGTATTGATTAAAAAAAAGAATTCCTGTAATATGAACATTAAAGTTACGGTGACGTGATAGTATAATTATGTAATTTCGCTAGTTGAGTTAATTAGATTACTTACTAAAAATATTTAAATGATAATAGTAATAATAAGTAATATTTTTTAAATATATGAGGCAAAATGTTATTTAACTAAAATTGAACCAAGATACTTCATATAGGGCTTTTGGATACTTATTGTTAATGTAAAATGAGATATTTTACAAACAAATAAAGTTATCGTAATTCTGAACTTGCCAATTGAAAGTTAAGATAATTCAGCATCCAACGAGCCCTATATGAACTATTTTGGATAAGTAGATTGTTAATAAACAATTTCAATGTGAACTTATTGTTTATTAACAATCTAATTATCCAAAATACTTCATATGGGCATATCTCTAGAACTTTTAAACTTTATGTTATCGCTCATTATAATACCTTAAGAATTTTTTTAATAATTTTTCAATACCATAATTTGACCAATTATAGGGCTTTTTAAATGTATCATGCGTTATATAATTTTTTTAATTATGTAGGAAATGACGAACGTAAGTTAAAGTGGTGAAATGGACAGTTTCTAGTGTGTGATATTGACTGTTTTTTTTAGTTTATAGACTGTAACTTTTTTAACGAAACATTGTGTGTCTTGTGGCTTGCAATAGAAGTAGGTGAAAGTGTAAAGAACTAAAAAATCCATGAAACAATGATGTGCCTCAAATTGAATAAAAACTATGTAGCTTCAAACTTGCGAGACAACTTTTTCAAAATTTCTACAAGTTAGCAGTTAAACTAATATAACTTTTTTAACGAAGGTTTTTGAGTAACGGCACAACGGGATTATATTATCTACCTAATAAGAAGTAATTTGAACCCATACAGGAATGTGTGCCTCCTTTACACAAAGAATGCAATGACTTCAAACATTAAATTTTAAAACGTAACTCATATAAAAAAACCACATATTTGAAAAGCACATGTTGAATTTTGCTTCTAAATGCTCCCAACTCATTGTAATCTCTTCTCATGCATTATAAAACTATACTAAAAATTCGTTAACCTTTGCACACTTCATTAAAACTGTATAATTAATAATGAATATAAACCTAAACTGTTCGACGCATAGTTTGTGAAGAAAAGTAAGTATTAACTAATAGATGTGTTTAAATCTAGCTGATATTTCTCACTCGAAGGTTTTTGGGGTCGCTGCGACTACTAATCTGAATTTTAAATTTTCCAAAATTCAAAATGGCGAATCCAATATGGCGGACGACTTTTTAAAGAACTGATCCCATTGGCCTCAAATTTGTTACTCGGGGTTTTTTGGGGTCGCTGATTATGAATCTGAACTTTGTTTTTCAAAATTCAAAATGGCGGATCCAATATGGCGGATGACTTTTAAAAAAATTGATCCAATTGGCCTGAAATGCGTTACTCGGGGGTTTTTGCGTCGCTGACTACGAATCTGAACTTAGTTTTACAAAATTCATAATGGCGGATTCAATATGGCGGATGACTTTTGACAAAATTGATCCCATTGGCCTAAAATTTGTTACTCGGGGGTTCGTGGGGTCACTGATTACGAATCTGAACTTAATTTTTCAAAATTCAAAATGGTGGATCCAAAATTGCAAACAAAATTTTTTAAAAAATTTTTAAAAAATTAAATTTTTAAAAATTCAAAAATTGTTATAAACTACATTTACTTATGACTTAATAAGCCACAGGCACGGTGCGCGGGAACGAGCTTAGAAATTGACAAAAATGACGACAAAATCTGATAGTGCCATCTTTTTTATCACTTAAAATTATGTAAGAAAATGTTTTTCCCAAAATCTAAATCGCAGAGTTTCGCGTTTTTTAAATCATTTTGTAAAAAAAATAACTTTTTAACACTAAATCTTTTTTAATGATTTAAACTTTTTTATATATAGATGATTAAGATTAATTATTCTTATTGTAGCATAAATTATGAATTTGGTTATAAAATACAAAAGTTAAACTTTTTATAGATGACAAAAGAGATCATGAGCTACTGCTCAAATTTAAACATAAAAATTGAATAATTGAAAAATATCTTTGTGACAAATTTGATACACCATTTTAAATATTACACTGAGAGACCTTTTGCACCGTAACAGACTTTCGACAGACGGCTGCGGAGCATTCTAGCGGTCAGCTATGAAACTACGTTTTTGGTCTGCAGCCGTACAATTTTTGGAGCGTAGCTGTCCAAAAAATTGACGGCCGAAAGGTTCATTTTCATTTTTGGGCAGTCACGATACAAAATTTAGAATGCAGCGCACCAAAACCTATAGTGGCGCTGCAGTCACACACGTAGTTCTGATGCGGTGCAAAAGGTCTCTCAGTGTAGTAATGAAACTTTAAATTTTATGTACATGGTTACAAAAACTAAGCTACGAAAACCCCCAAGTAACAAATTTCAGGCCAATTGGATCAATTTTTTTAAAAGCTGTCCGCCATATTTGATCCGCCATTTTGAATTTTAAAAAACTAAGTTCAGATTCGTAATCAGCGACCCAAAAAACCCCCGAGTAACAAATTTCAGACAAATTCGATCAATTTTTTTAAAAGTCGTCCGCCATATTGGATCCGCCATTTTGAATTTTGAAAAAATAACGTCGGATTTGTAATCAGCGACCAAAAAAATCCGCGAGTAACAAATTTCAGTCAGTTTTAAACACATCTAGAGATTTTGGGCAGGTTTTTTGCAAACAAATGTGGCCAGAATTGCAAACTCTTAGATACTAACATATTCTCTGTCCTTCTCCCTTAAGATATTTTCATAATTTTTCAAGATTTTTTCTGAGTTATCTACTATTATTTCCAAAGAACAGGTGTCCCATATCTCTGAGAAGTTAGCAACATCGTAATAATTTCTGATTTGTTGAAACCAATTATTATTTACTATGTCTGTATTTAATATTTTTTTCTTTTTTGTTATTCTCATCAATTCTTCCACGCAGAGTCTTGGGTAACGTGATTGATCCATTTTATTTAATTTTTTAAACCAAGCAAGTGTTAATTTTAGTAGTGTATATGACAGAGGGAGAGTTTTTGTTTCCCATCTGACTGCTATTGTCGGAGAATTTAAGGGCAAATGTAAAAGTTTTTTTAAAAAAGTTATCTGTATTTTTTCCAATTCATCTATGTAATTTAGACCCCAAACCTGTATTCCGTATGTTACTATACTTATAACAAAATTTCTAAATAATTTTTCATATGTATTCCAGTTTTCAGCTTTTGAATCCTTTATAATTTGTAAACTAGATCTAATTGCTAAATTAGCTGAGCTGATCATTTTTTTTGTCATACTCTCAAAACCCAACGTGTTAGAAATGATGAGTCCTAAGTATTCAAATTCTTTTACTACTCCTATAGTTTCTTCCTCATATTTAAAATTTTTAATTTTAATGTTACCGTCCCCATTGCATTTGAAAATCATAATTTTTGTTTTAGCGGTATTTACTTTTAAGTCATACTTTTTACAATACATTGACAACGCTTTTAACTTTCTGGAGCATTCTAGAGGGGTGTCAGCAAATATGACGAGATCATCCGCATATGCTAATAAAAATATTTCTTTCACTTTATTAATGACAATTCCCCTACATCCCTCCTTAATCAGAAATTCCTCTAGGTCGTTTATAAATAATAAAAACAATAAAGGGCTAAGCGTCTCACCCTGTAAAACACCTCTAGTAACAGAAACATTATCTGACAATTTTCCATTCACTTTTATACATACATTTGCTTTTTCATAAAAATCGATTAATACATTTATTATTTTTGAACTGATTCCTATCTCTTTTAGTTTCTGCCATAGCAGTTGATGATTTATCGAAGGAAATGCATTTTTAAAATCAACGAAGATCGAATACAAAGCTCTATTTCCCCTACTTGCATGGATTTGCAATAAAGATATAATAGTAAACAAATTATCCATGCAGCCCCTTCCTTTACGGAAACCTGACTGAAATTCCGAAAAAAAATTATTTTTTAACGCCCATTCAATTATTCTATCGGAGATGATATGAGTAAAAATTTTCGTAATTGTATTTACTAAAAAAATAGATCTATAATTAAGGGGATCTTGCGTATCTCCTTTTTTGAGTATCATAACCGCTTGTATATTGTCCCACCCCCGTGGAACTCGTTCCTCTTCCATTTAGTTTTTTTTGGAATTGAAAGTATATATCTTAAGCTTTATTTTTAGGGTAAAAAAAAGAAAAAAAGTGCCCTTTTGAAAAAAAAATCAAAGATATTTTTGATTTTCAAAAAAAGAGATCAATTTTGAATTTTTGAAAAAAAAGTTTTTCACCATTCGAAATATGAGAAAAAAACCTTTCGAAAGCACATAAGTCAAAGTTTTTTTTATTCATTTATATAGAAGTTACTATGTTTTTAAAAATACACTGTTCACATTTGACGAGAAACTTGAACCCCCTCCCCCTCTACAGTTTTGCATAAAACTTAATAATAATTTATGGGTGAAGTACTCATCTATAGTACTAAAGTTTGTCCAAATTTCAGCTTGATCCGAAAACCTTCAATTTTAAATTTGAATCACTTCAGGAATTTTGCCTGATATACATAATTATTTAAATAATCGTGAACGGAACCCTAGGTAAGCGAGTGTAACTCGCACTTGACCAATTTTTCTTTATCGATGAATTTCTCTATTGCTGGTAAATTTTCGTAAATAAGAATTTTTTGATCAAATCTCTGTGTAAAAATAGCTACAGTTTCTTTACCCGGTTTAAATTTAAAATTGTATATTTCTTTCTTTACTGTCACTGAATTTATTTTTAATTACAATATTTTATATTCTTTTACTTTTTTAAAAATTTCTAAGGTTTGCAAGTCTGCTGTAAAACGAATCTTCTATTCTGTTTATCGAAATTTCTCTTACTTTATGTTGGCCTTCACTTAATTTTCTTGCATTAAATTCCTTTCTTAACTCCAAATTTAACATATACTCAAATTTTTTAGTCTTCAATTCAGACTATAGAAAATCTTCAAAAACCTCAATCTTAGAGTCAGTGGTTAATTTATAATTTCTGAAAATTCCAGCATCTTTAAAAATTTCTAATTGAATTTTTTCTAACAAATTATTTAGTTTTGTTTCGGTGGATAATTTTTCTTTTAAAATATTATTTACTTTGGATTCTATATATTTATCTATATATGTTATATTTTTATTTTTATATGCATTTTGAGAAATTAAATTGTCTGTGACACTTACCTTTTCTTGTTGGTCTTTTAAGACATCTCTCTTACCATCAGGAGCATTCCAATCATTCGATACTTAATAAAATCTGTCATTGTTTGTTTTCTCTTTGAACAGAACAGATTTGGGTGAGATTGAATTTTTAGACTTCACACTTTCTGGTCCTCCTGTTTGGGAGGAGTATTTTCTTTCATCTCTTTATTTAAATGTTTTCTGCGATAATCAACAGACACCTTTTCGTTTTTTATAATCACAGGTTTTTGTTTTACTCGAATTTCTTCCCTTTCTTCTGTTTTTTATTATCAGAAGTCAAATTCTTATCAATTAAATTATTTCTCTCACTTGAATCAGTACTCTCTTTTGGAATCTCTTGAATTTGCACAATAGATACTTTAGTAGCAGTTTCAATTCTATCGATTACTCTAATTTCTAATCACTGCTTGACTCAGACAATTCATTAACAATTGCACAGTTACTAGTTGTGTTATATTTATCAACTTGTACTCTTCTCCGCAATTGTTCGTTATAGGTTTAGTTTGTGTCTCTTATGAGTTCCAATTATTTTTTGGTCAAGTATTGGTTAAATTTACAATAACTGTTGAAGATATGTCAAATACCAGTACACTGTTTCCCAATTTAGTATTTTTACTCTATTTGGCTCATGAGTTTATCAGCAAACATCTAATTCTCCATTCTCTGCAGAAAATTTATCTGATTTTTTTATTATATAATATTATATTTTTTAATTATTTCATACGTTTCTCTTTTTCTCTCACTTTTCACATTTTTAAATTAGGGTAAGTCCGGGGGAGTTGGCCATAGTTTTTTCAAAGGTCTGTAAAAATAAAAAGAAAGTGATTTATGTATTAACTTTATTGCTAATTAAACATTGAACATTTAACTTACAAAAAATAATCGAAATGAAAATTTTTTTAAATGCAAACAATCTTAAGGACGTTCATCCACGGAAATGCAGACCTCTTGAAAAAAATAATTAATTAACATTTAAATAATTAAAATAATATTATTAATTGTACTTTCTGAAAGATGAGATATTAATTTTCAAGAAAAAAATTTAAAACTTGCAAAATTTATTTATTTATACAATTTGCATAGGATAACATTTTTTTGTTGTATCGCTTCTACAGAATTTTTTAAAAATGATTCGATTTCAATGAAATATGGCTTATTTTCTTCGGAAAATGATTCTCTACAACTTCACCGTGGGATTTTTTAAACAAGCAAGCCGTTTGGAAAATATGGCTATTTGTTTAAAAGAAAAATTTGAATTTTTTAAACAAATAGCTTTGTGAATTTCTTTAAAACTATCTCCGGAAAGTACTCTAAAGATATATAGACAAATTTCCTGTAAAATTAAAATGCAAGTTTTCAGTGAATTTTATAAGTTAAGTTTATTATAAATGTTTTATAATATTTATTAAATAAAAGTAAAATTAAAAAAATTTATTTTTCCCTTATTGCGCTTTCTTTTATTTTTCCCCAACATTAACGGCGCAATTTTCGGAAATAAATTTGGAGGAGCTGGGGATTGAACCCGGACGCGCAACACAACAGCCAAGAACCCTAACCACTAACCTAACCAACGACCTGAAGGTGGGTAACTTTCGGGTGTTTATAAGCTGCAAGCCTTGTCGTCATCAGTTTGCACGAATGGCGGGAAAATTTAAAAATGTTTTCAACGAAATATTTTTAAATTCTATTATTAAATTAGTGTCATAATTAAAAGGGCATTGAAATAATATTGCAATGTTAATATTAATATTATTTGTGAAACTAGCAGCTATATAAAACGATTTAAGGTAATTCTTTAAAAATGAAATTTATTAAATACTGAATCTCGTTATAAAAAATTCTGGACATGTCAAATTTTTATTAAATTATTATTCAATTAAAAGTAACATAATTAGAAAAACTTTTTGAACATTTATCAACGTATGTTTATGGCTTTTATCATAAATTAATTAATTAAATTTACCGAGATGTATGGTGGACATTTAAATCGTCAATTTGTAATTTTATAAATTAATTTAAAAATTAAAGTATCTGCATTTTATAATAAATATTTATAATTATTTGTCAATAATAATATAAATTATTTATAATAATTGTAAATAAATTTCTTGCATTCTTTAAATCAAAATTTTTTATACAACGCAATGTTTTTTCATATTTTTTATAATAAAGAAACTTATTATTAATTTTTATATCTATAAATTAATTAAAAATAGTAATTAGCTACGATTATTTCATTTATATTTTTAACTATTTAATATTATTTAAGTATTAATATTTAATATATTATTATTTAATAAATATTTACCTATTGAGCAATGTTGTGAATTGACCAGGGAAAAACAGGAAAAAGCTTTATTGCTGGATTTTAAGACGGTTACGAGAAACACTTGTCTTTTAGACATAATAAAACATAAAGAGATTAAGACGTAATTTTCTAAGATTAAGACTTTCAGAAAATTGTAAAAACAATTGTATTTCCAAAACGGTTCACAGTTATTTGAAAAAACAATTATCCCACAAAACTAGATTTTAATACTTTTTTTTAAATCTAATAAAAGTGACTGGATGAGTTAAATCCTTCTATAATTAAATTGATGTTGGTACAATAAAAAAATCCTTCCTTTTTTATTTAAATTTTGAATCAATTTTTGTAAATACATAAATTTTTTTTAAATTACTATATATATTATACGACTTGTTACAGTGTATTTTGTGTTTTAATACAGATATGTTTTTTTATTATAAAAAATATGAAAAAACATTGCGTTGTATAAAAAATTTTGATTTAAAGAATGCAAGAAATTTATTTACAATTATTATAAATAATTTATATTATTATTGACAAATAATTATAAATATTTATTATAAAATGCAGATACTTTAATTTTTAAATTAATTTATCAAATTACAAATTGACGATTTAAATGTCCACCATACATCTCGGTAAATTTAATTAATTAATTTATGATAAAAGCCATAAACATACGTTGATAAATGTTCAAAAAGTTTTTCTAATTATGTTACTTTTAATTGAATAATAATTTAATAAAAATTTGACAAGTCCAGAATTTTTTATAACGAGATTCAGTATTTAATAAATTTCATTTTTAAAGAATTACCTTAAATCGTTTTATATAGCTGCTAGTTTCACAAATAATATTAATATTAACATTGCAATATTATTTCAATGCCCTTTTAATTATGACACTAATTTAATAATAGAATTTAAAAATATTTCTTTGAAAACATTTTTAAATTTTCCCGCCATTCGTGCAAACTGATGACGACAAGGCTTGCAGCTTATAAACACCCGAAAGTTACCCACCTTCAGGTCGTTGGTTAGGTTAGTGGTTAGGGTTCTTGGCTGTTGTGTTGCGCGTCCGGGTTCAATCCCCAGCTCCTCCAAATTTATTTCCGAAAATTGCGCCGTTAATGTTGGGGAAAAATAAAAGAAAGCGCAATAAGGGAAAAATAAATTTTTTTAATTTTACTTTTATTTAATAAATATTATAAAACATTTATAATAAACTTAACTTATAAAATTCACTGAAAACTTGCATTTTAATTTTACAGGAAATTTGTCTATATATCTTTAGAGTACTTTCCGGAGATAGTTTTAAAGAAATTCACAAAGCAAATTTCTGTAAAACTCAAAATTTAATATTTCCTAAACTTTTATCCACAATTTTTCGGCAAACTTAATCGGATAACTATCCTGAACTTCGCACCGCGAGTTATAAAACCGAGGACATATAGAGCTCGCCTGAACTTCCCCTGAAGCTCCCCAACTTAGTTTCCGAACTTAACACGGGGAACTCCCCGCGAACTCCCTGCGAAAAACGGTGCTGTCTGGGTAATTGTTTATTAACAATCTATTTATCCAAAATACTTCTTATAGGGCTCGTTGGATGCGGAATTACGTTAACTTTTAATTGCTAACTTCAGAATTATGTAAATTTATGTGTTTGTAAAATATTTCATTTGTTATAAATATTAATTAATTAATATCTCAAAAACTTTAACAGATCCCACTCTGAAAATTACATGTTTTGTAGGAAATTAGTCAAGCTTTTCATTGAGATAGTTAAAAAAAATCCGATTTTGAAATATACGTAAATTAACATTTTGATCTTGAATTTCAAGGTCAAATTTTATTTTTAAAAAATTTTTTCTCACCTTCGTATAGCCCGTCAAAGAAGCTTTAAAAATCATTATATATATATGTTAACTTTTATACATTCTACTGATAAATATTGTACATTGAAAAAAATTTTTTTTTAAAAGTTAAAAATTAAAAACGTTGTAATTCAAAATTATTTTATCAGATTGAATAATAATCGATTTTTAGACTTTCACCAACAATGACAACATTTTAGAAAGGTATGGATTAAATTCGAGAACTTTAAATTTTTTGTTCGGACATTTCAGGAATTTTGCGTCATATATATGTACATATTTACAAGCCCTGGTGTTTTCACTGTGATCGATATATATCAAGCGGGAGGTTTGACGTCAAGGAGGTGTTTGTACATTTGTGATGATTATCCAAATATACATTTACAACTCGATTGTTAATAAACCGGCGTTGCTCAGGAGAGGTTTTCTGTAGTTTTTCTCTCCCCTGGCTAAAAGTCCAGGCAAATGCGAGTACTTCTAATAAAAGTCGGTCTTCAGCCGCAAAAATTTAAGGCGTACTTGCGTTTGCGAAGACAATTACAATTAATTTACAATTTTTCTTAACAGACATTTTAATATAAATTTAAAAACTTTTTTTTATTCCTAAAAATAAATTATTAAAACAACAAAAAGCAAAAATTGTTAGTAACAAATGAAATATTTTACCAACCAACCAACGAGCCTCATATGTACAAAGTTTGAGATGGTTGGCTAAAATATTGATAAAGTTAAGATAAAAAGGAATTTTGAGCTTTTTTCAGGAATTTTGAGTTTTTCGAATATAGCTATATGCAATTCAATCGGGTTCGCTATAATTTTCCTTTAATCTACTTCAAAAAATACGTATATACACCAAGTTTTAGCACCCTTGCTCCAAAACTATAAAAGTTAAGGGGGGACACGCTTTTTTCCGAAATTTAGAGGCAAATATTGCTAAGGACATTTTTTGCCTAGCAACGGTTGCTAATGATTAGTGACCCTGGCGGATTTGATTTACCTAAATTCGACCCAGCTGGGGCGAATCTAAGTCGAATTTAGGTAATTATCAAAAAAAGCTTTAAATAGATGAAAATTTATAAAAATTAGTATTGTGAGGTTAAATGAACATTTATAGAGTTAATTTTTGTACGAATTTTAATTATTAACGTGATAAATAATAAATAATCACTTGATATGTGCAAGTGGTAACTGTAGATTTTAACTCGTTGTCAGTTTTCATAATATTTTCAAGAAATTAGTGTAAAATGTGTGAAAAAATAATTTATATTTAATAGAAATTGCAAATTTTATTAAATTATTTTATTATTTATCGAGCACAGTTTAAAATAATTGCAATTTAATTTAAAAAAAAAAGTTTTCTTAAAAGTGATAAGAACTCTACTACACCGACAGCAAGAGGATATTTTCAGGTAAGTAAAGTTATTGTAGCGTGCAGTTTTGTTGTGACTAAAAGATGTCGCTTTAGTTTCTATAGTGATCAGATATAAGATAGAACAGAGATGAATATTCATGAATATTTTATCATGAGATTCGATGTTCCTGTCTGATCACTATAGAAACTAAAGCGACATCTTTTAGTCACAACAAAACTACACGCTACAATAACTTTACTTACCTGAAAATATCCTCTTGCTGTCGGTGTAGTAGAGTTCTTATCACTTTTAAGAAAACTTTTTTTTTTAAATTAAATTGCAATTATTTTAAACTGTGCTCGATAAATAATAAAATAATTTAATAAAATTTGCAATTTCTATTAAATATAAATTATTTTTTCACACATTTTACACTAATTTCTTGAAAATATTATGAAAACTGACAACGAGTTAAAATCTACAGTTACCACTTGCACATATCAAGTGATTATTTATTATTTATCACGTTAATAATTAAAATTCGTACAAAAATTAACTCTATAAATGTTCATTTAACCTCACAATACTAATTTTTATAAATTTTCATCTATTTAAAGCTTTTTTTGATAATTACCTAAATTCGACTTAGATTCGCCCCAGCTGGGTCGAATTTAGGTAAATCAAATCCGCCAGGGTCACTACTAAACACCACAATTCGACCACCAATTGATACCAAAAAAATTTTTTTTAAATAATTATTTTTGAAGTGCTAAATTCACGTCTGCACTGCACTTTTTTAAAAAATTAGAAATATTTCGAAAATTGAAAGATAATTCATTTCTAAAAATTTTAACGAATTGCGCGAATATGAATGCGCATGATCTTCTGGCGGGAAAATTCAAATTGTTAATTATAACTATCTCATTATTTTCTTAATTTAATTTGAAATTTCAATTTCAATTTTTCAAAAAAAGTGCAGTGCAGACGTGAATTTAGCACTTCAAAAATATTTATTTAAAAACATTTCTTTGGTATCAATTGGTGGTCGAATTGTGGTGTTTAGTAGTGAACTTTGAGAGATTGGTAAAAAAGTAAAAAACGATTTTCAAATTTTTCTTAAGATATGTGGGTGATTCTCCGCGTAGCGCACAACTTGCTTTTTTTCATGTTGTGAAAGAAAAATCACAAATAATATTCACATAATATTTCGATTCCAATGTAAAATGGTAATTTCTGTGACTACAAACAAAAACCAATAGTTATTTTTGTATTTAACATTATAATTTTTCGTAAAAAGTGGTTTTTAAGGCTGAAAACGTCAAAATTTCACCTGTCCCCACAGGATGTTTAAACAAAAAAGTTAATATTTTTAGCAATGTGCACTAATAAATACAATTTCTATTGTTATTTTAGTATTGTATATTGTAGTGGAATTGAATAAAAAAAACGTTTGATCCAAAAAAAAATTATTTTCTTTTTTTTTGCTATTTATACTTGACTGCACTTTTGTGTGTTATTCTGCGTTTTATTATTAAACATTGATTTATTTAAATAAAAGTCAAATTTTAATATAGTTCTACTTCAGTAACAGCAAAAGTTATATTCCTTAAGTTGATCCATGAAGAAAATAATCAATTTTCTAATTGATTTATCCTTTTTTTACACATTTTAAGATTCAAATTTGTACAGGGCATCACAAAATCGTCTCCACCGGCATCCACCGACCCTTCAATATTATTTAAAAAAATAGAATATAATTAAATAATAAAGGTTAAATAAAGTGTAGTTATATTATTTTAGTCTATATATATGTGAAACATATGAAACCGATTAAAAATAAATGATAATTTACTCAAAAAAAAATAAAATTTATTAACGTTCGCTCCACCGGTTCGACCGACCCCAGCGTCTCCACCCGCCATAAAATTTCGACCGTCACTAGTCCAAGTTTAATACACAATGAAACAAACGAAATTCAATATATTTATTATAAACTATTATAGCTCCGGTAAGTTTACTATAACTTACCAAATAAATTTCTATAAATTACCGTATAAATTTCCATAAATTACAGCATAAATTTCCATAAATTACCAAAATAAAATTTTTAATTGTAGTTCGCGCTATATATATTTTTGTAAATTACCACGAAATTTTTCATAAATTACCGAAATTAAAATCTTTAATTGCGATTTATGCTTTACATATTTTTATGAATTATAGCCAAAATTTCTATAAATTACCATATAAATTTCCATAAATTACTGAAATAAAATTTTTAATTGTCGTTCGCGCTATGTATGTTTTTGTAAATTACCGCGAAAATTTCCATAAATTACCACGAAATTTTTCATAAATTACCAAAATAATAATTTTTAATTGTGATTTATGCTTTACATATTTTTATGAATTTTAGATAAAATTTCTATAAATTACCGCATAAATTTCCATAAATTACCTCGAAAATTTCCGTAAATTACCGAAATAAAATTTTTTAATTGTCGTTCGCGCTATATATATTGTTGTGAATTACCCCAAAAATTCCCATAAACATTTTAAATTAAATTTCAACTATTTTATAGAATTCAACAAGCAAAGAATTTTTTTTTAATTTGTTTAAAAAAATTAAAAAATTTTTCCGGCCCACCATGGATATTTATTTCTTGACACTTTATCTTCAAAAATATGTATTGATATTTATCATTTCTATAAAAATAGTATATTGCTTAACATGGGGAAGACAGACCCATTTACGGAGAGGGCGAATGTTTTTAGCACGAGTCGAGCACTGAGATGAACGAAGCCGTAGCCCAAGCGCCGAAGGCGCGAGGGTGAAGGCTGAGTGATTCGCAGTGCTCGTCAAGTGCTAAAAATTCAGTCCTCTCCGTAAATCGGTCCTTCCTCATGTCATGCAACATATTTTTTATCACGAATGCACGATTTCGACAGTTTTGTGCCCCATCCAGCGAGTTTAAACTTCAGGTTTTTGAGTCGGTGCCAATGACATCCCGATTAGTATATCTAGCAGACATGCAGGTACTGTCTCACAGAAAACATTGACCTGCGTGCGCCGGTATGGAGCATGCGCACAGCAACAACGACAGACTGAAAAGTGTGTGTAAATGATTTGTTTCATGTGTGTGACGTCACGTTTTTACTCCCTAGAGTGTAAATTTTTAATTTAAACGCACCCGCGCACGCCGCTCGAAAAGCTGGAGTTTAAGCTTGCTCGGTGGGGCGTAAAACTGACTAAATCGTGCATGTGTGATGAAAAATATTTTCAAACTTTCAGACACCAAATCGTGCGCTACGCGGAGAATCACCCATGTACATTTTTTTATTAGTATTTTAAATTATCATATGATATTATATGAAATTCATATACATTAAATTGTAAAACACTATTTTTCAATAAATTTACAAGTGAAATTAGGAAAAATATTAAAAATTTTAAAATACAATTTGAATTATCGCGCTAGAAGATCATTCGTGCACTTTGATATAAGTTTTAGAAATGAATTATCTTTTATATTTTCGACTACCAAACCTCCAGAATTGACTACCAAACGATACCAAAAGGAATTTTTAAAAAATATTATTTTTTGCAGTGCTGGTGTGAAAATAGCACTCAAAACTTGAAATTATTGTAACTTTTTTAATTTTGACTACCAAACCTCCAAACTTAGATACCAAACACCACCAAACGATTTCATACAACAAAACCTGTTTTCGTTGCACTTGGTGTGTCAACTTCACGGGGCTTAATTTCATTTTTACCGTGTGTGGTCAGTATAATAGAGTTCTTGTCACTTTTAAGAAAACTGTTTTTTAATTTAATTGCAATTATTATGAACTGTGCAACAATCTTTCATTGTAAGATTGCGGCAACCTTTTTTTAAAAGCTTGCGGCAACCTTTCATTGCAAGCTTGCTAGGGTGGGACATTTTGTTACTTGAGGCACTCTTGCTGGAAACTTGCCGCGTAAGCTTGGGAACCTGGCATTTTTATAATGCTGCAAGGTTGTTGCAAGTTTCTGTGCTGTCTGGGTTTTAATACTTATTTTTAAAAATTTTTATCAATTAAAAGCTTTTTTTGATAATTACCCAAATTCGACTTAGATTCGTCCCAGAAAGGTCGAATTTAAGTAAATAAAATCCGCCAGTGGCCAAAGCGCGCGTTGGTCTAGTTGTAAAAAAATCTAGATTGATGAGTCATAATTGTTACTCGCAAAAAATTTCAAATTTTGTTTTGTTTTTTGTTACCTCAATGAGAACCTCTCCTTGAGTATAGAAAATTAAATATGTAAGTATATTTAATTTTGTTATTTATTACAGGGGTTCATTGAAGTCGATCAAGCTGCAACACCTGAAGAAAGACATGTGGCAAATATGCAGATAAACGGTTACGAGAATCCAACTTATAAATATTTTGAAGTTAAAGAATAATATTTCCTAATCTTCAGTTGTTAACAGAATGTTCTTTACGTTTGTCTTTAATTAATTAGAATATATGACATTTAAAAATTCTTTAAGTAATTAGGCATATAATTGCGTCGAAAAGAGTACATATCTTTAAAGAACAGTGTTTTTTAATGTAATCATTTATTGAATTTAATATCCTTTTTGGGAATGAAATGGAATCAAACATTTAATAAATCTGAACTGTTTTACTAATGCCCAAGTTTGATTCTCAAATGAAAAAGTAATAATATTTTTTATCAGATCCGTATTTTTAAATTTACCTAACTGCTCATATGCATATTTTTTTAAAAAAATTTCATAGGTTGGGTCAGTTCTTGTGAATTGAGAAACTTACTTCATTTTAAAATATTTACTAACAAAAATAAAAAAAAATTCATTTACATATATTAAAACATAACCCATATTACAAAAAATATATTTTAATTGACAGAAATGTTTAAATCTTTTCATTGTTTACTATGTAGTGATTATATTTTTCTGCATTTCCGTTTATTCAAGAAAAAAATTTTTTTCGCACTTGAAGAGTTGGTGCCATATGAATAGTAGTACAAACAATCAAGAATTTCGTAAAAAATTTTTTTGAAAATAACTGTATTGGATGAACTTGATTGAAGGTTCGATTCTAAACTTGACCTTCAAAGTTGAAATTTTCTTTTACGCTTCAACAGAATTTTTAATTGTCACTATTTATTATTATTATTATTATTATTATTATTTAATAATAAAAGTGAAATTAAAAATAGTGTTACTACTTACTATAGACATTGCATAATTATAGTTAAACTTATATCGTTTGTGATTATTTTTTTGATTTCTTTTAGTTTTAAAAATGATTGTAAAATGTTAATATTTATTATTGACATCTATTTAAGGTATTTGTCTCGTAGATTTGCTTTCGTCAGATATTTTTGAAAATTAACTTGAGTATTCTAAAGCTATTTATCAATATAATAAAACCAAGCTGCTTAAAATTGACCGTTTGTAAGTTTAAAAATTGTAAATCCAACTTTATAATTTACATGCTTTTTGTGCCAAACCCATAAATAATGTAACATTTTATTCTTTAATTTTTGAAAGAATCGTCAAGTTTTAATAAAAATCTAATATACGGGACATTTTGAGGAAACAATTGCATACGAATTTTAAAAAGAAAGAGTAGAGATATTTTAAAATTGGTCAACACTGTATAAAATTTGTTAATAGGAAATAATGTTTTTCATAATTTTGAAGCTTTAAATGAAAAAACTTTTTTAAGGATTTTCGAACATGACATCATCGCGACAAATACCTTAAGTAAAACTAAATTTATGCAAAGATAACTTAAAACTACATATATTATTCTGTATGTAAAATTGTGTACTGTATAAACGCATTATAGAATTTTTGTATTTATCTTAATTTTATGTTTCCAAATAAAGTTTTGTATAACTTTCTAATTTACATTTAAAATTAAATACTCTTCGTTTAACTTTATTTTAATAAGAGAAAAACATTCGCATTTGCTATTAATATTATATTATTATTGACAGAAATTGTTGTATTTAAAATTATTTTAAATTAAAATCATCTAGTGTTGAAAAAAATTTTTTAAACACACGGAGAGAAATTTCTCACTTTAAAAGTACCAATGCTATACTTGCGATTTTCGTATGTCCATTTTCTTAACAAAAACGCTCAAAGTTATACTAAAATATTTCCAAAAATTAACATGCGTTAAAAGTTGTCAAATAATCGCTCGACGTATGACGCTATATTAGTATATGCCTTGAACGAAATTCGCATGGCAGGATAAAGAACTATATTCACATGACTCAATAGTTAATTATTAAAAAGAAATATTATAAATTGACAAATCGAATTTGTGATCAGCGACCCCGAAAATCCCCGAGTAATCAGTTTAAGGGGGGAAACTCATGTAAATGCACGTTTTTTCAGGAATTAAAAAAAACTGGTAAAGTTTATTGAATTAAAGTAAAGCATACTTTAAAGTACACAATATAAGCTTTATAAAAAAAAATTTTTATTAAAAAATATTATAAAATGACGGCGTTACAGGCGTTTGAAGTTGCATCTTTGATTTTGCGCCGTGCAGCCTACAGGTCACAAATCTCAACTAAAATTAAAAATCAAAATTTTTACCGTTAAAATGAGTAAATACGACTATTTTGGAAAAAAGTCAATTTTTTTATAAACAATGTTAAAAAACAAATGTTAAAAATTTTTTTAAAAAGAAAGGATCTCGTCATGCAATAGCCAGTAAAATAAAGAAGATTTGTGGTAAGTTTGATTTAAATCGATTAAAAATTGTTTGAGCTACATTGCACGGCGCGCGAAAAAACACGTTTTGTGAAAAACGTATATAAAGTTTTCGATGCATAAAAGTTGTGTTTCAGCGTTAAGGACGTTATGTGGAGTAGTACCGACAGAAGTAGGCCACACTTTGGATTTTAGAATGTTAAAAAAATTGTAATTTAGCAAATTTTTTACGTCTATTTGTAGAGAAAGGAATTATCTGACGTTTTTCAAGCATAAAGTTAAAACTTAAAAATTTTAACATATTGCGCGGTGTGCCTTAACCAGACTCAACCCAAAAGTGGGGGTTTTGGGGTTAAAAACTCTACCCCTGTGAAATTTTGAATTTTTTTGTGAAATCAAAGCAAACATAAATTCCCAAATCTCCGATGATATTGACACTTTCAATGTAGGTAATAATAGTACCAACTTTTAATGTAGCAAAATAACTAATGACTGAGAAATTACAGCAGATGGGAAAATTCTCATTGCCGAACGTAAACTTACCATGTTTAAAATAGCAATTATTTGGGAGGTGGGAATTTTCTTTTTATCAAATCAAGGAATATTGACATTTTTAATATGGTACAATCATTTGTTTAACCCATATGGGACAGCTGTTCGACTAGTCGAACACTAAAATTCCAGACGCACTTACAAATGTAAGTGGCATAATTATTGTAATTGTTTATTAATTTTGGTTCTTTAAAAATTTGAAAGTAAACTACTTCTCGATGTTAAAAATATAGATGCATAATAATGTATGATATTCCAATATTTTATTTGCAATGTTAAAACTAGTGTTTGACTAGTCGAACAGTTTGTTCGGTCCAATATGGGTTAAGTAAAAGTGATACATTAAAAGTGGGTAATAATCGCTCCCTCTTTCAAACAGTTAAAATTCTTTAATACTTTATACAGTGCATGCGTAAACGATCTTTGGACATTTTTAATATTTTCAAATTCACACTCGCATACAATATGAACCCCAGGAGGGTTCTGATAGCGGATCAGTATCGGACCGATGTCAGATTTCGACATACCAATGTCGTATCGATACTGATATTCGGTACTTTGGACATTTTTAATATTTTCAAATTCACACTCGCATACAATATGAACCCCAGGAGGGTTCTGATAGCGGATCAGTATCGGACCGATGTCAGATTTCGACATACCAATGTCGTATCGATACTGATATTCGGTACTGCTTTGGTATCGAAAGGATGTTGGAAAGTAAGATCGAACCGATACTGTTTTCCTACACCGTTACAATATTGGAATCCGACATTGGCCCGATACTGAAATTTAACCGCGATCCAATATTGGATTCCACCATTAAATTAAAAAAAAAAATAGTAAAAAAAAATTATTGAATTTATTAAGTTTAACTTAGTGTTACTTTTTATTTTCTGTAGATTTCACATACAAGATTTTTTTCCCTACCTTAAACGCAATTGAACGCACAACTCGCATATTTTGAAAAATCCTAACCGACGACGAGATTCGAAGACCCTAACCTAACGCTAAACGCATATTACGAACCTAACGCACTAACCGCAGAGCCATCAAGGTCTTGATAGTTATTATTGTAACTATCAATTATATTATAATTGATAATTATTATAAGTTCATTTGCTTTCTTCAGGGGCGTAGGCAAAAAAGAAGTTTTAGGAAAGATTTTATGTTCGCTCAGATTTGTAAAAAGAAATTCAAAATTTCACGGGGGTGGAGGTTTTAACTCCAAAACTACCCACCATGTTTCTTAGGGGGGCATGTATATGTGCCCCCTGGATCCACGTCTGATACTATAATACAATAATAAACTTCTTTTCGCTATTTTCATAATATATTTTTAATAGTGAAAATATTCAATGGGACCGTTCTCAAAAACGGCTCAATAGATTATTTTGATTTTTTTGATAAAAGTTTCTATTTTCCATATAGAGAAAAAAAGAATTTTTACTGAGCAAAAACTTTTGGGTTGATTCTGGTTAAGACTCACTGTGATTATTTTACATCATTATGTAAAAAAGAGAAATTAGCGATTTCATGATTTTGTGAACAGAAGTAGGCCACCCAAGTTTTTCATCTAAAATAAGTAAAAGTATCAAGAATTATGATTGATATGTTAAATGATTAATTTTTCCAATAAATGGCTGTTGAAAACTTGATCGGGTTATACCGTCAGTAATACAAGCAGCGCGTTCCGAAATTTTCTTAATTTTTTTTGTTTTACAGCAACAAGCAATTTATCGAAGTTGATGGACTCATAGCCAGTCAGTTTATCTATCAATAGCTAGTGGCCCACTTCTGTCGAAGCTACTCTATTCGAAAATAACTATTGCACTAAAACCAAAATTTACTATCACTTGCTTATGGTGCTTGCTATTGACAATATTAATAAAATTATATTGACAAGAAACCGAAAGAAAAGAGGAATCTCATGCTCATAGTTAACTGCATTTGGTAGCATCGGAAGTGCTAAAATTATATTTACTATAGACATTTATACATCTAATTATAGATTAGTAATGTAGGATCATATTCTACAGATAGTAAACTAATTTTTAGAGAAAAAAAATTGTAAAAAATTTTTTTTTACACGAGTTTCCCCTCTTAATTTAAGGGGTTACACCACTTTAACCCAACCAAAAAATACGATTCTTTAACAATTTTTATTGAAGAATAGAAATTTTTTTTAAAAAAATTAAAATACATTAGGGTATTTATTATACTACTCTTGAACTGCAAAAAACTATTTAATTTTTTATAAATGTCGGTCTGACAGATGATATGGCTGAGTGCTTCAAAAATGTATCGCCGTGCGGTGAGCACTATAACTCGGTCCAGATTTGAGCTAGATCAAAATAAATAAAATCGGACAAGTGCGAGTTACACTCGCACTGAAATCGAGGGTTCCGTACTCGAAGCGAACTTATTTGGTATAAAAACAAATGTTTAAAAAATATGTGTTGTATGACAACTAATATAAGTGATACAAAAAGGAACAATTTTCTTGAATTTTACAAAATTGTTCCTTTTTGTATCACTTATATTAGTTGTCATACAACACATATTTTTTAAACATTTGTTTTTATACCAAATAAGTTCGCTTCGAGTACGGAACCCTCGATTTCAGTGCGAGTGTAACTCGCACTTGTCCGATTTTATTTTTTAAAAAATATTTTACTAAAAAAATATAAGAAACATAATTTTATTTCAACTCGCAATATTTTTATTGTATTTACATTTTAAAAATATATTGAATATTAAATTTTATCATTCTAAGTCAAAAAGAGATAAAACTTAAGATATTGATATAAGGCTAGTAGCTGCTTGTCAAGGAAAAATCGAAAGTTATCTAAAAAATAAAATTTGTTTATTAATTCCAGAAAAATCAACTCCAATCATCCTCGCTATATTTTTTTTGTAATCTACACGTAAAAATACGTCAAAATATATAAATTTGAATCACTGTAGAAAAACTTTTTTCGTTTTTTGCGGAAAAATACATTTTTTTCTGAAATTTATCATTTTTCTTCAAAAATTTGATAAAAATTGATCATCAACTCCAATCGCGCTTACATTTTTTCCCTGTATTTTTCACGCAAAAATTGAGTTTTACAGCAAGTATGAACAGTCTGGATTGAATATTGTGTGCGCTAGGGAGAATAAATCATTTTTTTCGAAATTTTTGATTTTTCCTTGACAACGCTATGTAAATTAATCCGAATCAAGTTCGCTATAATTTTCCTGTAATTTTCACGTAAAAATACGTAAGTGTGTCAAATTTGAGCTCTTTATGTCAAAAGATGTGGCCGCTAGGGGGGGGTACATATTCATTTTTAGGTATTTTTCGTAAAAATTCATGGTTTTTCCTTGACAACGCTATGATAATCAACTCCAATCATTCTCGCTATATTTTTCTTGTAATCTACACGTAAAAATACGTTAAAATATATAAATTTAATTTCCTTTAAATAAAATTTTGTTCGTTTTTGGTGGAAAAATACATTTTTTTCCTAAAATTGTCATTTTTTCTTGAAAAACTTGATAAAAAGTTAATCATCAACTCTAATCGTGACCGCTTTTTTTCCCCTGTATTTTTCCCGTAAAAATACATTTGTATACTAAATATGATCTGTCTGGGTTGAATATTGTGTGCGCTAGGGAGAATAAATTATTTTTTTCGAAATTTTTGATTTTTCCTTGACAACGCTATGTAAATTGATCCGAATCAAGTTCGCTATAATTTTCCTGTAATTTTCACGTAAAAATACGTAAGTGTGTCAAATTTGAGCTCTTTATGTCAAAAGATGTGGCCGCTAGGGGGGGGGGTACATAGTCATTTTTAGGCATTTTTCGTAAAAATTCATGGTTTTTCCTTGACAACGCTATGTTAATCAATTCCAATCAAGTTCGCTATAATTTTCCTGTAATCTACACGCGAAAATACATATGTGTACTAATTTTCAGCCCTCCAGATAAATTTATGTGGCCGCTAGGGGGGGGGGTACACGATTTCAAAAAAACCGATATTAATAGGGTTCCGAACCGAGTACGGAACCCTAAAAAGAGCATTAGTTTCTGCAGTTCAAAATCTAGCGAAATACGTATCCGTTTTAAAAAATGCTTTTTTCGCAAAATGGCATTGATTTGAAAGAAAACTTTATTTATTGCCAAAATTGCGTTACTTAGAGTTGTCTAGAAAATTTGAATATTAATATTTCAAAAAATCTGTACGTATTTCGCTAGATAATTATATCATAAACAAAATAAAAAAAACTAAGAGGATCGATTGAAATTTGTGGTAGCTAGAGTGCCCACCGATTTTTCAAATGTAGTTTTGAGAAAAACGCGTTTAAAGTTTTCTTAATAGTTTGGTTCTGATTAACAATGATTAAATTTAAAATTACCTTTAATCAGCTACGCCGGGTCCATATAGTATATCATTTCTATGCATATAAAGTGTACTTTAAGCAAAAAATTCTTTTTTGATTTTTTAAAAATTTCAAAGTGGTGTAACCCCTTAAATTAATCAATGCTTAAATAACAATTCGTTTTTATAATTTGTTTGTAACAATTTACTTATGGGTCTATTTTAATATTCTACAATTCAGAGATCCAGGGTCGTAAATTTAAGTACCTAACGATAAAAACTTTCCATTTTTTTAAAAATAAGTGTAATATGTAAAAAAACTCGTTTCTTTAATTTGTTTATATAATAAATATAATTATTTGTGCAATTTGAAAATCAAAAATCCGGCAATCCCCTGTGGGGGTGGCCACATTCTCATCACGCGCTTCGCTCGCTAGTTTCAGCACGTCCCGGGGCGCGTATAGGAGGGTCGTCCGCTTCGCGGTCCAATGTTGTTGTTTTTGGCCCATTGTCGTTAGGTGGCGCTGTGCGCTCCATATTTCTGTTATATTAAAAATAATAGTAGAATTAAATACTTTTTAACTACCCTGTATAATTCAAAAATTCTTCAATTAGACTGAAAAATTGCATTAATTACTATCAGAAAGTGGTTAAGTAATTTCTCCTAAAGATGGAAAAAAATCCAATATTTATTTTTGATGATATTGCCTGTGAGAAACAAGATAATAAACGGGCTTTCTTTTGAGGCTTTCTTCTCTCTCTCTCTCTTTCTTTCTCTTCCAACATGTTGATGTTGATTGTTTCTATCTTTTTCAGACATATGCAAAAATCCCTAAACATCTAGTGCGAGATAATGTTAATTTATTAGTTCTCTTTCATCAAGATCAAAAAATTTGCGACATGTATATGATGATCATGTTAATACTGATATGATATTTAATCAGTTTCGAGAAGTATGTTGAAGTTGGAAATAAACGTCTTAATGTGGGGGTTATTATAACCACTGGGTTATTTGAACTTTTATTTCAAAATAAACCTGAGAAATCATATATTAGTGAAGAAGATGAAAAGAATTATAAAGAAATTCTTATCGCTTCCCATGCACTGTAACGCGGTATTTTGTCGCGTACAAATGACCTAAAAATTAATAAATTTAAATATATTTTGTAAATAAACGACACCAGGGTGGGAATCCAGCCATAATGGCTGTAAAGTGTTAAATTATAAAAACTGTTTACTTTTGACACTCACTACATTTTGTTTAAATAATAAATTCATTCAATTCAAACCAACTTGCCAAAGTCGTCAGATTAATAGTCGACTTGTAAAATATAAATTTGATTCTGATTTGTCCTTTCGTTCTGTTATGAAAAATCTCGCGAGGCATTGAGGATTCTCAATGGGTCATAAATACGTTAAGGATATCCGTTAAGGTAGGGAGTCAAAAGTTCCAAAAAAAAGTTCCAAGCCCAAAAGTTCCAAAAAGTTCTTTTTCCCAAAAGACATGTTTCCCAAAGTATTAAAAGTTCCAAAATTGTTCAAAAAAAAAAAAATAATAATAATAGTGCAAACCGATACTCAGCTAATCTCATTGGCATCATTCAGTTGTTTTTACAGGAACATTTTAGTGTCAAATTTAGAAGTGGATGGATTTTTGTATTACAAACACTCGGAGGCGAAATCTGTGTATTGGAGATGCAAAAATAAAAAAACGTGTGATGCTCGAGCAATTACTGTTAGCGATGGCGACGCATGTTGCGGCAACTTAGTCTCGGGCAAAAAATTAAGAAAAACCGCACAGATCGTCAACAACGTATAGAAGATAGAATTTTCAATATAGTCTCAAATTATCAACAACGCATCCAAACCGATGAAATTATTGATTACTTAAGAGCGATTGGTCACAATTTACATTTTTAAATATTTTTACACTTTTTGGAACTTTTATTAAATTTTCTGTTGTAACTTTTCTCTTGGAACTTACTTTTTGGAACTTATGTACTTTTGGAACAAACTATTCTTGGAACTTATCTATTGGTACTTTTGGGTTGGAACTTTTGTACCCCAATCCACTAATTACCATTGGAATTAGAAGTCACGAAAGGAAGAGCTTCCTGGTGTATATATTAGAATGAGAGTCCCGAATATTCAAGAACTCCAGGAAGACGAAATTGCTGTTTTGTTGACGATCTGTCAAATCAATACTGGCAGTCAATTTCCAATAGACTTCTCGCATAAATCAATTAACATCGGATAGTGTAGGAATCTACGTTACCGACGGTCGCACATCGGTTATCGATCGTGGATCAAATACTATATTGGAAACTAATTAATCTGAATAATGACACCGAGAAGAGAGGGCGCTGTTTAGCGACGCTTTTGAGTTCGACTCGTTAGCCATTTTTACTCTCATTCACATCCTGGTGTCAATTCACAGTGGTTGTGTTTTCCCCCATTCTTTATTTTCTTTGTGAACATAAAATTAAAAATGTAAAATTTATAAATTATGCGACGAGGCGACTTAGTCGTCGTTAACATGGACGATGAGTCCCCAAAATATTTATTTGAGTCGTTCTCCTTCCGATTTGATCTCATTATTGATTTAAAAATAAATAATTAAATAAAAATATAAATCTTGTTTAGTGGGCATTCTTACACTTTTATAAAATTTAACCTTGAAACTTGAAGTGAATATTAATAAATTATGTTATTGTTAAATTCTGTTTCAATAATGGTGTTTCTCCTTATCCACCTTCACCGCGGTCTATTTTTGCTGTTAACTAATGATGGAATTCCTGAGCTGGTTTATTTTTTCCTAATTAGATATATAAATAATACTTTTCGGGCTTTTTTACTATTTTTTGGTTTAGTTATTTTTCATAAAATAACTTGGCGGCATAATTAATAATAATTAAAAATTAATTAATTAAAATTAATTAATTAATAATAAAAATATTAAATTATTAAAAATTTCATTAAATTCAATTAAATGAATAAAATACACGTTACAGCACATAAAAAGAAATATAGTTCCACCAATTCGTACAGATAAAAGTTTAAAATTTATGAATTTTTTATCTGGACTGTTCCCTCAAAGAAAAGAATAGTGGTAGTTAGTGGTAGTTCACTGCCCAAATTTATGATTGTAAACAGAAATTTTAAACCAGAGTATATATCTATTGGGATAACCCGAATAAGTTGGTTGATCGTCTTCGGCTTCTCATGGTATCTCAATCAGCTGGCAATCCTAGTCATAATAATGTCTATCATTGAAGAATTGCGAGAAGCTAAAATAATATATTAAGACGTGTTTCTACAAATTTCATTCATTTTAATTATGAGCATTCATGTATTCGGACATTCCTTCAATCGAGGAGGAACTGTAATTGCTAAGAGAGGTCCTCCTGGCACATCTAGAGTTGGTTTTAAAATTCATTCGCAAGGTAACTACGATGTTGAAGGTAGAAAAATTTGTAACGTTGCCGAAGCTGAAGAAAAAAACGACTTGGTTAATTTAAGACTTGTACGACGAAGTTAAATTAGTATATCAAGTGACATCTTCTTTACGATTAGAGTTAGGAAATTATAATTCATTGTTAAAAATTCTTGAGGATTTTACAACAAAAAATTAAATAATCTTGAAAAAGAGATTAATCAAGATCTATCATTTCGAAACCCTGACATTATTAGCGAATTAGATGTTCTAATATTGAAAAGGGTCGAGAATTAGAGTTGGCCAATTAGATTCTAGTTTAAGAGTTCTCGAAAATGGACAGCAAAAAGTTGACTGTAGTGAGTGAACTGCATACACAAGCGAGAAAGAATATGAGGTCAGATTTACGAAATTCAAAAAGGCGGAACCAATATGGCGGATGAAATTTGAAAAAACCTTTTAAATAATTATGAAACTCGATGTGTCTAGGGGTTTTCGGGGTCGCTGATTACGTATCTGAGGTCAGATTTACGAAATTCAAAATTTCGAAACCAATAGGGTTGATTATTTTTTAAAAAAATTGTTAGATAATCATTAAACGTGTATTATTTATAATTAAAATGTCTGCGGTTTGCCTACATAATCTGTAGTTTCTAGGGTCTACCACGAGGAGGTAGTAGTACGATTTTAGACACCTCGTGGTGCTTTTTTATGTAAGTCCCCCTCCTTCTTTAAATTATAAATACCAAAATTAAAAAATTTTGAACGTGGGGAATAGAATGCGTAAAGGCCTTTACAAAAGGTGTACACGGGAAATCTAAAAGAATAATTAAAAAATTAAAAATTAGATAATTTCCACATAATTCAAAATGTGCTTCTGTAACACTTTTATTAAGTGTTTAAACAGAGAATGTACAATAAAATGTGAGGTTTCTATGTGTTTCTTTTGTGTTATAAACACAAAAGAAAGATAGATATAAAACAAAAAGGAGCATCAATGTACGTGGACCAAAATATTTCGTTGTAAAAAATGATTTTCAAGGAAAAAATTTTCACCTTATTTTGTATATGGCTCATTTCATTTAAATTGTCATATTCAGCATCCAGAAAAGTTAAGTTGGAAAATTTTTATTTTAAGGTTAAAACTAATTTTTTTATACAGTTTAACATGTTAAATTAACAAAATAAATAGTGGTCACAAAATTAAAGTCATATATTTCTTATTGCAGACGGTTTTTTTTGGCAGAAATCGACATAACTTATAAAAAATGTTTTCTGTCAATTTTTGATAAAATAATAATACTAAATATAATTTGATTTGACTGGTGATAAGTATACTAAGGTTTTTGGGGTCGCTGAATCCGAACTTGAAATCAAATTTAAAATATTCAAAATGGCGGACCTAAAATGGCGACCATGAAAATTTAAAAGTTGATTCGATTCGCTTGAAACTCGATACTTAGGGTTTTTTTTGGGTTGCTAATGACAAATATGACGTCAGATTTTCAAAATTTAAAATGGTGTATCCAATTTAGCGACCCAATATGGCAGATAATTTCAAGAATGATGGGATTCGGTCGAAATTTTTTTCTCGGGGGTTTTCGGGGTCGCTGAATTCGAATTTGGTGACAGATGAACCCAAAAATCTTAAATAGGATGAAATCAAATTTTTTGGAAGCTCTGTTTAGATCCTTATTAGGCTTATAAGTGATTTTTAACTGGACTGCGAAGGGGTTAAAAATTATATAGGCAAAATGCAAAATTTATGTCCTTAAACATTATAAACATAATACAAATAAAATCATCTATTCATTTCGCCGAAAAAAATGTTAAAAAAATTTTTTTGTGGGGCGGGTATATTTTATTGAAAAAAATTAGGTGGGAGGGTTGCGTGTACGGGTCATGTAGTACACGATTTAAGCTTTAATTTAAGACTTTTTTAAAGTTTTTACCACGTCAGGTTAAAGAGAAAAATCATATTAAACACCCATAAAAACAAGTTTCTTGAAGGTTTTTACCCCCACTTTTTTCAAAATCCTGACATGCTAAGCAATTTTAACATCCGGGATCGTGTTCAGCGCCCAAGAATACATTAGAAACTATTCTAATATCAAGATAAAAGAAAAAAGTTTTATTTTGTCGGCCTCTATGATTTATTACCTTCACTGAAGCCATATATATATACAAATTTGAATTACACTTATGACCATTACACTGTTGATATTTTGCTCGTTTTTCGCTTATAAAATGAAAACGGTTATACTTATATCGACGGGGTTGGTCTCATTCGAAAGAGAATCCAAAAATACATAAAATTTCATAGCGATATAAAATTCAAAATATTTACTTTCCATTTTCAAGGCGTTACACTGTTGACAGAAATTCAATTACGAAAGTGTTTCGGCTTTTTCTGCTTCCATGACAAACGAGCAGATTTATAGGGGAATAGTGTCAGGGTTGGACACAGTTTTGGTTTTCTGTTTATAAATATTTTGTTTAGATAAATTCAGTCAATTGTGGTATATGGGTGGAAAGATCTACAAAAGAGGAACACTTTTGCTGTGGACCGTAAATTGATTGGTCCAAAATTAAAAAAGTTATAAACATTTAAAAAAAAAAAAAAATCTAGTCAGGGTTGGACTTTTCAGTCAGGGTTGGACACTTTTTGAAAATCGAAACGCATTATTGGTAAAAACGTAAAATAACATTTGTAATGTTTTTTATTCTTATTTTTTCATGTTTATCTTTACTTATTGTTTACAAATTGTAAAGCTTCATGGGTTTAAAAAAGGAATGAACTCAAATTATAAAAAATAACGCTTTATTGTTCCCAATAACTCAATGAAATGATGAACAAAATTTATACAATTTAAGTATTATTTTTCTAATATCTTTGGCACAATTTTGCACTGAAATATCAATAAAATAAAATTTATTTATAAATTGTGTCAAATTCATAATTAATATGGGTGTCCAACCCTAACTGTATAAAGTGTCCAACCCTAACTAGAAGCATCATTTTCGAATTGTGCTAACCATAACTAGACATGTGTCGCGATTCGATTTTTCACTTTTTTTCTTCTTAAATTATGTACCCCACAATACATTCAATAAGCTTATCTTGCCGAATTCTTGCTTTTTTTACACATTTTTTAGGTTTATTCACAAGTCAAACAAAACTTTTTTTGTCTCTTCGATTGCACCGAAGTCACAAGAGACGCTACTTTTGATTCTCCAAAAATGTAATGCCACAAAAAGTTAGGTTATACTACTAGAAGATTCGTCACGTACGCACACAGGTGGCGCTAGTGTTCTTATTTAAAAAAAGCCAAGTGTCCAACCCTGACAAGTGTCCAACCCTGACACTATTCCCCTACTTATATCGTTTTCGTTTTTTTCACACACTTCGTTATTGTGTTCTGCTGCTTATGCGATGGTAAAGAAATTTTTTTGCTCATGAGGTAATTTAAATATCAGGTAAAAGTAGGAAATTCTGCCGGCAAAACATAAAAATATAAAAGTAAGGGACACGTCATTTTCATTTTCTGGAAATTGTATAAAATAAAGTTTAATTACCTACACTTGATTTTCCTTAAATATAGAACTAATACTTCACAAAACATTTTTTTAATCTTGTTTAAACACTATATTTTCAACATATCATTTATTTAAACCTTGGAAATGTCTCCGGGAACGGATTACACTTATGACATTTTGCCTGCTTTTTGTTTTTTGGCAAGGGACACGAATATGACAGTTTAAATGATATGAGCCATATAACTCCACCAAATTAAAAAATGGGCAACTTTAATTGAAAGTACATTTAATTAAGAAGAGATTTTACGCTTATAGTGACCTTTATATCTTGCGGAAGTAAGGAGAACTAACAAACAATACCAAGTGCATTTTAAAAAAATTAACATTTTCGATGTTAAATGTGCTTTCTTTTTTACAATATAGAGTCATTTTAATTTAATATTTTTCAACATAATACATGTCATTTAAAAGAAATAAAATTTAAAAGTCAGAAAAAAACATTTAAAAAAAATTAATGAATATTTAAGAACAGTTTCCTTTAAATTTTCTAACAAACATACGATCACCGCAATAATCTTTGACAAATAACTATAATATTTTACAAAAAGTTACATAAAATAGGGCATTATGGGGTAAGGATAGTTAGGTAAGACATTTTTAGATCTAGTAGCTAAAATTCAACAGACATCGGAAAAAGAATATTACGTCGATTGAGGGCAGAAACACGCCAATTCAGGCGAATGTTGAGAAACATGACAATCTAAAAAATATTAGGGAAACCTGCCATTCCAGTGAAGATTTAAAAAACATGCCATCTCAGATGTCAAATTTTTGTTGATTGTTTTAGGTTGGTAACACTTTCTTGAGAATGTTATATTATAGTTAACAAAATTTTACTCTTGAAATCAATATTAAAAATTAAGAAAAGTATAATTATTAATAATAAAATTATTAAAGGTTCTACCGACTTAGCCATAAATATTCAACAAAATATTAATTATTTTGACTCATCAATTTTTCGTTTACAGTGTTAACAACTTAAAAAAATCAATAAAAATTTGACACCTGAGATGGCATGTATTTGAAATCTTCACTGGAATGGCAGGTTCAAATTTTTCTTGACGTCTTTTGGTATTAAAACAAGTATATATGATGAATAGTTCCCTTTTTGAACAAGCCGTGTAGGCAATAGAGCCACTAACTATCCTTGTCCCATCCTCCCCTACTATAGATTTAGGTTATTAGATTTAAAATTCTAAAGTCGACTTTTGGCCGCTTTTGGATGCGTTCTGGCCCACTGTGCGTTGACATGATCAGCCCATTTGAAACCACCATATGGGAGCGCTTGTGCCATTGTCCAGCCATACAAATTATTGGCATCGAAGATATTTTTCACATTTCTAGGAATTTATGAATGTTGATCACAGATAACGTTAGTTACACAGAACACCTACCCTCACGCAATTTAATTACCGCGCATTATTTTTCCTTATTTTTTGGTTGAGAATTGAAATTGGGGAACATTACTATAAGAATACTATCTTAGAATTCTTTCATTCTGTCCGGGCTCGATCAGCTGTGAAGGATAGTCTTATGTGACTCTCCTTAGGTAGAAACAGAAAAGAAAAAAGGCGTTACAGTTCAACAGTAAGAATTTGCTATAGGTTTAGGGAGGAGCCAAGGTACGATTACTTTATAAACAATCTTTAATAATGACAAATACTAACTCAACATAATATGTGCTGTTAATGTGAACCAATAGGAAAAATTTTATTCCTTTTCTCTTTCTGTTTAAGAAAAGAGTAACGTAAATTGATGTTTTATCTTTTTTGCTCATCACATTTTCTCGCGCTCTCTCTTCCTCTCTGGGTATAAGGTGAACTACAGTTTTTAATCCTATTCTCTTGTGACTCCCATAAGAGAAATTCACTTGAATTTTTTATTTTTGTTAATTTGGTTAATAATGATAAGCTGTCCCCATTTACCCCAAAAATTTGAAAACTCAGGGTAAATGGGGATAGCTTGTCATTATTAACTAAATTGACAAAAATCAAAGATTGAAGTGTATTTCTGTTATTGGAGTCATAAGGAATAAAAAAAAATTGTATGATTTTTAAGTCTGTTTTCTTTGAAATGCGAGACAAAATACTGAAACAGTTTGACTTTGATTTTATTTTGAATTTTTTTTGTTATGGAGTTCATTTAATTTTTATTTCTTTAAATAATTAATTCTTTGTTTAAACTGAAAAAAGTGTTAAATTGTTCTTGTAAAGAATAAAGATGAAAATAATTTTAAAAGAATTTGTGTGACAAATGGCTTAGAGATTAAATTTCAGAGTAGGTGTATTATTTAAAAAGGAATTATTTTTCATTAAAGAATTTTTTAGAATTTATTGTGGTGATTTATTTTTAACAAAAGATTTTTTATGCAAGTTATTTTCATAAAAAACAAAATATTAATAATATACTAAAATTATTATTAAATAAATTATAAAAGTATTAAAGTGATAAAAAAATTAAATTGTATAAACAATTTTGGTAAACTAATTTTTACATTTATTATATTATTGCAATTATAAGGTATATTAAGATCTTAATTATTTTAAACTAGCAACTTTGTCGTCCGCAAGCGGCCGACTACGTTGCTAGTGTGCATTAACCATATTTTTTATTCATTTTTTTTTCAAAAAAATTTAATATTAGAAATGTAAAAAAAAATTCTTTATATTGGATCTACCACCCAAGTAGCAAGGAATATTGCTCGAATGTCAAGCTGATATCAAGCGGCAATATTTTTGTGACATTCAGGCGAAATCATAATGTCCTCTTCACGGGGACATTCCTCGGCGATGTATCTATATGATCTATGTGACGGCCTTTCACACAAAAAATGTAACGCATTACAAAACTTACATTCTACATTTATTAAACCTAAATAATTCTGTGGAACTTTACTTTCATTGAAATCTTTAAAAGACATTATTGCAACTCCTGCAGTTTTTTTATTCCAATTATCGTTTTTACATGCCAAATTCTTTTCTTGACGCACTTTCTTTTCATCTTCCGTTTCCGTAGAAAATTTTTTCTTCTTAAATGACAAATTATTTTCTTGACGCACTTTCTTTTCATCTTGAGTTTCCATTGATATATTGCTTTTCCTACATGCCAAATTTTTATCCTTGCGTATTTTCTTTTCATCTTCAGTTTTTATAGATAATTTCTTTTTTTTTGCATGTCAAATTTTTTTTTGCGCTCTTTCTTTTTTATATCTGTTTTATTACGATTACGTTTTCTCAATCTCTCATTCTCCTGTCTTATTATTTTCTGCTCATATGTAACTTCGCGCCTAGCCTTCCTTTTTCTTCCCTTCTCTTTAATTGCTCGAATTATCTTTTTATCATTTTCTTTACTCAGAAAATTCTTCATTTTTAAATATTCATGTGGTGAAATTTTGTTCACATTATTATCAGTTGTACGAATTATTTTCTTTTCACTAGTGTCATTTAGAGAATGTTTAATTTTTAAATATTGTGTTAATAGAACTCTGTTAATATTATTACTGTGCAAAGTATTAAAAACAGAACAAGAGTTTAAAATATAATTTTTATGTTCCTAAGTTCAATTTATGAAAAGACGGTTCTAATTATATTCTCTATTATCGAATTCCTATTGTGAGACGTTCTTACTGCCAGAAAATGATTTAAGCGATTATTTTCAAACATTGACTTAAAATGGTTTTTCATTTTGTTATTATCAGTTTCACAATTTACACGGTTTGGCATTACGTTAAATAATACAGATGTTGCAAATGCTATTGCATATACTCCACACTAAACACTACCAAAAAGTTGTTGATTAACAGCTTCAAAAACTACTGTTGGTTTAAAAGGGAACAATCTAATTAAACATTTTATTTGATGCACAATTTTCTGGGGCTCTAATACAGGTAGGGGAGAGTGATAAACAGTGGGACAGTTTAAACAGTAGGTCACTTTAATTTTCTGAAAAACTACTAAAGAAACTCGACCAAAATTTAAATGTAAACCATGTTTATGACAACAAACTATATATACGCATGCGCATTTATACTTACACAGCGACTAAAAATGTGATTTTTTATGCTAAAAAACATTAAAAAATTCAAAATTTATAATTAATACAATTATTGTTCGGCAACATTTGAAAAATAACACTTCATAAGAGAACGACTATTCAATTTTTCCTCCAAATTGTTTTTATGTTATGACGAAATTATGACGTATGATCAGCAGTACTGTAAACGTAAAAAAAAATAATAACAATTTTTTATATGAAACTTGACATCGTATTATAAAAATGTAAAATATTATTAAAATATAAGTGTTTTGCAACATTTGTTAACGTTATTTAATGCAAAACATATATATTTATAAAGTATAAAGCAGAATATTTTTATTGAAACAAATATTCATTATTTAATAATAGGTGTCCCACTGTTTAACACAAACCTTGAAAACAAGAAAAATGTATCAAGTTCCAAAAACTTGAAATTTTTCTATTTAATAACAATATAATTTAAATAGAATATATGCATTATGTGGAAAAGAGTTCAAACTTTATGGTAATTCCAAAAAGTGGACAAAAATATATAAAATTGAAAAAAAGTGATCTTATGCCATTTTGAATTGTCTAGATAGAGAAACGCAATGTTAAACGAAGGAAGTACTTATGTTATGTTCCTTGGTGTAAGAAAGAAAGGTATGCATTACCTATTCAGTTTTAGACTTTCTTTATAGTTTTTTCACGTGATAAAGGGACAAAGAAATTATTACCTGGGTCCTCAGAGTTATTAATTAATCCTCTTTAAAAGATTGCAGGTCAAACGAACCCTCATTTGCAAAATAAAGATATATCTTTCTCTCTCCATAACTTGTTCTTTTCTCTGTCACCGAAAACCCAGCAGGGGTCCGGACGGAATGAATGAATGAATGAATGAATGAATGAATGAATACCAAGATTATTATAGTTAATTATAATTTTGGGTATCATATTATTTTGCTACATTATACACAAAGTAACATTTATGTACAGTATTACAACAAAATATTTATTTGACAATTATAGTATAATAATCTTTGTATTCATTCCGTCATTCATTCACATTTTCTTAGTACTTGAATTTTCTCATTATTATTAGATTATATATACATATTATATCTTTACTTTGATAATTAGGGTTCTCGAAGGTTTCTACCTGAAATTTTTGTTGTCAAAACAGCTTTTGGTTGAGGGTTCATAAGATGGTCGATGACCTTTTAAATACTGTAATGAAAGGGGTCGCTGAAACCGTATATGACCATGAAAATTTTTTTTGACGACCCATTTTCCCGCAACCACCCCCTTGCACCTACTCACGGGGGTTGGAGTTTCAAAAAAAAAAAATCGAGTAGTGTGTCAATTCCAATGTTTTTTGGGTCGCTTAATCCGAAAAATACCACTAAAAACAAATCCTTAACCCCCTACAACCCCTGGGAGGGGGTTGGAATTTCATTGTTCACGAAAATTCGAGTACGGTGTTTAATCCTATGTTTTTTGGGGCGCTGAAACCGAAAAACGCCACCAAAAACAAGTCATTTCCTCCCTTAACCCCCTACAACCCCCTGAGAAGGGGTTGGAATTTCAATTTTTACAAAAAGTCGAGTACGGTATCTATTCCTATGTTTTTTTGGTCGCTGAAATAAAAAAACACCAACAAAAACACATTCTTTACCCTTTTAACCCCCTACAACCCCTGGAGGGGGTTGGAATTTCATTTTTCACGAAAAGTCGAGTACGGTGTCTAATCTTATGTTTTTTGGGTCGCTGAAACCAAAAAACATCACCAACAATAAAGTTTTCTAGAAAGTTACCTATGATTACACAAATACGCACCTACAATGTCTTAAGGAAATTTATTTTTCTACACTTAGCGCCGTGAAAAATGATATTCCAACCCCCTCCCAGGGGTTCTAGCGGGTTAAGGGGGTAAAGAATTTGTTTTTGGTGGTGTTTTTTGATTTCAGCCCCCCAAGAAACGTAGGATTAGACACCGAACTTGACTTTTTGTGAAATTTAAAATTTTAACCCCCTCCCAGAGGGTTGTACGGGGTTAAGGAAAGAAAGGATTTGTTTTCAATGGTGTTTTTGGGATGAAGCGACACAAAAAACATTGGAATAGACACCATACTCAATTTTTTTTTTAATTTGAAACTCCAACCCCCGTGAGTAGGTGCAAGGGGTGTTTGCGGGAAAATGGGTCGTCAAAAAAATTGTTCATGGTCATATTCGGTTTCAGCGACCCCAAAAACATAGGAATATGGGGTTGTGTTTTTTGGGACCTGAATTTTTTTTTGTACCTGTGTTATTATTGAAGCAATATATGATCGTAATCGTGAACTTCTGAGGAAAACGAATATGTCAAAATAAATTAAACAGTGTTTATATTTAAAAATTTTATAATTTTTTTGAAAAACTCATTAAGCGTCATAAAATAATATTGTCATTAAGCCCGAGAACGTCATACAGGCCCCCGCTGTAATTGACTTACTCGAGGTCTGAGCCCGGGACAGGCCGATAGAGTGAGGATATACCACTTCCCTTTTCAGGACCCAATCCGTGATCGCTCGATTCGTCCTAACAGTCTTGGGTTGAGGGAAATTTTCTTATTATTGTATATGCGATATAGATGATAACCGTTTAATCCCAGTGAGTGGAAATGGTGTATTCATACTTAACTTACCAACACCTATCCCCGAGGACGCCACTCAGGCCTACCGTAATATCTGCCACTCGCGAGAACTTAATATAGGCCCAGATTGGTAGAGTGGGGGTATAACACTTCTCCTCAATGGAGTGAAACGGCTACTGCTGATGTAAGATAAACATAGAGCAACCGACTACCGTTTCAACAACATTGTAGTAGTGTTGCTAAAAAAAGATTCTAATAGTCTCAGGTAACTTAACTTGATTATTATAAAGTTTATAATATTTTTCTGCAATTTGTCGATCAATAACTTACTGCAGGTGTTGAATCTTCTTATATTATATTTGTCTTTTTCATTTTTGTATTGGGCCCAAAAAATATATTCCTATTTTTGTATAGTATTAATAATTATATATGTATTTTGAAGATAAATATGGATATTGCATGATATTGGTATTGAAGATATTTGTTTCTTTTGGTTGTCTTAAATGTTTCATATAAAAAATACTTCAACCCATTTAGTTTTTTTGGTATTAAATAACATTGGCATTAAAGATATTACGATTTTGAGGATAAAGAAAGATATTGGATAACATTAGTATTGAATATATTTTAATAATGCAACAAAAATATTGATTGTTTTATAATAGTGGAAGCTGTCTTTTGGAAAAATTTTTTGGTATTGGGTAATTTTGGCATTAAAGATATTTGGATTTTGAGGATAATAAAATTGATATTGGATAACATTGGCATTGAATATATTTCGATATTGAAAAAAAAATATTGACTGTTTGAGAATAGAGGATGCTGGCTTTTGGAAAAGTATTTAAATAGATAGAAAGAGGTTTGAATATTGTTTTAAGGGTTAAAGTTGTTTTATGGGTTAAATAATAGTTTGTGAGTTGAATATTGATTTGAATATTAATAAAAAGTGCAGAGGAAAATAAGTTCAATAATAATCATTATCGAAAATGATTTAATGTGGAAAAATATTAAACAACGCTAATTCACGTTCATAAAAGATTATCATTGTTGCATTAGTTAGCTGAATTATAGTTAATGCAATATTTTATAGGTGAAACACATGTAAGTAAATTTTTTAAAGCAATAAACTAAAATAAACGATTTGTTTTGAAAATTGGCTTTATCAACAGTTTGAAAGTTGAAGAAGGATACCATGTCGAACATAGAAGAGTATTTTATTTTAAGTAATGAAGATTTTAAAATTATTGAAAATGTAAATGAAATGTTAAATGATATGCAAATGTATAAATTTCAAGAATTATCAAAAAATGATTCAAATTCTTTTTTCATTATGCAAAGTACTTTGTATTTACAAATGCTTGATTTAATTGTTCCAATTAGAGAAAGAGTTAAACATATTCAAATAGTTTTTAGCGGTAATAACAATTCTGGTCATTGGATTTGTGTTTATTACGATGGAGTAAGACTTTATATTTTTGATAGCCTTAATGCAGGGTGTTTGAATATTCACCAAATAGAATATTTAATTAGATTGTTCCCTTTTAAACCAACAGAATTTTTTGTAGATGTTGATCAACAACCGATTGGTACAGTTAAGTGTAAAGTATAATGCAATAGCATTTGCAACATCTGTATTGGTTAACAGTGTAAATTAAAAGATTAATTTATGAAACTGATAATAATATAATGAGCAAGCATTTGATATCATTTTTTGAAAACAATTAATTAAATAATTTTCCGGCAGTTAGAATGTCTAATATTAGGATTTCGATTTGTAGAGAATGATTGGAATTGTCTTTTCATAAATCGAGCTAAAGAAGTTCAAAATGGTGAACTAAACCTTTCATATTTTTTAAAGACTTTTCCCAGTAAAAATGACAACAGAGTTCTGTCTACTGAAACTGAGAATGAAAAGAAAATACCCAAAAAAAAAGTTTGTCCTGTAAGATGAAGAAATTATCTACAGAAATTGAAGAGTGATTTACATGTTGATGTAAATTCAGTATGCACAACAGAAAATAATAAGAAAATAATTTCTAGTCTTATTGTTAGGGAAAATTTTGATCCTATGACATATCCTACAATGTTTCCTTATGGTGATCCTGGATGGACTGTTAACCTTAAGCATACTCAAGGTACTTGTAATTTTATTCATTTACAATTTTATATGTATCGTCTTTCATAGAGAAGAAAAAAGCGTGGATTGACACATGTGCGTTTAACTATTTGTTTACGTACACAAATTTGCGATTCAGAAACTTTAAATAAAATGATATGTGCTGAAATCACAGACGAAATAAAGAATCCAGAACTTTCTAACATTGTAAAGCGATTTTAAGTTCATGGGCCTTGTGGTAAACAAAATAGGAATTCACCCTGCATGGATCCTGAGATGGGTCATTTAAATGTATTGCTGACAATTCGACGATCGTAGCATTGTATAATCTTTATTTGAGTACAAAATTTAAAGGTCATATTGACTGGGCAATAATAGGTATTATATTATTATAACACCATAATGTTGAAATAGTAATACAGTAACGATAACAAAAATAATATTATTATTTTTGTGAGATCAAAATTCCAAAAAGTGTCCGTCAAATAAAAATAAATTTTTAATTTTTCATAAAAAATTGCAGATATCTCGCGCGTTTACGCGCGTTTCTTTTAGCTAGTTAGTTTTATAAGTTAAAAATTGAAAAAATGTTAAAAAAGTTTTTATTTTTGCGGCGTGTAAAATATCACTTCAGCTACTATGGAAATATCTAACAGACATATTTTTTCAAAAAATTTTCACTATCCCATTAGCGTGCCACCACTTAAACTAAAGATACGAAGGTTTGAGCACATCTAAATAGATGGTGAAAAAACAAAAATTTTAAGACCTTCAATGATGTACCTCTAATTGTATTCCTGTGGTAACAACTTAAAGATGATAATGAAAACCGTGATTTCATTTAAATTTATACATTTTTGAAAGGAACAACTGCATTTTTGCTTTAAACAGGTCAATCTATGGTCTAATCGAAACACATTTATTTTCTCACACATATATTTAAACACAAAAACGCCGCTTAAGGATTTTAAGTGAAATAAATATTATTAAGTTAAGAATATGCTTAAAACATTTTTTTGGAGTTTTTACCCCCTATTTTCTCAAAATTCTGACGTGCTATGCAAATCTGGGTGCCAAAATTGTGTTCAGAGGACGAAAATACTTTGGAAACTACTCCGATATCAAAAATAAAAAAAGTCTAATTTTTCAAGTTTATATGTAATTTATTAACATTAAACCCTGGCGGATAGGTTGTGCGCTTAGCCGACGTTTAAACGTCGAGGAGCTGACGTTTTGATTATTTTTACAGTTTAAATATAACAATAAGGTTGGGTAAGTATTAGAATATATAGAAAAAGTGTTCATGAATCAATAGATACCCTATTTATATTGGATTATTGAAAAATAAGTGAAAAAAAGTAATTTAAAGTAAAGTATATTTTTATGAAACTGGTAAAGATTTTGTCTGTATATAAACAAAAAGAAAAGTAAATGTAGAGAAATAATATGTAAAAAGTAGTAAAAAATAGTGGAAGAATGTAATTCTATTATTAAAAAGTGAAATTACCATTAAATAATTATTAAAATTAAATGATTAATAGTTCTCTAAAACAATTTATACTGAAACAGTATATACCGACAGCAAATTGCAAGTTGATGAAGTGCACCCACAGATGGCAGTGTTCGAGACATTTAAATATAATTATTATTAAGAAATAAGTCGAATAATAGAACTGCTTTTAAGATTTTAAACAAAAAAAATAATAATTAATGATCAATAATAAATAATTAATAATAATAATAATAAATTAACTACATTATAATTATTATTAGCGGTTAAAATCAGTAATTTTTAAAAAATTCAATTCATTACTTTTAAACTTATTACTAAAGGTTTATAGAGAGCGCCGATTTTAAATTTTTTAATCACTCAATAATTAAAAATGGCAGATGAACAATTTTACAAATTTGATTAATTCCATTAAAACTGATTAGTAGGGTGTTATAGAAGGCGCTGATTTCAAAATTTTTATTCACTAAAAAATTCAAAATGGCGTATGACAAATTTTGGAAACTCAATTAAAGGCCTAGGCAGAATAGCTTCGCGAAAGACGTTCGCGAACGTGAAACATCAGTTAGAAATGGACAGAGATTTATTTGTATCCTTTTCTATCTCATGCATCTCGTTCGTGAACGACTTTCGCGAATTTATTGTGCGTTCACTAAAAAATGCAAAATGGCAAATAACAATTTTTTAAAAATAAATTATTTTTATTGAAACTCATTACTAGAGGGTTATAGGGGGCGCTGATTTCGAAATTTTCATTCACTCAAAAATTCAAATAGGCGGAAGACAAATTTTAAAAACTCGATTAATTTCATTAAAGCTAATTACTAGGGCGCAGATTTTGAATTTTTTATTCATTCAAAAATTCAAAATGGTGGATGGCAAATTTTGAAAATTTGATTAATTCCATTAAAAGTCATTATTAGGGGGTAAAATGAGGCGCTGATTTAGAAATTTTAATGAATTCAAAAATTCAAAATGGCGGGTAACGAAGTTTTAAAATTCAATTATTTTTATTGAAACTCATTCCTAGGGGGTTATAGATGGTGCTGATGTCGAATTTTTTATTCACTTAAAAATTCAAAATAGCGGATGACAAATTATTAAAATTCAAGCATAAAGTTCCGATTAACCCAAACCTCCAATCTTTATGAAACTGTGTATATCTACGTATTTTGATGCGCTCTCACTATATCTGAATATGTGAAATTTCACTTAGAATGTTTCAAAAGTCTTCCACGTAGAAAAATGAATGTATATGCAATTAAAAATAAATGATTTTCACTCAAAAATAAGTAAAGTTTTACTTAATTTTAAGTGGATATACGGCTCATTTCATTTAAATAGTCATATTCGTGTCCCTTGCCAAAAAAAATTATTTGATATAACCTTAGATGAAATTAATTTGTTTATATAGTAAAAAGCAATAATTTTCAATAATTTTTCTACTTACTAGGACATAAAATTGATTTTCATAATATTCGCAGAACAAAAAGCAGGCAAAATGTCATAAGTGTAATGCGTCCCCGGAGACATTTTCAATGTTCAAATGAATGAAATGTCGAAAATATAGTGTTTAAACCAATTTAAAAAAATGTTTCGTGAAGTATTAGTTCTATATTTAATGAAAATCAAGTGTAGGTAATTTAACTTTATTTTATACAATTTCCAGAAAATGAAAATAACGTGTCCCTTACTTTTATATTTTTACGTTTTGCCGGCAGAATTTTCTACTTTTACCTGCTATTTAAATTACCTCATGAGCAAAAAAATTTCTTTACCATCGCATAAGCAGCAGAACACAATAACGAAGTGTGTGAAAGAAACGAAAACGATAGAAGTATAAATCTGCTCGTTTGTCATGGAAGCAAAAAAAGCCGAAACACTTTCGTAATTGAATTTCTGTCAACAGTGTAACGCCTTGAAAATGGTTAGAAAATATTTTGAATTTCATATCGGTATGGAATTTAATGTATTTTTGGATTTTCTTTCGAATGAGACCAACCCGGTCAATATAAGTATAACCGTTTTCATTTTATAAGCGAAAAACGAGCAAAATATCAACAGTGTAATGGTCATAAGTGTAATGCAAATTTGTATATATATATGGCTTCAGTGAAGGTAATAAATCATAGAAACAAATTTTGACCGAATCGCATCAGTCTTGAAATTATCCGCCATATTGGGTCGCCATATTGGATACACCATTTTAAATTTTGAAAATCTGACGTCATATTTGTAATTAGCAACACAAAGAAACCCCTAAGTAACGAGGTTCAAGCGAATCGAATCAACTTTTAAATTTTCATGGTCGCCATTTTAGGTCCGCCATTTTGAATATTTTAAATCTGATTTCAAATTCGGATTCAGCGACCCCAAAAACCTTAGTATACTTATCACCAGTCAAATTAAATTATATTTAGTATTAATATTTTATCAAAAATTGACAGAAAACATTTTTTATAAGTTATGTCGATTTCTGCCAAAAAAAACCGTCTGCAATAAGAAATATATGACTTTAATTTTGTGACCACTATTTATTTTGTTAATTTAACATGTTAAACTGTATAAAAAAATTAGTTTCAACCTTAAAAAAAACCATTTTCTTCTATAATAGAATTAAATGCTTTTAATAACAATAATCAATAATATAAAACCAATATAAATTACATTCAAATATTTTCTAACTTTCTAAATATGCTTCAAATAGAACAAATGATTTAAAGAGAATGTTTTTGAATCAAATTATTCTAATAATATAAATAATCAAGTTGTAAATTCAGATGTTCATTACATGAACATTTTGCTTCCTCTTTACGATCAGCAAAAAAATTTGCTTCCTCGTGGAGAAAGCATTAACATTGAAATAAACATACATAAATAATATAATAATATAAACATTTGAGAATACAAAATTCTTCAACTAAAATGTGAATTTTGGATTTTTTAACTTTCATTAATTCTTTAAATTTAAATCAAATGTATACTTTATATATACCGATCGATTCGTTTTAACGTAAGCAATACGATTTTATTCTATACTTACCGCTAGGTGGCAGCTACTAATCACGTGTTCACATGTGTCTCGGTTGATTTTGTTTAAATAAAACGGTTTAAGTTTGGTTTGTTCTTTTACAACCTTATAGTTATAAACACTATTTTGTGCTTGTTTTTAGTAAAAGTTTTTATTACCTGCACCATTTGCCTTAACTTGGCTCTCTGATTTGAATTTTTTCTAACCTAACATTGAACTGATATACTTGTGTGAAGTTTTTTGTTTTTCTAACTTAAATTGGAACTGCTTTCTCTCAATTTACTTTTTATTTTTACTTGAATGATTATTTGTGTGCAAAAATGGCCTCTAGTGTTGAAAATTGTGCAAAATGTGGTAAAGATATTACACGTGCTATTCCTACTTTGTGTAGAAAGTGTAATCTTCCTTATCATCCCAGCTGTGCATTACAGCTGTCTACTTTGCCTGATGGGTCGTTCACCAAATGTTGTAAACCTAGGTCATTGTCTCCTTCAAATAATTCTCAATCTTCACAAACCTCTGTTAACTTGGATAGTATTTTGAGAGCTATTAAGGATTTATCAACAACAGTTTCTAATAATTTTGCCACTATGACTGAAAACATGTCATATATCAACAAAAAATTTGGTGACACACTGTGTAGGCTGAGTAATATGGAAAGCAGAGTTGTTGATTTGACAGAGCGTCTTAATGTTGTCGAAGGCCAGACTTGATAAATCTGAGGCAAATGGTTCTATAAAGATTGATTCTAATTCAGTAACTAATGTCTGTGTAAATGAACTTGTTGATCGAAATGAAAGAAAGAACAATCTTGTTTTATTTAATCTTCCAGAATATGACACTTCGTCAAATAATAGTGGTTCTTTGAAATCTGTGGTTACGACTAAATTAAAAAAATTCATTCAAACAGATGATCTTGAAAATATACGCACATTTAGAATTGGTTCTAATGCGTAGGTTTCTCGTAAGCCTAGCCCTGTTAAGATTGTATGTGAGACGGAAGAGAAGGCACAAACAATTATAAAAAAATTTGTAAGTGTCAAAAGAGACTCAACACGTTCAAGGGAGTTGGAAGATCTTTGGATGTCGAATGACAGGACGGTTATGCAGAGGGAGGAGATTAAGAGAGTGCGGGAGCAACTAGAGACCCGTCGATTAGACGGAAGAATGAAAGTGTCAATGGTCTACCGGCGTGGAATCCCTGCACGGAGAGAACTCTCTTACGAATATTGCACGACGGGCTGTTACTATTTTTCCAACAGAATATGTTTTGGAAATATCGCTTGAGACTGGAGTTATTTTTTCACGAATTTATGAGTTTATAGAAAAACGGTGCTGTGTGAAATATTCGTATAAGTCTACATACTAATTCTACAACAAGTGTATGCAACAAACGCTCCAGAAACATGACGAAAATGCACAACGCCTTTCTTTGCTACATTTGCTCGAAATCCATGAAAAATCAGCATGGATTTCTTGCAAATCGAGCTGAAACGTAACGCGCAGGCGTCGTGAATTTCGTCAATGAAAGAAATCGAAACGCATAGGAATAGAAATTCGTCGCGCACGCGCGTTACGTTTTTCCTCGGTTTGCAAGAAATCCATGCTGATTTTTCATGGATTTCGAGCAAATGCAGCACACAGAGGTGTGGAGCGTTTGTAGCAACAGTTGAGTGGAGAATTTGTACGTGACTTTTACTATTCGCGCACTGAAACTAGTGTTGCACTTAACGCATGAATCTGACCTAAATTAGCAAGGCGCTTCTGTTACGAAAAGCGAATAGCACCTACTTGTGCGTTATTAGTAACAGAGTTCTCTCCGTGTAGCATAATTAAAATCCCCCCTAGAAATCGCACATACACTCTTACAGTCCAAATAGATGCGTGTAAGGAGAATCTGTAGTGATTTCCTCACTTGGTGCCCAAGGTTGTGTCCCTTCCTTGAGATAAACTTATTTTATTTATGAAAGTATGTTCTATGAAGTTCTATCTATGAAAGTGATTTAAGGAAATAGATACAGAACTAAATGTAGACATTGTGATTTAGAAAAAATTAGTATTATTGAACAATAACAATTATTTTTGAAATTAATTGATATAATGGTAAAGCAGATTCAATTTATCAAAAATTAATCTTCTCCTTTGATAATAATGTAATTTAATTTATGTTATTCTTTATTGTATAATCTTATACTGAACTTTAACCTTTATAGCGCCTACCTAGATTTAGTTAATATTTTATATTTTGTATTGTTACTTACGTAACTATTAGAATTTAGGAGTACTTTTGTACGAAAGGGCATGTCCCTTTAATAAATGAAATTTGAAATTTGATATATCACCTTAAATGCTATTTAAAAATTTTTTCGATTAAAAAAATGTTTTTTTAAAAAGACGATAATTTTTTTTTGGGGGCATTTTTTAAAATCCTTTCTTCCATTTTGAGATATTAGTGTGATAAATAAGCCAACCAAATTTTACCCAAGTCCATTAAAACCTGTTAAAGTTATCGTGTTCACAAAAAAGGGGTCCACACATACATACATCCGGACAGTTGATCAGGATCTTATATAACATGTTTCTATACAGACAAAAATTTGTTTTCGACATTTTTAAAAAATTTTATAAACGAAAGGACTACAAAGCTTCTTTCACGAGGAAGCAAAATAATTAAAAAGTAATTAAAAATATTATTATTAATTTTAGACAGACTCAATACTGTAACCCAAAATAATTTTTATATGTATTATCAGTTTCTAATTTTTTGTATAGTGTTTAATATAATTTATTATAACATATAAATTATAATCGTGTTAAAAAAATGATTCTCTCTTGAAGATGTAATTGAAAAACACAACTACTTAAATTTTGTATGATTGAAAACAAAATAATGATATCAGCAAAAATTGTATCATCCTTCTATTATAAATGAAATTTGAGATTTTTTTCTAAATTTGCAAAATATGTAACGTATTTACAAACAAATATATTAAAAATTTATAATTTTTTTTGGGATTTTGGAAGGGTACCTATATTGTTTCAACTTTCTTTCAATTTTTTGGAGAACGCCGAATAACCAGAATATTTCTATTATTCTACAGTAAGTTTGATACAAGAATGCGATAGAATCAAAAACACCTATATCTATTCTTTGCAGAAGAGGTTTACCGATATAGTTTTATTACGAAAATTATTGCTTTCATCCAATGAATTGGAATGAATTGAATGAAAAAATAAAATGAAAAAAAAGAAGAATTGCATAAAGTACAACATTATTTTATCATACACATGCCTTTCTACGTGGAAGACAAGGTCTTTGAAATGAAAAATCGAATTATTTATAAGTAAATGTGTTTAACTTATTGTGATTTTTAGATCGTGGCATATATTAAATGTGCAATTAGTAAAACTTGAAATTTCACTTATTCAAATTCAGAGTAATTTTTGAAGATGTTATTTTTATAGAAATTCTTAATAAATAATTTAATGTCCATCGGAATGACAGTACCAGCATCAGAAGTATTTCCTTGCAACTCCTTTAATGGAGATGAACGTAGATCTTGTGTGAGAATATCGTCGTCACTTAGTACTAAATTCTCAGGATCAATTAATTTCACACCATCATCAACAGCGTAATCATCAGAAAGTGTAATTTGACCAGCACTTGTAGAAGGTCCTGAATCAATAGTCGAAACTGTGTAATTTAAAAATAAATTAAAATATTGAAAGCATAATTAAGATTTTATAGTTATAATACTGTAATATAAATAAGAGAATTTTTTTAGAAAAGTTAAGAATAATAAATATAAATTATTATCGCAATCATATAATAAACTATTATTAAAACAACTAACTGAATTAGTTACATGAAGTCTTAGAAATATGTAAAAAATACAATAATTGTTTATGCCCTTAAGAAATGAAAAATTTACGTCTTGTAAAATTTAACTTTCTTCTAGGAGATTTTTGCTTTTTCAAATCTTCGTTTACAATTTCTAGGTCTATGACCTTTTCTTGAGATTCTCATAATTGCTGCTTAAGCAATAGTATTTCATTATTCAATCTTTGTGTTTCTGACAATTCAGAGAGAAGAGAATGTGACTGATACAATTTCTTTCTTTGATCAAAACTTTTTTGGTCCATCATTTTTTTAAGACTTCAATATCTTTGCTTTTGCTTCCTCGTGGAGGAAGCTTTGTAGTCCTTTCGTTTATAAAAATTTTCAAAGTGGCGGAAACAAATTTTTCTCTGTATAGAAATATGTAATATAAGATCCTGATCAATTGTCAAGATGTATGTATGTGTGTGTATGTGTGTGTGTGGATCCCTTTTTTGTTTAGAAGATAACTTTAACCGGTTTTAATAAATTTAGATAAAATTTGGTAGGCTCATTTATCATATTAATATCTTAAATCTGAACAAAGGATTTTAAAAAATACCCAAAAAAAAATTTTATCGTCTTTTTTCCAAAAATTTTTAAATAGAAAAATTTAAGGTTATATATAATAAAATCGTATTTCTTACGTCAAGACAAATCGATCGGTATATATAAAGTATAGTTTCAATTTAAATTTAAAGAATTAATGAAAGTTAAAAAATCAAAAATTCACATTTTGGCTGAGAAATTTTGTATTTATTTAAATTCAAGTTTAAATATAAAATATTTGTGTTCCTTGCATTAAAACGAATCGATATAATTGGAAATAATTATAAATTATATATTATTTTTTATTAATTTTTAGAAATTTCAGCTAAAATGTGAATTTTTCATTTTTTAACATTCATTAATTCTTTAAATTCAACTCAAATCTATAGGTACTCAAATGTTTATATTATTATATTATTTTTGTATGTTTATTTTAATGTTAATGCATTCTCCACGAGGAAGCAAATTTTTTTGCTGATCGTAAGGCGGAAGCAAAATGTTCATGTAATGAACATCTGAATGTACAACTTGTTTTAGCCTGTATTTATAAAAATCTTACTTTAGGTAATTAATTGATCACAGTTATAACGAACAGAAATTTATTTAAACTTTTAAAATAAATCTTAACATTATAATACTAACTCGAAGTATTTTAATTTTTTTAAAAAGTGTTTTAACCTAGGTGCGAGTTGGCGGTCGGCCCCAAGTTGGGCCAAGCATGTGCTCAGTCGGCCCACCTTGGGCAGCCAGAGGACGGGCCGACTAGCGAATTGATAACGTCAACCGACCTATGGTCGCTTCAGTTGGCCCAACTATGGCTGCCAAAGGTTGGCCGACCTTGGCATTAAAATTTTTGACGACCAATAAAAAATAAAATATAAAAATTTGTTATACGGATAACATATATTAGTAATTGAGGAGCCGGGAGGAACAACTCGCCGAGCGCTCGGCTGGATGCTCTAAAGCCAGTCAAACGACCCAAAATGTTGGAAAAATTGAAATTCGAAATTTTGATATTTAAAACGTATTACCCTGTTTGATATAAAAAGGCGCATCTTTTTTTCCTTTGATTTTTTTCATAAGACAAAAACCTTGGATATTAAATGGAAAAAAATGAAAAAAAAATTTTCACGAATTTCAATAAATTTTTAAACTTAAATGGTCGTATCTTTAACAAATTTTAATAAAATCACTTGTCATTTCGTATACACACTTATCAGGGTACATAGAAGACGATAGGATGATAAAAAATTAAAGAATTATTTATTTTTTAACAATAATTAATTATAAATACTGAACGGTCGGTAATCGCGTTTTCTAACCTTTGACGAAAAAAAGTCTTTGGGAAACTTTAAAATTTTTTAAACTTCCAGTGAGAAATTTGTTTATCATAATATAAGGAAGTTTTCTGGAAATTTTCAAATCGATTCATTTATAAGTTTTAAAAGAAAGTTATACATATATATATATATATTATATATATATATGAGAGATTCTTTTTCAATCGCCCCAGCCCAAAAACTCAAAGTTCTGGGATTGGCTTCATACTTTGGTAAATTGTTGTCCTATATGATAGTAATAAATCCCTAAAATATAAACTCATTAAAAAAATATTTGTAGAAAGTAGAGGGGGTTGAAGTTTTGACTTTAAGGGTAACATTGTCATTTTCAAATCCGTATAACTATGGCAAAAGTTAATGGATTTTAATTTATCTATAATGAATTTTAATGCATTTTTCATGTACTTTTCAAACATGTATACGAAATTTAAAAAAAAAAATTTTGACCCCTTTTTTTCTAAATCAATCCTTTATTTTTCGATTTTCACCCCTTCGGGTATTTTTTTTGTATTTTCATTGGAAAGCTGAGGTTTTTTCCCAAGAGCTATATAAATATAAAAGTGGGACAACGATTCATATTCGAATTTTGGGAGAAACAGAATATTAAAGTAGGCGGTGCCAATAAGGGTGCCGTTAAGGGTAACATTGTCATTTTCAAATCTGTATAAATATGGCAAAAGTTAATGGTTTTTAATTTATCTATAATGAATTTTAATGCATTTTTCACGTACTTTTCAAAAATGTATACAAAATTAAAAATAAAAATTTTGACCCCTTTTTTCAAAATCAACCCTTATTTTTCGATTTTCACCCCTTCGGGTATTTTTTTTGTATTTTCATTAGAAAGCTGAGGTTTTTTCCCATGAGCTATGTAAATATGAAAGTGGGACAACAATAATTTTGTGAGAAACATAATGTTAAATTAGGCGGTGCCTACCTAAATCCTCAAAGATGATCTCCAGGTATACCCCTTATCGGCACCGCCAACTTTAATATTCTGCTTCTCACAAAATTATTGTTGTCCCACTTTCATATTTACATAGCTCATGGGAAAAAACCTTAGCTTTCCAATGAAAATAAAAAAAATACCCGAAGGTGTGAAAATCAAAAAATAAGGGTTGATTTTGAAAAAAAGGGTCAAAAATTTTTTTTTTTTAAATTTCGTATACATTTTTGAAAAGTACGTGAAAAATGCATTAAAATTCATTATAGATAAATTAAAATCCATTAACATTTTTCATAGTTATACGGATTTGAAAATGACAATGTTACCCTTAACGTCAAAACTTCAACGCCCTCTACTTTCTGCAAATATTTTTTTTATGAGTTTATATTTTAGGGATTTATTACTATCATATAGTCAACAATTTACCAAAGTATGAAGCCAATCCCAGAACATTGACTTTTTGGGCTGGGACGATTGAAAAAGAATCTCTCATATGACATTAATCATTAATATTCGTAATTCGATTACTATGAAAACTATTTCGAGTTAGACTGAAGGCCCGCTTTACTGAGTCTTGCCTTTTCTTTCGTCCATGAGACGTCGTATCAACGCCACTCGGTATGTGTCGCCAGGCTTGGGAATCCCCAAGCGTCAGGCCCGTACTACAGCTGCCTGGACCTTTTTCTTTTTAAAACAGTCAAACGACGCCTCCTCTATTTTTGCTTCTCATGTCCCCACCACATGGTCAGTAACGACCGTATGACACATGTAGTGCGACTTTTCTCAGACCCCAGCTACCTGTCCAATTGCTCATCGCGCCCTATGCGAACCATCACAGCTCGTAGTTACGACTACAGTTTTGGACCAGGCAGTGCGGTCTTCTTCTTCTTGTTCTTCTTAAATGACTTTAGGCGATGCCAACTGTCAGAACAAACCCAACTGTCAGAACAAACAGGCATTGCGGTCTCTAACCCATCAATGGTTGTTATCACTTCTGCAGGCCCAATCTCTGGGCTTCTCTCTGCAGAATCCATTTCATTGACATTCAAGTCAACACTCTCTTCGTCATCAGCGAAGTCTAACTCGACTGGAATGCTTCCATCTGGCATTTTCCTTAAACTGTCGTGGCTATAATTGTAAGTTCTACTACCATTTAAGGACTTTATGGAATACCGATCACCGTCAAGGACCTCGGTCACCAAAAATGGGCCCCTAAACTTAGGAGAAAGTTTTGTTTGATTTTTTTCTTCATTTTTGATTAATACAAAGTCTCCTACTTGGAGTCTTTTTATTTTAGCTTTATTTTTGTCATATCTAGATTTATCGTATTTCACACTAATTTCAATATTAGCCTGTCCGAAAGGCCGTGCCACTTTACGGATTAAAAACTCTAATGGGCTAGCTTTAGTAACTCGATTGGTTGTACAATTCATTGCCAACTGCATTTCGTTTACAACATTCTGCCACGAACTTCCATTCGTTTCAGCTGCGGTAAACATATTCTTATGTGTGCCCATAACGCGTTCTACTTGTCCGTTAGCCCTGCTAGCCCTCGTGGCTACTAGATGCATTCTTATGTTTTGGGAAGCGCAAAACTCTCGGAATTCTTTTCCTGTAAAACATCTACCCTGATCAGCTATTATACGAGTCGGAGGACCGAAAAGGGATATAGCCTGCCTTAAGGCCTTAATGTTATTTAGTGAGTCGATTTTGCGTGTGTGATACAGCAAAACATACTTAGTGAATGCATAGATCAGAACGATAATATAATCTTTGGCGTCGTTCTTGCCACTCAATTTACCTGTTATGTCTAGGTGCACAGTATGCCAGGGTACACTATTCTTTGGTATAGGGTGTAGTTCGGATAGTACTTTCCCTGAGCTTGACTTCGAGAGTTTACAAGTAAAGCAATTTTCAACGAATTTGCGAACATACTTGAACATACATACTTGAAAGAAAGTCTGCATGAGCCATGCGTTTGCCTTCTCTATACACGATATCAAAATAAAAAGATTGTAAATATGCCCACCATCTATATACCCTAGGCGTTAAGTCAGCTTTCTTTCGGGAAGATTTCAGAGAGTTACAATCAGTTATTACTGTAAATTTTCGTCCATGCAGATAATGACGGAAGAACTTAACCGAGTTGTGTACCGCTAAAGCGCGTTCCACACTTAAACTTTTCGGACGCCCGACACGTGAAACGTGCCCCCTCTTCAATACTAACTTCTCCTACGTCAGGAGGGGAATGCATTTGGTAGATGGAGAAGAGGGGGCACGTGTGTCGTGTCGGACGCCCGAAAAGTTTAAGTGTGGAACGCGCTTAACGTCTCCAAATCGTAGGTGTGGTATTTTGACTCAGCTGTACTAGTCGCCCTACTATAATATTCGACAACCCGCTTAGAACCATTAGCTTCTTGCATCAAGACGCCGCCGTATCCGTCAGAGCTAGCGTCTGCGTACAACTCGACCAGAAGATCTGGGTTGAAAATAACTAATACTGGTTCGTTGGATAGTACTGAAATAATTTTTCTACGAATGCTTTCGTTTGTTGGGGACCAATCAATATTTCTTTTGTCGCCTGAGGTTAGTGTGTATAATGGCTTCATTATTTGTGAGAAGTTGAGGATAAATTTTCGAATGTAGGATGCAAGGCTTATGAATTGTCTCAGTTGAGTGACTGTCTGTGGTGGACGCAGTTTAGTTAAAGCCTCGATCTTACGAGGGTTAGGCCTGATTTCACCGGCCTGTACTTCGTATCCGAGATAGTGTATCGAGGTTTTCAGGAACGAACACTTCGAGAAATTGAAAGAGATTCCAGCTTTGACGAGGATACCGATTACTTCTCGGTTTCTTTCTAAAGCTTCCTCAATAGTGGAGGCAATAATCAAAATATCGTCCATATAGACAATGACATAAGTATATGCGAGCTTTCCTAAGGCTTTCATAATGGCTCGTTGGAAAACGGCTGGTGCGTTTTTTAGCCCAAAGGGCATTGTTAAGTATTCATATTGGCCATCGGGTGTAACAAAAGCGGTGTGCTCAATAGAATTTTGGTGGACAGGGATTTGATAAAACCCATTTGCCATGTCGAGGCACGTGAAGAACTTTGCATTACCTAGCCGCGCGATTTGGTCAGCAATAAGGGGTAGGGGAAATTTATCAGATACCGTATTATCATTTACTCCACGATAATCTACACACAAACGATAAGTACCGTCTTTCTTGTTGGTAAGTATTACTCGACTGGCATCAGGAGCACAGCTGGGACACAGCCTATCTCTCTTCAGCACTAAAACGAAACGGTCGCATTTGTACTATTAAGTTGGGGTTTTGTAATCTTATTTCTAGTTCTGCCGTATTTACGCAAGAACGTGGGAATCCCTGAAAAAAAATCAGTAAACTCCTCTAAAATAGAAATAAGCATGGTCTTACTGTCGCCTGCTACATCGGTGTCAATATTTTGTAAATCGATTTTATAACCCGACACTAATTTATCATACGCGTTAACCGTTTTCTTTCTAGACAATTATAATCTATCTGAGGTTATGTTAACATTAATTCCTTGACTTAGAATTTCACGACCAATCATTATTTCGCTTTTTAAATAATTATCTGGAATAATGTGAAAGAGAATCTCCAATGTGTGCCCCCCGATCGCTACAATAGATAAAATCTGCAGTGTACAATTAACATTAACGTTTCCGATACCCCTTAATATTATTAAGTTATATTCTCTCGTTCCCGTAAATCGGGAAGCGACACTTTCTTTAATTAATGAGCATTCCGCTCCTGAATCAAAACAAAATGAAAATGACTCACCACGGTGGACCAAGAGTCCTGATGCAGCTGCCACAGCGCAAAAATCAATCCGGCGTTCGTTATTACCACCGCTCTTATCGCTGGTAGACGACGTGCATTTGGACGCGATATGTCCAACCACGCCACATTTGAAGCACGTTACGGGCTTACTCGTTGTGGTTGGCTTCATTGGCGTTGCTCCCAATTTCTCCTAGTCGGTGGATGTTCGGCAATTTGCTTTCTTGTGGCCCAATTTTCCACAAGAATGACATTTTACATTGGACGATGTTCTAAATCGTTTGTAATCAGTTGCTGCCTTGTCTCTTTGATCAGGTGCTGGCCTCTTTTTGTTGTAGGAAAATACCTTTAACTCATTTTGAAGTTGCGAGCTCGTGATTTTATTTCTGTTGTAATTGCTAAGCTCTGGAGCCGGTTGTCGGCTACACTCAAATTTTTCCACCTTGACGTGAAGGATGACAAAAGATGAGTTGCATAAACTGACAATCATCATCACTGACATCATTTGGGCGATTATTTTTCAAATTGATCAAGGTAGCTGCCGGAGTTTCAATATCGCCAAATCTCGACAGAAACAGATCCTTAAATTGAACCCAGGTGATTCCCGGGTGACACACTTGCGATAACCACTGGGAAGCTGTTCCTTTCAAGGCGGTGCTAAGTGTGATGATAAGTGCACTTCCTTCCATTGGACTTTCCACTAAACACATGTCCACTGTAGAACACCAAGCGGTGGAGTCCGCACTTGAATTCTCGGGGTTGTAGTGTGGTAGGCGGAAAATTTTTGGAGTTGGCTGTGGTTGTGTTACGGCTTTCATTAATTCCAAAAGGTTGCGATGTTGCGCCTCCAACAAAAGATTCAACTGCTCCGTAGACAGTCCCGTTGATGATCCAGAACCCACTTCTGATGTCGAAGCGGTGGTCCGAAGTGGGGAAGTCGTCCCGTCTGTATCGTCATACCCCATTATGTCTTTCCTTTTTAATTAATTAACAAGTAAATAGTTTACAAATAAATCACTTATATAATAAAATAATCAACTAACTAGAACACAACAAGGTAACACCACTATATCTAATCATTAATATTCGTAATTCGATTACTATGAAAACTATTTCGAGACACGCTTTCTACACTAGGGTTCGAGTTAGACTGAAGTCCCGCTTCACTGAGTCTTCCCTTTTCTTTCGTCCATGAGACGCCGTATCGGCGCCACTCGGTATGCGTCGCCAGGCTTGGGGTTCCCCAAGCGTCAGGCCCGTACTACAGCTGCCTGGACCCCTCTTTCTCCGACATATATATATATATATATATATATATATATATACTAGAGGGGCTACGCCACCCTGCGCGCTTCGCGCGCCAACCCCCCTATTTTTGGCGGGAAATGCAGAGAGAGATGAGGGAAGGGGGAAGGACTTACTGCTTTATTAGGGACTTAAAACAAACATAACCTCAAAATTTAGGTCAATTTTTGGCGAAGGAGGGGAAATGAGAGGACGGAGGGGGGACTTGCGGCTATATTCAGAGCCTTGAAACGAACATAACCTCAAAATTTAGGTCATTTCTGGCGGGGGAGGGGAGGAGACTTGCGGCTATATTCAGAGCCTTGAAACGAACATAACCTCAAAATTTAGGTCATTTCTGGCGCGGGAGGGGAGGGGACTTGCGGGTATATTCAGAGCCTTGAAACGAACATAACCTCAAAATTTAGGTCATTTCTGGCGGGGGAGGGGAGGAGACTTGCGGCTATATTCAGAGCCTTGAAACGAACATAACCTCAAAATTTAGGTCATGTCTGGCGCGGGAGGGGAGGGGACTTGCGGCTATATTCAGAGCCTTGAAACGAACATAACCTCAAAATTTAGGAGGGGGGATTCCCCCCTCCTAGGTCAAGAATTCTTGAAACAGCGTCGGCGGAGGCGGCGGCGATATCTTTTTGTAATATAGGAAGATATATATATATGAGGCAAAATTCCTGAAATGTCCGAACAAAAAATTAAAAGTTCTCGAATTTAATCCATACTTTTCTAAAATGTTGTTATTGTTGGTGAAAGTCTAAAAATCAATTATTATTAATAATTGATAATATATAATTAATTATATATTAATTATTATTATTTAACCGATGGTCGGTTAAACTGCGGCAGCCGAAGTTTAAAAATTAGAATTTCCAATAGTCGGGCCGACTCTGGCCAAAGTCGGGCCGATGGTCGGTTAAACTGCGGCAGCCCGAGTTCAAAAATTATAATTTCCAATTGTCGGGCCGACTCTGGCCAAAGTCGGGCCGATGGTCGGTTAAACTGCGGCAGCCGAAGTTCAAAATTCAGAATTTCCAATGGTTGGGCCGACTCTGGCCATTGTCGGGCCTATGGTCAGTTAAACTGCGGCAGCCGGAGTTCAAAAATTAGAATTTCCAATGGTCGGGCCGACTTTGGCCGAAGTCGGTCCGCAGTTGGGCCGACCATCATATTCGTAAAGTAAATTTCTTTACATTCATAGCCAAACTAAAAAATTTTTGTGACATTTTATTTAACTAAAATGGATTAACTAAAAAATTACAAGGATTATCTGATTTATTTTTCATCATGAATTACAAACTGGATTTTTCTGAAGTTGGAGCTTATGAAATCATTTTTGTCCTTAGACTTTCATGTAAGCGTGGCGTAATGGATAGCGTGTTAGACTTTGGTGCGTTAGGTTGCGGGTTCGATCCTTGCGAGCGATAAATATTTTTAAAATGTATGTATGTATGTGTAAGATTGTCTTAAGTGTTAATGTGTATGCAATAAATAAATGATGAATTTCAGACTATACCCAATATATGTTAATTATATAATTAATAATTTTTACATTTTTTCCAAAGGTCGGCCTAACTTTGGCAGCCATAGTTGGCCCGACTCTTTTAGCCATTGGTCGGTCCAACCATTTCTACCAAAGGTGGGCCAACAATGGTTACCAATGTGAAGCCGACCTTCATTGTTTGCCGACATGGTCGGCAAAACTTTGGCGTCCATGGATGGTCCGTCTTTGGTACCAATGGTCGGTCCAACTTTGTCAGCCATTGGTTGGCGGATGTTATCAATTCGCTAGTTCGGCCGACCATCGGCTGCCAAAGTCGGACCGAACATTCACATGGTTGGCCCGACCATGGCCCGACCGACAATTCGCACCTGGGGAGATAAACGTAAATTAACAATTTGACCTTGAATTTCAAGGTCAAATGTTATTTAAAAAAAAAAATTTTATTAACAGCGTGTAGCCCGTCAAAAAAGCTTTAAAAATCATTAAATATATGTTAACTTTTATGCATTCTACTTATAAATATTGTACATTGAAAAAAAAATTTTTTTTTCAAAAGTCAAAAATTAAAAACGTTGTAATTCAAAAACTATTTTATTAAATTCAATAATAATTGATTTTTAGACTTTCACCAACAATAACAACATTTTAGAAAAGTATGGATTAAATTCGAGAACTTTTAATTTTTTGTTCGGACATTTCAGGAATTTTGCCTCATATATAATATATTATATAATATATAAATATATTTTCTCCTAATGAATAAGTTTAAACGACACGTAAAATGAAAAATGAACAGTTAAAAACGTTTGTTTACATTTAAGGTCAGCTTAAGGACAACACAACATTTGTACAAACATAACACTATTTTAAATGTTATACTTCTTAAAATTCCAATTTTATAATAAAACGAAAATAATATTAATTTATCTATTTCAACTTATTTTATTTCATATTCAAAAAGTTAAGTACATATTAATAACACGTTCTTTCAAGCGATTGTAAATGATTCGCTCCGCGTGGCATCTTGCTAACGCGTCGCCGCTTTTTGGAAAAAAAACTTACTTTTCAAAACTTATAAATGAATCGATTTGAAAATTTCCAGAAAACTTCCTTGTATTATGATAAACAAATGTCTCATTGGAAGTTTTAAAAATTTTAAAGTTCCCTACAGACTTTTCTTCGTCAAATGTTAGAAAACGCGATTACCGACCGTTCACTATTTATAATTAATTATTATTAAAAAATAAATAATACTTTAATTTTTTATTATCCTATCGTCTTCTATGTTCCCTAATAAGTGTGTATACGAAATGACAAGTGATTTCAATAACATTTGTCAAAGATACGACGATTTAAATTTAAAAATTTAATGAAATTCGTGAAAAATTATTTTTCAGTTTTTTGCATTTAATATCCAAGGTTTTTGTTTTATGAGAAAAAGGAAAAAAAGATGCGCCTCTTTATATAAAACAGGGTAATACGTTATTAATTTCGAATTTCAATTTTTCCAACATTTTGGGTCGTTTGACTGGATTTAGAGTGTCCAGCCGAGCGCTCGGCGAGTTTTTTCTCCCGGCTCCTCAATTATTCTAAATTCATCATACAATTATTTTAGGTATTTCAACACTAAACGCAATCAAATATATACATTCATTTTAAAAATATTTATCACTCGCAAGGATCGAACCCGCAATCTAACGCACCGAAATCTAACACGCTATCTATTACCCTACGCTTACATGAGAGTCTAAGGAAAAATTTTTCTCATAAGTTGCATCTTCAAAAAAATTTAGCCGTCTGTCGGCCCGACTTAGGCCGACCATTAAGAAGTGGGTTTCTTAATATTTTGGCTGCCACAGTTTTATTAATCACCATTTTGTTTAATGTATATCCCAACTGTGATTGCTAAATCACAAGTCATGTCAACCGAGGATCCCACAGTTGACCCAACTGTGACTGCCGACCGTCATGCCAGATGGTCGGCCCAACTGTGGTTACCCAAGTCATGCCGACCATTGTCCCTCATAGTTTGCGCAACCAGGGCTGCCGACCGTCGTGCCCGATGGTTGGCCGAATTATGGCAGCCACAGTTGGCGTGACCATGGGGGACTATGCCAACTGTATTTTTAGAATTTTTAAATAAGAATTAAAATTTTAATTATCATAAATAAATATAATAATAATTAATATTATAGTATTAACAAAATAATTCTTAAAAAAATTACCTTTTTCAAATTATTTAATAAATATTCTATTTTGTAATAAAATAAAAATGAACAATTTATTTCATATCGAATCACTTTGGCGTTGGCAAAAAATTATTATAAAAATAAAACTTATTTAGATAAGAAAATTAGCCAATTTGAAATAAATTTTACGTTTAAATCATCATGTATTTATATTTAAATTATTTAAAGACCATTATATCCCACAGTAGGCCCAACTATGGCGGCCAAGGTTGGCCTAACTGTGGCTGCCGACCGTCGTTTTCAAGGGTTGGCCCAACTAGGGCAGCCACAGTTGGCCCGACTGTGTCAGCCAAGGTCATGCCGACGATAGTTCCCCATTGTCGATCCAACTGTGGGTGCCCAAGTCATGCCGGCCATTGTTCTCCATAGTTGGTCTAACCGTTGGAGACGACGGTCGTGCCAGATGGTCGGCCCAACTGTGGCTGCCCAAGTCATGCCTACCATTATCCCCAGTCGGCCTAACTATGGGAACCATGGTTGGCCCAACTAGGGCTGCCGACGTTGGCAGCCATAGTCGGGCCACCTTTGGGTGACAATATTTAGCATGGTCGGCCCAACTAGGGCGGCCGACTCTCTTGCAGCCCTAGTTGAGCCGACCAACCATCTCTGGCGGCCGACCGAAATTTGCACCTGGGAATAAATAAATATTTTAGATAAAAATTTGTTACATTATTTAATAATTAATTAAATTAAACAAATGATTTTTATATCCTTCTTTTTATAACGTTCAATAAATAAAAATTGACGAATTTTAAACTATAAACTTAGAGAAATAATCGTAATCAGCTGTGTCAAGAACGTTATAGACAATTATTCAAATTTTTAATATTGTTGGTTATTAGTTACTAAAAAATATAAACAATAATTAAAATATTTGTTTTTAAAAAAAAGTAAATATTAAGAGATGGAAATCTTTTCTTCTCTCTTTTCCTTCATCTGTTCTTCGATGATATTTGCTTCTAATGAACAATTTAAATTAGTTAGAGTTGTAATCTTCAAACGAATATTATTTTCTTTATGATGACGAATTGTTAGAAATATGCCCAATAAAGATTGAAAATAATTTTTTTGTAATAAGAAATAGACCCAAAGGTAAGAAATATATTATAATATAAAAAATTATTTTACATATTAAATAGTTATTTTCTGTAAACAAAATAACAATTTTGTTTCTACTGAAAGTGAAATAAGTTAAATTTTGCATTTAGTGAAATTTGAATCAATTGAAGGTTAAGTAAAGTAAATTTGGAGTTTGTTTAATTAATAATAAATTTAAATAAGTCAGATTGAACATCGATTGAAATTTCTATAATCGAAGTAAGAATAACAGAAATTTGGGATAATTACAAAAAATATATACATTTTTAATTAATCAATAATAATATTGATTATTGAAAAATAATATGGATTTAAATTAACTTAAAAAACAAAGAATTCAAAAATATCAAAAAATGAAAATTTTCTACTTTAAATTGATATATATAAAAAGAATATCTCAAAATACACTAAAAAAATAAAATAAATTAAGGTTAAATTACGCTCGTTAAAATAAGATCATAAAAAATTAACTTTTTTATAATAATATTAGAAAAAAGTTACAGGAAAATTTAATTTAAAATTTAAATTATTGTAAAATTATATACCTATAACAAAAAGAATATCCAAAAATACACTAAAAAATTAAATTGAATTAAGGACATGTTATTCAGTGGTCACGTGATCCAGGATGAATTTTTTTTTTGAAAATTAAATAGAGATTAATAAAAAATAATTAAAAAAAATTAAATTTTAATTTTACAAAAAAAATGAATAAAAACAATAAAAAAACAATAATTTTTAAATAAAATCTTCTCTCTTGATTTATCCTCTGGGCAACAATTTCTATACATCAACTGTAGAGTGCGGTGAATGTATAGTCCGCTGCTTACTGCTGTTACGAGCTGAATTGTATATTTAGCGCGCAAGCTCCAATTTCGCACTTTGATTCGCGGATTCAACCTTAGTTAAATTCTTTAAGAAGAAAGCGGGAAGTTTAAATAAAAACAATTGAATTACCGTTTGAAACGGAGGAAAAACCTAACGAGAATAAAAGACCAATTAATGATTAATTGATATTAACTAATTATTGATCAATTAATCTCAAGAGGAAACCTTTACTAAATTTATTAAAAGTCTTAGAAAATACATAAACGTTAGATAGGAGTAAGCTTAAGTATAAGCAACCTATTCGGAACGGAATCTGGATTAGAACTAACTCTAGTTGAGTGGAGATCTACGTCTCTACTCTAAGTTCATAAAAGTCTTCTTTGCGCATGTCTCACTATAGTCTGCTGTATCTATGAGACTATGCACTACACTGCACTTCACTAGGTATGTTTACATACCATATTCTACACTGTACACAGTACTATATCTATTCGTACATCATACTTATTTATTATATATATATATATATATATATATATATATGGGTCATTCCACGTGAAAAAGCAAATGGATTTGTCCACTCGTGGTTTAAAGCAATCGCAAAGTCTTAGGACTTAAAATTTAGCATTTTTTATGTAGAATCGAATACCGAGTGGCTGATTTTAAAATTTTCAAAATGGCGGCCACCACAGGCTGGAATGTGACGTAAAAAAGCTTTTTTTTAATTTAAATTGGAAATACTTTTACATTTTAAGACCAAAATTATTCAAAACAACTACTTTTCATATTTGTGAGTTGACAGAACACAAACATATGGTCAGAACTAAAAAATCCAAAATGGCGGAACCAAGATGGCGGATTAATTTTTGAAAATTCAATAAATTCAGTTGAATAGTGTTACTCGGGGGTTTTCGGGGTCGCTGATTACAAATCTGATGTCAGAATTGAAAAATTCAAAATGGCGGATCCAATATGGCGGCCGAAATATAAAAAAATGTGTCAATTCGCTTGAAACGTGTTACTCGGGGGTTTTCGGGGTCGCTGATTACGAACCTGAAATCCATTTTTGAAAATTCAAAATGGCGGATCCAATATGGTGTACGAAAAAATTAAAAATCACTTGAATTGAAACGAAATTCGTTACTCAGGGGTTTTCGGGGTCGCTGATTACGAATCTGAAGTCAGAATTAAAAAATTCAAAATGGCGGACCTAATAGGGCGTATGATTAATAAAAAAAACCATTAGAAATGTTTAAAACTTGTTACTCTGGAGATTTTTAAGTTGTAGATCACGAATTTGTCAGCGGAGATTAAAGAAGAAAAATATTAATTAAAAAAAGCGCTGAATACGAATCAAAGGTCGGAATTAAATAATTTTAAAATATCGGATCCTATATGGCGGAAGATTTTTTCAAAAAATGGCTAAGGACTTTGGCTTAATACTATATTTATCAAAAGAAAAGTCCTGAAAAGGACTGATTAAAATTGGGTTTAATGCTATTTATCAAGATAAAAGTCCTGAAAAGGACAGATTGAAATTGGTTTTAATGCTATTTATCAAAATAAAAGCCCTGAAAAGGACTGATTGAAATAAGTTTTAATGCTATTTATCAAGAAAAAAGTCCTGAAAAGGACAGATTGAAATTGGTTTTAATGTTATTTATCAAAATAAAAGTCCTGAAAAGGATTGATAAATTAGTTTTAATGTTATTTGGCAAAAGTAAAGTCCTGAAAAGGACAGATTAAAATTGGTTTTAATGATATTTATCAAAATAAAAGTCTTGAAAAGGACTGATTGAAATTAGTTTTAATGGTATTTGGCAAAAGTAAAGTCCTGAAATGGACTGATTAAAATTGGTTTTAATGCTATTTATCAAAATAAAAGTCCTAAAAAGGACTGATTGAAATTAATTTAAAAATTTTAGACTCTGCAAAAGTTTTTAAAATTCTTTAGAATGTAGAAAAAAATTTATTAAAAGAGAAGACGAAAATGAAATAAAGATGTAAGGAAAAATGAATGAATGAAAAGGAATTAAGTAGATTCTACTGTAAGTATATCGGATCTAGACTGTATTTATTAACGTTGAGAAAAAGTATTTTCTAGTATGGTGATAACTGCACAACCGTAGTCGTAGTGAGATAGTAATAGTAAATAGTTTGATGTTCTGTCCGTCCTCTGTAGCTCCGTGTGGAGGGGGCAACTGCATGATGGCGTCGATTAGGGGGCTGATTGGCTCAAGCTATCACGTGAGAATCGCGCAGGCGCACAGTGGTAAGAAATGCAAAGTTTTGTACAAAATTCTGCTGACAATAGAAATGTTGACCATTTTCAATTTTTTTCGAAATACTGAAGAAGGATTTTGCTACAAGCCTTTTGCAACATAGCCTCATAAAATTGATTTAATATCTTGAATAATCAATCCTACCTAAAAAAGCATGATCAAGAAGTCACGATTTAAAGAATTTAATACTCTCGAAATTTTTTTTTCTAGGTCAGAAATTAAAGAGGGCTTAATGCTCTTTAAGATTTTACCATTGTGAATTTTTATTATAAATTTTTAATAACCAGCGTATATACCCGACCGCATCAGAAAACCATATTTTTAAGAAAGTCCGTTAAAATTCGAATTTGGCGATCCCCAACCTACGAGAAAGAATATTCATTTTTTTAGTCATTTTTTGAAAAAAGTTTCCGCCATATTGGATACACCATTTTGAATTTTTTATTTCTGACCTTTGATTCATATTCAGCGACCCCAAAAACCATTGAGTAGCAATATTCAGTTTATTTAATCGATTTAAAAAAAATCTTCTGCCATATTGGATCCGCCATTTTGAATTCTGACCTTTGATTCGTATTCAGCGATTTTTTTTATTAATATTTTTCTTCTTTAATCTCTGCTGACAAATTCGTGATCTACAACTTAAAAAACTCCAGAATAACAAGTTTTAAACATTTCTAATGGTTTTTTGTATTAATCTTACGCCCTATTAGGTCCGCCATTTAAAATTTTTTTAATTCTGACTTCAGATTCGTAATCAGCGACTCCGAAAACCCCCGAGTAACGAATTTCATTTTAATTCAAGTGATTTTCAATTTTTTCGTACGCCATTTTGCATCCGCCATTTTAAATTTTCAAAAATGGATTTCATATTCGTAATCAGCGACCCCGAAAACCCCCGAGTAACACGTTTCAAGCGAATTGACTCATTTTTTTATATTTAGGCCGCCATATTGGATCCGCCATTTTGAATTTTTCAATTCTGACATCAGATTTGTAATCAGCGACCCCGAAAACCCCCGAGTAACACCTTTCAACTGAATTTATTGAATTTTCAAAAATTAATCCGCCATCTTGGTTCCGCCATTTTGGATTTTTTAGTTCTGACCATATGTTTGTGTTCTGTCGACTCACAAATATGAAAAGTAGTTGTTTTGAATAATTTTGGTCTTAAAATGTAAAAGTATTTCCAATTTAAATTAAAAAAAAGCTTTTTTTACGTCACATTCCAGCCTGTGGTGGCCGCCATTTTGAAAATTTTAAAATCAGCCACTCGGTATTCGATTCTACATAAAAAATGCTAAATTTTAAGCCCTAAGACTTTGCGATTGCTTTAAACCACGAGTGGACAAATCCATTTGCCTTTTCACATGGAATGACCCTTATATATATATTCATACTTATATACATACACCATACTATCATACTTATATTATCATTATAATACAAGAATCAATTATATAATAATTTATATTCAGTATAAATTATATTTGAGTATCGTAATATCAACTATAAAAAATATATAATAATTAATAATTAATTATTGAATATCATTAATTATTATTATTATATAAAAGCCATACCTATACATTTCTACACATATACAAGCATACATACGCATACATTATTACATATTGTTTAATACTATATATTGGTAGATGATGATTGTATTCTAATATTGTTTATGTGAATTTAGAATGCAACGTAAAAAGTATTTCATAGCGGATATTTTATCTATTGTTTGACCAGTACGTGACTTTTCTCGATTTAGCGAGTTATGTCTGTATCTGGTCAACATGTGTTTAGTGTCCCATGGAGAAATGTTTTATAACGTTTTCAAGTGGTATATTTTTTATGATCTTTTAAGGGTTTTATATTTCAGAGTGAAGGAAAGTTTTAGAATTATATTTTCTTTTCTATTTTACTTTATTTACGACAATTCTGAGAACTGTTTATATTATTGAGATATACTCAAACGAGAATTTCAGAAGTATTAAAGCGTGAAGGAAATATTTTACATTCGTCATGCTTTTTATAAACATCTTTATATTTTCCTTTAGAAGAAGTAAAATAACAAAATGTTATGTTAACTTAATTGTTTAACAATTTAATATATTTAAATTTAGCGCGATGATATCTCGTTAGTTCGAGATATCGAAAAGTAATTCGAGCGAGAATATAGTCGCTCGTTACACCTTCCCCCTAGGAATGAATTTTTGTTAAAAAATTATTTAATTATTAGTATATAATTATTAAAACTTATTTTATATATATATATAAATTTTATTTATTTTTTATTTATTTATTTTTATTTTTTTTTATTTTAAAGTATATAAAATAATATGATAAAAATATAGAATACGTAACATCTAATGATAAAATAGTTATGAGAATTTAATAGTCATTTTATGTTATTTACAATATTTACATGTTTTTGTTTTTAAAATTCAAACTTTTAGCGCGCGCACGCACATGTGAGGATGATGCTTAAAGCATTCTGGGCTTTACCGTCGATGAGCTGCGCTTGTGTACTGTGCTTAAGTTGGTTTGTTTTGAATGTAGGTTATGTTTACAACATGACAGATGTTTTGAGGTGTCAAGTAGTTGTATGTTTTTAAACAAAAATTTCTGCAAGTATTTGTTTTAATTTATATAAGTTAATGTTTTAAAGAGGATAATATTGTACTTGAGCAAGATAAATAGTTGCTCAGCACTCACTCCTTCCTCAGAAAGAAATTTAATTGTGTCAAAGTGTATTCAAAATATTTTCATAACCTGTGGCCTGAGAAGGTTAGTATGAACAAGTTTAGTTTTATTTTGTGATTTTTGCAGTTCAACGTTATTTTCATCCAAAATTTTTATTATTTTATAGGGACCCGAATAATCTGAATCTAGTTTAGAGGTTTTGTTATTTTGTTGTAAATAAACAAGGTCATCAACTTGGTAATTTTGAGAATTGATTTTTAGATCATAATGTTTTGATCTTTCTTTAGCAGCGTGAAGTTTTTCTCTAGCTGCAGTTTGTGAATCGATTAACTTTTCTGCCAATGTTTTCAGAAACAAGTCATATGTAAGGGTGAGCTTCCTTTTCGCAAATTCTGACGGAATATTGGCGTTTTTACCGAAAATAAGTTCGTGTGGTGTGAAGCCTGTTCCTTCATGTTTTGACGTGTTGTAAGAAAATATCGCGTAAGGTATCCATTTATCCCAATTATTTTTCTCGAAAAAATTTTTCAAGTATTGTATTAATACGTGATGACTTCTTTCTAGGAAACCTAAGGACTAAGGATGAAAAGCTGTTGATCGTAGCTGTTTGATTTTGAAAATTTTGCAAAAATTTTCCATCAGCTTACTTGTGAAGTCACTACCTTGATCTGTGTGTATGATCTGTGGACAACCAAACTGGGCAATAAATTTTTCCGCAAGGGCATTTGCAACAGAATAAGAATCTGTCTTTCGAAGAGGTATGGCAAGCGAATATTTTGTTAAATTATCCTGAATCGTCAAGATATATTTATTGCCATTTTCCGTTTCCGGAAGTGGACCGACAATATCCATTTCGATTTTTTCAAAAGCTGCAGAGGGCGTGTCAGTAATGGACATTGGTTGTCTAGTTTTGATTCTCACAAATTTGTTTAATTTGCAATTTTCACAATTGCGAACGAAATTTCGAATTTGTTCCCGCATATTTCGCCAATAAAAATGTTCTCTAATTCTCTGAAACGTTTTAGTAGCGCCTTTATGACCGCCACATGTTGAAGTGTGGTACTCTTTGATTAAATTATCAATTTCGTTTGGATTAGGAATTTCGATTTCTGCGAAGCAGATTGTTATTTTGAAATCATCCTTACCAAAAATGTTTCGAATTTCAGATTCGATTTGGGGCCAAGAAATTTGATTGAGACCATTTGCGACTCGAGAAATGCTAATTGAATCGATTTTTAATTGGGTCATGAACATCTGTAAGGTAGAGAGGCTCGAAACTACATCGGAGTAAGTTGGTTTTGAATCAAAAGTTGGTTTTACAATTAAACAGAATATATAATACTGTTCATATTTCAATGCAATGACGTCACCAAGTAACAGTCTACTGTCGTCTACGTTAAGTAGTTCTTGTATGTTAATTCTGTTTTCAGTAATTAATTTTTTATTTGTTTCTGTAGTGAATTTTCTGTCAGCTGGAATGAATATTGCAAGATTGTCGTCTCGCATATACAAACAATCTTTCGAAAATTTAATGCAAGAAAAATCAGGATTCTGAGTTAAGTTGTCGTTTGTAAGTACTTGTCGATTATTGTTTTTACTTGAAATGTTTGTATCTAATGGAAAACAAGAAAAATTTGAACTATCTTTATAGCGAAAAAGTAACATTTTATGGTTGTCTGCATTTGAAATTTTTGATTTTATTTTAGATTTTCCATCCAATTCAAGATCACTCGATTCTTCATCACTAGAAAAATTTAATGTTTGACGAACAGAATTCTCGACTTCGAAAGGATTCCCACCGCCCAAATTACTAATAGATTTACACACTTTATCGCGATCGTTTTTGCTCGCAGTATAGTATACTGTCTCTTCATTGTCCAAGTGATGAATATCATCACATATGGACCTAACATAGGCACCCTTGGCACTATGTTCATGGCATGACAAGAGATTATTTTCTTGTTCTGAACCAAAAATGTAATTTGTCGGACTTGATATTGAAGTCCGATAAGCGGTAGTAAGTGTGTCATTTGAATGCCTTTCTTTGTCATTATTACATGTTAAATTCTGTTCCTCATCGTCGCGAAAGTCATTACAGCGATTATCCCAGTGAATGTTGAGAAAAACAGCTTCTATTTGTAAGTCATTTTCTATTTCGTCTAAGGTTTTTAAAGGATACACAGGTGTCTGTTGCACCTTATGTGATGGTTTAGGATCAATTTCTATGGGATCGACTTCGTCATTTAAGGTTATGTCATGTTTTAAGGCCTGCTGCGTTTCCTCAATCATGTCACATGGATTTCGCGACAATGCATCCGCGTTAGTGTTTGTTACACCCTTTTTGTACGTTATTTCATGATCATATTCGCTTAGGCGATGTCGCCATCGAATTAACCTTGAATTGGGGCTTTTCATATTATGTAACCACACGAGTGGTTGATGATCGGTTTCAAGTTTAAACCTTCTACCAAACAGATAGGGTCTAAAAGTTTCTACCGAAAATAGAATTGCGAGCAATTCTTTTTCAATAGTAGAGTAATTAAGTTCGGCTTCAATAAGTGTCCTCGAAGCGTATGCTATGGGAAGAATTTTCCCGTCAAAATTTTGACTGAGAACACCGCCGATTCCATACTGAGATGCGTCAGTAGATACAATAAAATCTTTACTAAAGTCAGGATATTGAAGTAAAGGTTTTGTGCATAAAATATCTTTAAGCTTGTTAAATGCTTCATCCTGAGCTTCAGTCCATTTAAATTTTACATCTTTTTTTAGGAGGTGAGACAGCGGTTTGGCAATTGTTGAGAAGCCGGGGATGAATCTACGATAGTAGCCGGCGAGACCTAAAAATTGCTTTATATTTTTTGGAGAACGAGGTCGAGGAAATTTTCTCACGGCTTCTACCTTTTTAGGATCTGGTTGAACGCCGTTTCGTGATATTACATGACCAAGATAAGTAACCTCTTTTCGCAAGAAAAGACATTTTTCTGGCTGTAATGTGAATTTAGCCTTGTCAAGGCGTTTTAAAAGATTTATAAGCTTATATGTGTGTTCTTCTAGGGATTCTGCATAGATGACGATGTCATCCATAAACACGAAGAGCTCAACATTCTGCAGTCCCGACAAAACACGGTCCATTAATCTTTGGAATGTGGATGGGGCATTTTTAAGGCCAAAGGGCATTCTATTAAAATGATAATGCCCAAAAGGAGTGGAAAATGCAGTTTTTGCCTTGGAATCAGGATCCATTTCTATTTGATGGAAACCCATTGCAAGATCGAGAATTGAAAAATATTTTGCCCCCCCCCCAATTGATCGAGGATTGTTGAAATGTGGGGTAGTGGATAAGAATCTTTTATTGTTTTGTCATTTAAACGGCGGTAGTCCATGACCATACGCCATTTTCTTTTTCCGTCGGGACCAGGTTTTTTTGGTACTATCCAAACGGGAGAATTAGAAGGTGAATCTGAGTCCTCAATAACTTTCCTATCTAATAAATCTTTTGTTTGTCTGAAAATTTCTTTGCTTAATGTTTCCGCTGGTCTGTACTGTTTTTGAAAAATAGGTACGTCATCTGTTGTCTGTATTTTATGAGTCACTAAATCGGTAGCGTTGAGAACGTCTCCTTCAACATAGAATCTATGTGAAAAGCGAGTGATAGGTTCAAGTAAACTGTTTTATTCTTCTTCATTCAGTCCGGAAAAATCAAAGAGTTCCATTAATTTTTCCATTCTTTAGAAGGTTCTAATTTTTCTATTTCTAGTGGAAGATTGTTAGGGTCAAATACATCAACTTCTTGAAGTTTAACTGGCGGTAAGGATATTTGAATGTCTTGCATGGTTGTATTAATAGCATATACTTTAATATAACCATTGACAGGTGTTACAAGGTTCTCTCCCAGAATAATTCCATCTTTGATGTTAATTCTTTCGAGATAACCTTCTGAACAATCGAATTTTTCTATTGGTAGTGTGACTAATGTTTTAGCTCTGGCAGGTAAATGAATTTTACAAAATGTTGTTGTATCGGAAGATGGTAATTGTAATGTTAAACCTTTATTATCAAAGTTGAGAGAAGCAGAGTGTTCTGTAAGGAAATATGATCCAATTATACCGCATGTAGTGATTGGAAAAGAGGAGGGAACTAAATGAAAAATCGAATATCTGTCAAAAAGTTTCAAACGAACACTTCCGAGTGTTTTATGTGATCCTTTACCAATACCAGTAAGATGAAAAATTTCTTTTTTGTTAATAGTTGGTTTCTGTTTTAGACAACAAAGCTTTATGAGGTTCAGTTCACTTCCTGTATCTATAAGAAAAGATGCGTCTGTATTGTGAAAATGTTCATTATAAGCATGAACAATTGGTTTAGATGGATATTCGTTTTGATTGATGGAGAGCACTACCTTTTTAACTGAATCTAATTGTTACTGCTCTGAGGAGTGCTCGGGCAGAGAGCAGTGTTCGAGTTTAAATTAGAAGAATTTGAAACTACACAAACGGATTGAGATTTTTCTAGTTCTTCAATTCTTCTTAGATAGCATTTGTCTGTGGAGTGACTCTTTCCCCCGCAAAATGTACACCCTTCTTTATTATTATTATGTTTTGAGTTATTTTTATTTTGTTTATTAAACCCGTTTTTATTATTATTATTTTGTTTGTTATTATTATTGTTACCGTTATCGTTTTTAGGGTTCCGTACTCGGTTCGGAACCCTATTAATATCGGTTTTTTTGAAATCGTGTACCCCCCCCCCCCTAGCGGCCACATAAATTTATCTGGAGGGCTGAAAATTAGTACACATATGTATTTTCGCGTGTAGATTACAGGAAAATTATAGCGAACTTGATTGGAATTGATTAACATAGCGTTGTCAAGGAAAAACCATGAATTTTTACGAAAAATGCCTAAAAATGACTATGTACCCCCCCCCCCTAGCGGCCACATCTTTTGACATAAAGAGCTCAAATTTGACACACTTACGTATTTTTACGTGAAAATTACAGGAAAATTATAGCGAACTTGATTCGGATCAATTTACATAGCGTTGTCAAGGAAAAATCAAAAATTTCGAAAAAAATAATTTATTCTCCCTAGCGCACACAATATTCAACCCAGACAGATCATATTTAGTATACAAATGTATTTTTACGGGAAAAATACAGGGGAAAAAAAGCGGTCACGATTAGAGTTGATGATTAACTTTTTATCAAGTTTTTCAAGAAAAAATGACAATTTTAGGAAAAAAATGTATTTTTCCACCAAAAACGAACAAAATTTTATTTAAAGGAAATTAAATTTATATATTTTAACGTATTTTTACGTGTAGATTACAAGAAAAATATAGCGAGAATGATTGGAGTTGATTATCATAGCGTTGTCAAGGAAAAACCATGAATTTTTACGAAAAATACCTAAAAATGAATATGTACCCCCCCCCTAGCGGCCACATCTTTTGACATAAAGAGCTCAAATTTGACACACTTACGTATTTTTACGTGAAAATTACAGGAAAATTATAGCGAACTTGATTCGGATTAATTTACATAGCGTTGTCAAGGAAAAATCAAAAATTTCGAAAAAAATGATTTATTCTCCCTAGCGCACACAATATTCAATCCAGACTGTTCATACTTGCTGTAAAACTCAATTTTTGCGTGAAAAATACAGGGAAAAAATGTAAGCGCGATTGGAGTTGATCAATTTTTATCAAATTTTTGAAGAAAAATGATAAATTTCAGAAAAAAATGTATTTTTCCGCAAAAAACGAAAAAAGTTTTTCTACAGTGATTCAAATTTATATATTTTGACGTATTTTTACGTGTAGATTACAAAAAAAATATAGCGAGGATGATTGGAGTTGATTTTTCTGGAATTAATAAACAAATTTTATTTTTTAGATAACTTTCGATTTTTCCTTGACAAGCAGCTACTAGCCTTATATCAATATCTTAAGTTTTATCTCTTTTTGACTTAGAAAGATAAAATTTAATATTCAATATATTTTTAAAATGTAAATACAATAAAAATATTGCGAGTTGAAATAAAATTATGTTTCTTATATTTTTTTAGTAAAATATTTTTTAAAAAATAAAATCGGACAAGTGCGAGTTACACTCGCACTGAAATCGAGGGTTCTGTACTCGAAGCGAACTCATTTGGTATAAAAACAAATGTTTAAAAAATATGTGTTGTATGACAACTAATATAAGTGATACAAAAAGGAACAATTTTGTAAAATTCAAGAAAATTGTTCCTTTTTGTATCACTTATATTAGTTGTCATACAACACATATTTTTTAAACATTTGTTTTTATACCAAATAAGTTCGCTTCGAGTACGGAACCCTCGATTTCAGTGCGAGTGTAACTCGCACTTGTCCGATTTTTATTATTATTATTTTTATTGTTATTATTGCCGTTATTGCCATTGCCCTTTTTATTTTGATTATTATTACCGTTATTATTATTTTTTTTTATCGTTACTTGCACCGGCGCGATGCCAACAATTTCTAGAATAATGACCGGGTTTTCCGCAAACATAGCACGCGTCTTTGTTATTTGATTTATTATTTTGTTTATCAATATTATTTACGGTTTTTTCCTTTTTCGTGGGTGGTTCATTGTTTGTGTTAGATCTATCTTTTTCACCCATATTTCTATTTGTCAATAGTGAAACTAGATTTTCTGCTTGAAGAGCAAATTCAATTGCTTGTTTTAAATTTGACGGATTTTTTGTGTTGACACGGTGTTCGATGTCTGGTAATAGTCCGCGACAAAAAGCTTTTGTAACATGTTTATCATATTCAGATTGTTTTGATGATAATTGAGAAGTAGATCCTTCTTTTCGCGCAAATTCATTTAATTGAAATAAAAATTTTCTTGCTTTTGCTGCATAAGCGTAAACCGATTCTTTTGACTCTTGCGTTAAAGTCGCCAATTTCAAAAAAATAGTAGAAAAATCATAAGAGAAAGAGTATGGTTCCTGTAGTTCGCTGAATAATTGCTCAATTGTTTGGATTTGAGCATGGGATATATAATCCGCGGCTTTCCCTTTTATTTTTCTAATAATATATTTTAATAGTAAGTAGTGATTTTCTGGGTCTGTATTTTCTGCAGTGTCGCGACATTCACTAATGAATTTTTCAATAGAAATGTTCTCACCGTCAAATTCAGGTATAAGATCAATTGAATGTTTCAAAGAAAATGCTCTGTTTGATTTTAGTGAAGAAGTTTTGGTAATATCAATAGTTGGAGGATTAAAAAATCTTTTTGATGAATTTGAAAAAGTTCGCGGTTCGCTAGCTCTCATATGCTGTGAAACTATTTCTGTTATCGCGATCACGTCATTTTCCGAGACTCGGGACATTACATCGTGCAACTGATTATTTTCAGTTTGATTTGCATGCTGCGTATCATTAACACGATCTTCATATCCTTGAATATCAGAAAATTGTAACTCTTCGTCTAAATATTCTTCCTACATTTCATCATCATTTGCTGGACCCGTTTCTCTAAAATTATCCATCTTTTATTTATTAATTTATTATGAACGGTACAATTATTAATTATTAATCAAAATTTAAAATAATCGTAATGCGTATATTTAGAGAGAAAGAAAAAGAAAAATATTAAGCATTTACAATTAAACTCCCGAATAATAATAAAATTTATTTAATTCAAAGATGGAAAAATTTTTTAAAACGAGGATCCTGTTACCAATATTAACATTTGTAACATATTATATATAAACACCGTTTATTGATTTTAGAAAAGAAAAAAAATATTTATATTTATTTTTTTTGAAATTGATATTGTATTATTTTAATTTATAAGCTACTCTAGTCAAACCTTTATGTAGATTGTATGTTTGTAGATTGAAACACAAAAATCGATGCACTAAATACGGAATTGCTCATAATTTTATCCTCTTAGAGGAATAACTCCCGCACAGCACTACACTAATTCGTAGACCTGGTACGGAGGACAGCAATCAGGAACATGAAGATGAAAAGTCAGCGATTGAATCATCAGGATTGAAAAAAGGCCATAAGATGAATTCAGTAAAACAGGGATATAATATATTCACTCAGGAACACACCTTTTTTTATTTCACAATTTATTTAAAATAATTAGATTATTATTTATTTTGTATTGTTTGTTTTTTTTTATCAATAAACTTTTTCTTTATTAATAAGAGTAATAAAGTTTAATGTTCACTTTGAAAAAAATTTTTTTTTAATAATGTTTATAGATTTAAGTCATAAAACTGTCACTTTTTCATCACTTTTTTTTTAAATTTCAATTTGTAATTCCCGCACTAAGGAACGGACGAGCCCCCAATTTTGTTACGAGCTGAATTGTATATTTAGCGCGCAAGCGCCAATTTCGCACTTTGATTCGCGGATTCAACCGCGAATTAAATTAATTAGTTAAATTCTTTAAGAAGAAAGCAGGAAGTTTAAATAAAAACAATTGAATTACCGTTTGAAACGGAGGAAAAACCTAACGAGAATAAAAGACCAATTAATGATTAATTGATATTAACTAATTATTGATCAATTAATCTCGAGAGGAAACCTTTACTAAATTTATTAAAAGTCTTAGAAAATACATAAACGTCAGATAGGAGTAAGCTTAAGTATAAGCAACCTATTCGGAACGGAAACTGGATTAGAACTAACTCTAGTTGAGTGGAGATCTACGTCTCTACTCTAAGTTCATAAAAGTCTTCTTTGCGCATGTCTCACTATAGTCTGCTGTATCTATGAGACTATGCACTACACTGCACTTCACTAGGTATGTTTACATACCATATTCTACACTGTACACAGTACTATATCTATTCGTACATCATACTTATTTATTATATATATATATATATATATATATATGGGTCATTCCATGTGAAAAGGCAAATGGATTTGTCCACTCGTGGTTTAAAGCAATCGCAAAGTCTTAGGGCTTAAATTTAGCATTTTTTATGTAGAATCGAATACCGAGTGGCTGATTTTAAAATTTTCAAAATGGCGGCCACCACAGGCTGGAATGTGACGTAAAAAAAGCTTTTTTTTTATTTAAATTGGAAAAACTTTTACATTTTCAGACCAAAATTATTCAAAACAACTACTTTTCATATTTGTGAGTTGACAGAACACAAACATATGGTCAGAACTAAAAAATCCAAAATGGCGGAACCAAGATGGCGGATTAATTTTTGAAAATTCAATAAATTCAACTGAATTCAGTTGAATGGTGTTACTCGGGGGTTTTCGGGGTCGCTCATTACAAATCTGATGTCAGAATTGAAAAATTCAAAATGGCGGATCCAATATGGCGGCCGAAATATAAAAAAATGAGTCAATTCGCTTGAAACGTGTTACTCGGGGGTTTTCGGGGTCGCTGATTACGAATCTGAAATCCATTTTTGAAAATTTAAAATGGCGGATCCAAAATGGCGTACGAAAAAATTAAAAATCACTTGAATTGAAACGAAATTCGTTACTCAGGGGTTTTCGGGGTCGCTGATTACGAATCTGAAGTCAGAATTAAAAAATTCAAAATGGCGGACCTAATAGGGCGTATGTTTAATAAAAAAACCATTAGAAATGTTCAAAACTTGTTACTCTGGAGATTTTTAAGTTGTAGATCACGAATTTGTCAGCGGAGATTAAAGAAGAAAAATATTAATTAAAAAAAGCGCTGAATACGAATCAAAGGTCGGAATTAAATAATTTTAAAATATCGGATCCTATATGGCGGAATATTTTTTCAAAAAATGGCTAAGGACTTTGGCTTAATACTATATTTATCAAAAGAAAAGTCCTGAAAACGACTCATTAAAATTGGTTTTAATGCTATTTCTCAAAATAAAAGTCCTAAAAAGGATTGATTGAAATTGGTTTTAATGCTATTTATCAAAATAAAAGCCCTGAAAAGGACTGATTGAAATTAGTTTTAATGCTATTTATCAAGATAAAAGTCCTGAAAAGGACAGATTGAAATTGGTTTTAATGCTATTTATCAAAATAAAAGTCCTGAAAAGGACTGATTGAAATTAGTTTTAATGTTATTTGGCAAAAGTAAAGTCCTGAAAAGGACAGATTAAAATTGGTTTTAATGCTATTTATCAAAATAAAAGTCCTGAAAAGGACTGATTGAAATTAGTTTTAATGGTATTTGGCAAAAGTAAAGTCCTGAAAAGGACTGATTAAAATTGGTTTTAATGCTATTTATCAAAATAAAAGTCATAAAAAGGACTGATTGAAATTAATTTAAAAATTTTAGACTCTGCAAAAGTTTTTAAAATTCTTTAGAATGTAGAAAAAAATTTATTAAAAGAGAAGACGAAAATGAAATAAAGATATAAGGAAAAATAAATGAATGAAAGGGAATTAAGTAGATTCTACTGTAAGTATATCGGATCTAGACTGTATTTATTAACGTTGAGAAAAAGTATTTTCTAGTATGGTGATAACTGCACAACCGTAGTCGTAGTGAGATAGTAATAGTAAATAGTTTGATGTTCTGTCCGTCCTCTGTAGCTCCGTGTGGAGGGGGCAACTGCATGATGGCGTCGATTAGGGGGCTGATTGGCTCAAGCTATCACGTGAGAATCGCGCAGGCGCACAGTGGTAAGAAATGCAAAGTTTTGTACAAAATTCTGCTGACAATAGAAATCTTGACCATTTTCAATTTTTTTCGAAATACTGAAGAAGGATTTTGCTACAAGCCTTTTGCAACATAGCCTCATAAAATTGATTTAATATCTTGAATAATCAATCCTACCTAAAAAAGCATGATCAAGAAGTCACGATTTAAAGAATTTAATACTCTCGAAATTTTTTTTTCTAGGTCAGAAATTAAAGAGGGCTTAATGCTCTTTAAGATTTTACCATTGTGAATTTTTATTATAAATTTTTAATAACCAGCGTATATACCCGACCGCATCAGAAAACCATATTTTTAAGAAAGTCCGTTAAAATTCGAATTTGGCGATCCCCAACCTACGAGAAAGAATATTCATTTTTTTAGTCATTTTTTGAAAAAAGTTTCCGCCATATTGGATACACCATTTTGAATTTTTTATTTCTGACCTTTGATTCATATTCAGCGACCCCAAAAACCATTGAGTAGCAATATTCAGTTTATTTAATGGATTTAAAAAAAATCTTCTGCCATATTGGATCCGCCATTTTGAATTCTGACCTTTGATTCGTATTCAGCGATTTTTTTTATTAATATTTTTCTTCTTTAATCTCTGCTCACAAATTCGTGATCTACAACTTAAAAAACTCCAGAATAACAAGTTTTAAACATTTCTAATGGTTTTTTTATTAATCTTACGCCCTATTAGGTCCGCCATTTTGAATTTTTTTAATTCTGACTTCAGATTCGTAATCAGCGACCCCGAAAACCCCCGAGTAACGAATTTCATTTCAATTCAAGTGATTTTTAATTTTTTCGTACGCCATTTTGGATCAGCCATTTTAAATTTTCAAAAATGGATTTCAGATTCGTAATCAGCGACCCCGAAAACCCCCGAGTAACACGTTTCAAGCGAATTGACTCATTTTTTTATATTTCGGCCGCCATATTGGATCCGCCATTTTGAATTTTTCAATTCTGACATCAGATTTGTAATCAGCGACCCCGAAAACCCCCAAGTAACACCATTCAACTGAATTCAGTTGAATTTATTGAATTTTCAAAAATTAATCCGCCATCTTGATTCCGCCATTTTGGATTTTTTAGTTCTGACCATATGTTTGTGTTCTGTCAACTCACAAATATGAAAAGTAGTTGTTTTGAATAATTTTGGTCTTAAAATGTAAAAGTTTTTCCAATTTAAATTAAAAAAAAGCTTTTTTTACGTCACATTCCAGCCTGTGGTGGCCGCCATTTTGAAAATTTTAAAATCAGCCACTCGGTATTCGATTCTACATAAAAAATGCTAAATTTTAAGTCCTAAGACTTTGCGATTGCTTTAAACCACGAGTGGACAAATCCATTTGCCTTTTCACGTGGAATGACCCATATATATTTATATATTCATACTTATATACATACACCATACTATCATACTTATATTATCATTATAATACAAGAATCAATTATATAATAATTTATATTCAGTATAAATTATATTTGAGTATCGTAATAGCAACTATAAAAAATATATAATAATTAATAATTAATTATTGAATATCATTAATTATTATTATTATATAAAAGCCATACCTATACATTTCTACACATATACAAGCATACATACGCATACATTATTACATATTGCTTAATACTATATATTGGTAGATGATGATTGTATTCTAATATTGTTTATGTGAATTTAGAATGCAACGTAAAAAGTATTTCATAGCGGATATTTTATCTATTGTTTGACCAGTACGTGACTTTTCTCGATTTAGCGAGTTATGTCTGTATCTGGTCAACATGTGTTTAGTGTCCCATGGAGAAATGTTTTATAACGTTTTCAAGTGGTATATTGTTTATGATCTTTTAAGGGTTTTATATTTCAGAGTGAAGGAAAGTTTTAGAATTATATTTTCTTTTCTATTTTACTTTATTTACGACAATTCTGAGAACTGTTTATATTATTGAGATATACTCAAACGAGAATTTCAGAAGTATTAAAGCGTGAAGGAAATATTTTACATTCGTCATGCTTTTTATAAACATCTTTATATTTTCCTTTAGAAGAAGTAAAATAACAAAATGTTATGTTAACTTAATTGTTTAACAATTTAATATATTTAAATTTAGCGCGATGATATCTCGTTAGTTCGAGATATCGAAAAGTAATTCGAGCAAGAATATAGTCGCTCGTTACACTGCACTGATTCGAGCGCCGCCAATTGGGTCCGTGCGGCTGCTTGAAGAAGTGTTTTGACATCACTAATTGTGGCGGTAAATTTCACAATACATTCAAAAATATATTTTGAAATTTCGTAACAAAAATTGAAATATATTTGATGTGGACGATATTATTTATAGTATAATTTATGTTTTTCTTTATAAAAAAACAATACAAAATAAAAAAATAGTAAGAATTTTATAATATGCTGTAGTGATGTCTAAATTTTTTTTAATATTTTAAATTAATAAAAAGTAATAAATCTTTTTTCTCAAATAACTCAAAAAAACCAAAAAACCTTTTTTCTCAAAAATCACAAAATTTTAGAAATTTGCAAAATTAAAAAAAATTTCAGTGTCAAAAAAACCAAAAAACTTTTTTTCTCAAAAATCCCAAATTTTTAGAAATTTGAAAAATTCAAAAAATTTTCAATGAAGTGTCATATTCATAATTTGTGACTTTGTACTCTGAAATTAAAGACAAAATTTCTCGCTGCTGCACAACGTCATATTCATAAGAATTCTTAACGTTGTACTATGAAAATGATGTAAATTTCCCTTGCTGCTGCACAACGTCAAATTCATATGAATGTGTGACGTTCTACTCCAAAATTAAAGACAAAATCCCTCGCTGCTGCACAACGTCATATTCAAAAGAATTCTTGACGTTGTACTCTGAAATTAAAGACAAAATCCCTCACTGCTGCACAACGTCAAATTCAAATGAATTTGTGACGTTGTACTCTGAAATTAAAGACAAAATCCCTCGCTGCTGCACAACTTGACAAGTATATGACTTATATGATAATAACAAATACCACCCACTTCCGCCCACTCTGTTGTATATCATTGCTTCTTACAAATTTCAGAAGACTGATAAAATTTTCTTTGCTATATATATAATTAATTATTGAAAACTCCCTCGCTGATTACCATCATATTCTTAGGACTTTGTGACTTTAAACTTTCAAATAAAAGAAAAATTACACGCTGCTGCAAAACGTCATATTCATAAGAATTTTTAACGTTGTACTCTAAAATGAAAGACAAAATCCCTCGCTGCTGCACAACGTCAAATTCAAATGAATTTGTGAAGTTGTACTCTGAAATTAAAGACAAAATCCCTCGCTGCTGCACAACTTCACAAGTATATAACTTATATGATAACAACAAATACCACTCACTTCCGCCCACTTTGTTGTATATCATTGCTTCTTACAAATTTCAGAAGACTGATAAAATTTTCTTTGCTATATATATAATTGATTATTGAAAACTCCCGCGCTGATTACCATCTTATTCTTAGGAATTTGTGACGTTGTACTTTGAAATAATAGAAAAATCCTTCGCTGCTGCACAACGTCATATTCACAAGAATTTGTGACGTTGTACTCTGAAATTAAAGACAAAATCCCTCGCTGCTGCACAACGTCATATTCATAAGAATTCTTGACTTTGTACTATGAAAATGCTGTAAAGTCCCTCGTTGCTGCACAACGTTAAATTCATATGAATTTGTGACGTTGTAATCTAAAATTAAAGAAAAAATTTCTCGCTGCTGCACAATTTTACAAGTATATGACTTTTATGATAACAACAAATTCCACCCACTTCCGCCCACTTTGTTGTATATCATTTCTTCTTACAAATTTCATAAGACTGATAAAATTTTCTTTGCTATATATATAATTGATTATTGAAATCTCTCTCGCTGCTTACCATCATATTCTTAGGAATTTGTGACGTTGTACTTTGAAATAAAAGAAAAATCCCTCGCTGCTGCACAACGTCATATTCACAAGAATTTGTGACGTTGTACTATGAAAATGATGTTAAATCCTTCGCTGCTGCACAATGTCAAATTCATATGAATTTGTGACGTTGTACTCTGAAATTAAAGACAAAATCGGTCGCTGCTGCACAACGTCATATTCAAATGAAAAAACTTAAAAAGTCTGCCATTTTGTTTTTTTTGGTGAAAATATTTTATTGTAGTTCACACCATAGCCAATGTGATACAGATTAAGAAACCGTTTTGATTTTTGCTTTCAGATAATTCGTTTTTGAGTTATCCTCTCACCCACCAACACGAAGAACGCGTTTCGGCAGCGATTTTAGGAGCCGCCATTTTGAAAAAATAAGAACAAAAATTTTTTTCAAGTAGTACTTTTATAAGTCTTTTAATTTATAAAAACTTTGATTTATAAATATTTTTTGTAATATAAATAAAATTTGTTTGAAAAAAACACGGTTTTTGGAGGAGCCTGGCCTTAAATCGAAACTGAAGAGGAGTCAGAGAATGAGAGAGAGGATTAAAATTTGTCTATCAAATCAGTAAATGAAACAATGCTTTCCTTGGTCATTTTTTCAAAAAATCATTTGTTTCAAAGCTATATTGGAGAAACTGAAAAATACCGAATTTTGGCTAAAATCTTGAAAAAAATGGGTTTATTGCGGAAGCTATATCTCGGTCAATTTTGGAGCTACAGGGTTCATTTTTTATCAAATTACTTAGAATTTTATACACTTTCTTTTTTATGAAAACTATTTTTATGCTAAAATATCATGAAAGGCGGCAATTTAAAAAAAACCGATTTTTTGCACCTATTTTTTAAAGAATTGTTAGGTTCCGGTAGAAGTTCGAAGTACTAAATTTAGGTAGTACTTTATTTATACCCCAAAATAAAGTTGTAATGATCTGAGTTTGTATTGCCAAAGAATTTGCTCGTCGGATGGAGTTCGGGTACCTATTTTAACTAGTTACTTTAAATCTCGCTAGATGGCGTGAAGCGCCATATATGTTTCGATTAATTTCGGAACTATTTCTTACCATGATGTAGAGGAGAGGTTTAGTCATTGACAAGTCTTTATTTAAACCTGTGAAAGCCCTATCAAAAAAATCCGCGAGGAAATCCGCGTGTAATTCATGTGGAATCCTCGCGTACTTACACGAGGATTCCGCGAGTTAATTTGGGCAGGGAATAAACGAGGAATCCTCGACAATTCCTCAAATTTTTTTTTTAATTTTCAAACAACTGTAACATTAACATTTTTGGAATTTTTTTCTTATCATATTTTTCGTAAAATAATATAATACAAAATTTTTTTTAACTTTTTTATGATTTCCATAAGGATTTTATAATTTACTTTTTTTGTATTTCAATAATCCTCAGATAATCCAAGAGGATTTTGTCCTCTTTTTTTGTCTGTATTTCAAAAATCAACGCGAAATACATGAGGATATTGCACTTTAATATTTTTTCATTCAAAACTCCACGCGCAATCCACAAGGACTTAGTACTTTAATTTTTTTCTTTTTTTAAAAATCCACGCAGAATACACGGGGATATTGCACTTTAATTTTTTGCCTTTTTTTCAAAAATCCACGAGGATTCCACGAGGATATTGCACTTTAATTTTTTCTTTTTTTCTAAAATCCTCGCGGAATCCACAAGGACTTAGTACTTTAATTTTTTGTCTAAGTTCCATAAATCCTCAGGGAATCCATGAAGACTTAGTACTTTAATTTTTTTTTCTTTTTTTCAAAAATCCACGAGGATTCCACGAGGATATTGCACTTTAATTTTTTTCTTTTTTTCTAAAATCCTCGCGGAATCCACAAGGACTTAGTACTTTAATTTTTTGTCTAAGTTCCATAAATCCTCAGGGAATCCATGAAGACTTAAAATACTCTCATTTTTTTTCTGAGTTTCAAAAATCCTCAGGGAATCCACGAAGACTTTGAACTTTAACTTTTTTATCTGTTTTTCAAAAATTCTCGCGGAATCCACAAGGACTTAGTACTTTAATTTTCTTGTCTAAGTTCCATAAATCCTCAGGAAATCCATGAAGACTTAGTACTTTAATTTTTTTTCTTTTTTTCAAAAATCCACGAAGATTCCTCGGGGATATTGCCCTTTTATTTTTTTCTGTTTTTCAAAAATCCACGCGGAATACATGAGGATATTACACTTTAATTTTTTTCTATTTTTTAAAAATCCTCGCTGAATCCACATGGACTTAGTACTTCAATTTTTTTTTCGTTTTTTCAAAAATCCACGAAGATTCCTCGGGGATATTGCCCTTTTATTTTTTTCTGTTTTTCAAAAATCCACGCGGAATACACGATGATATTGCACTTTAACTTTTTGTCTGGTTTTTTAAAAATCCTTGCAGAATACACAAGAATTTTGTACTCTAATTTTTTTGGTCTGAGTTCCATAAATCCTCAGGGAATCCATGAGGAGTTAGTACTTTAATTTTTTTTGTTTGTTTTTCAAAAATCCACGAGGACATACTACTTTAATTTTTTCTTCTGTTTTTCAAAAATCTTCAAAGAATCCACGAAATTTTTAAATTGACACAAAAAGCGGTATTAATTCTCGAAAGTTTGGGCGAATTTCACGATTTTTAAGAAAACTTAGTAAATTGACAATATCAAACGATATTCGTCTTCAGCTATGAATTCCACGTATGAATATACTCACGTGGTTTATTTGTTGCAATTTAATTGTTTCTTATAACACTGACAAAATAAGACAATTATTTACAGAAAATTACGCTGTTAAGAAATAACGTCGTATCAACAATAATATATTTGATTGAAAAGGCGAACATAGTGCTATGTAGTCAGTTTGTGCCCGTGCTTCTACCGTACCGACAACCAGTGATTTAATAAATTAATTTCTCAGATAACCTAAGCTCTCTATCTCGTCCCAGTCTACTCTGTAAAGTTTATTATTTTTTTTATAAATTTTTTGAAATACTAAAAATTATGTTTTTTAGAGCATGTTATTGTTAGGTGACATCATTACGCCAATTTTGTTCTCAACTTTAGTTTTTAAATATCGAATCTATTGATCTGAGAATTTATAGGAAAAGTATTTTAAGATTCAAAAAATTTTATTTCTTTGAATTATTATAAAATACTTAGAAATTGATAGAACACCCGAACAGTAAGTAAATTAGTAAGTGATTAAGTAGGTAAGTAGTGAGTAAGTAAGAGTATTATTATTTACAATTAATATTATTTACAATAATAATAATAAATGTTTAATGGTTATCAATATTAATTATTTAATTAATTTCCCTAACACCTGGATATTAGAGAGGATAATGGATGTTAAGACGTTCCAAGGAATATCAATATACCGATATTATAAGCATCGTGATAATTTTTTCTCTTCATAATTTAGACTTTATAAATTCTCAAATTATTTCATTCAATATTTTAAGTCTAAATTTACGACAAAATTAACATTATTGAGATAACGTTGCTTACAATCACAGACATACTATTAATCCTCGGTCCGGGACTGCTTATTGAAATAATTCTTAAATTAATGAAAAGATCTTTATAGGAAAAGAATGCCATTTTTATAGTTGCGTTACTTATCGTTTAGCAAAATTATATGTTACATCTACAAAGACAAAAAAATGATTTTTTTGATAAGGTTCATTTTTCAATGAAAAATTACATATAATGTGGAACATTTCTCAGAATATGAAAGTATATTTTAACATAAAGGCAATTTTAGAATCGTCTTTATAAATGACGCACAGTTTGATATCATTTTCTCCGTACTTTTTTTTCTAAACTGCAAAAATAAAAAAAATTTACCAGTGAAAAGATAAGTAACCGAACATAATCAAAAAAATTTTATTACTATATAGATAATTACATTAATTTATTAATTATTTTTATTCACAGCTACCCTAAAGAATGTAACATTTTATATATATATATATATAAATATATATAAATTTATATAAATATATATTTATATATATTTTATATTATACAGTGAAACCTACGTATATCGGACCCGCATAATTCGGATCCCCGCTTACATTGGATTTTTTCCGGTTCCTTGAAATCCGATATACATGGGTTTCGCTGTATATATATAATGCTCAAAAAGTTTAATAAAAAATAGATATTAAGGGTTCATTACATTTTGGCAACTTCAAAAATTTGATTTTTTGTTTTTCGCTGATGCAAAAAGAAATTTTTTTTAAAAACTGTAAGAAAGTTTTATAAAAATTAGTTATGCGGATTAAAATTTTTTTAAAAACGATGCGCAGAATAAAACCAGAAGGGCAAAAAATATATATACAGCTGTTCATATTACACACAAAAGCAGTTATAGATGTATATTATATCGATACCGCCATTAATAATTTTACAATCTTCAGATACCAGTTATTAATGGAGGTATCGATATAAATAAAAAAACAAGATGATTATTTTTTTCAAAACTACTAGTCTGACTACTTATACAAAATTTTAACCACATATTTCATCGAATATATAGGTATTGTTGAAACTATAGTAAGAACAGCTGGTTGATCACTTTTTCAAAATTTCTGCAGCTTTTTTTTGTTTTTTGTTACAATAACCCAATTAAAAATTCCTGCACAGGATCCTTGAAGGTTCCCTGAGGGATTTTGTTGAGAATCCTACGCAGGATCCCACTAGGACCCGTTGTAAGATAAGGTTCCTTTGCAGACTCCTGTACAAGAAAGTTTATTAAAAATAATTTCATTCAAAGGTTCACGGAGAAAATCTGAAAGCACTGAGTATTTTTTTCTCACAGTACTGGCTACTGTGTAAACCAAAATATTAAATTGCAAAACTCTGAATGTTAATCACACAGCACTGAATGGTCTGCAGAAAATAATCACAACTTTTTTTTTTAAGTAATCAGAGTTTCGTTTCATATTAGTTGACAACAGATTATTCACAACTACGAATGTAGAAATAAATTTTTTGCCCGAAGTCGTGACTGCTGTTCTCACAGCTCTGAGTACTATGTAGAATTATTTTTTAGAATTTAGAAAACAAAGGAAAGTTTAACGTCAATTAAAAAGAAGATAGCCATGGTTATTTTTTTCAAATATTCATTGACATGTTTATATTCAGTTAATGAATAACAGAAGTAAAGAAATGAAAACTTTAGAAAGTCTTTTTAAAAACTATCGTTTTTTTTAAATTTTTCAGTTATATAGCAAATAAAGTTATTATATAATAATGAAATAATAAATAATTATTTTTAAAATGAATTATTATATGTACATTTTGAATATTTATTTTTATTTCACAAGTTTTGAGATTTTAAGATTTCTTAGCTAATATCAAATTACAACCTAATCTAAATTTATAGATAATTATGATTAAAAAATATTAAGTTTCAACATTATTATTTTAAATATTTATCTCGTGAAATAAAAAAAATTATTATTTCTTTCGTTTATTAATAAAAAGTAATTTGTTTAATATTATTAAAGTTTATTACTTTTTATTTAATTAAATATAAATAATTTTAGTCAAATAATCTGTTTTTCATAAAAATATTAGAAAACATCTAAAATTCATTAAAATTGTCTTGAACGCTTGTTTTAAATTGTTATTTATTTTTTATTAAAGGTTAAATGTTCTTTTATTTTTTTAGTCCTAAAAAATAATTCTACACAGTACTCAGAGCTGTGAGGTAAGCAGTCACGATTTCGAGCGAAGAATTTATTGCTATATTCATAGCTTTGAAAACTCTGTTGTCCATTAATATAAACCGAAATTCTGATTACTGTCAAAAAATTAGTGATTATTTTCTTCAGAGCATTGAGTGCTGTGCAGAGAACATTCAGTGTTTTGGAATTTAATTTTTTGGTTTACACAGTAACCAGTGCTGTGAGAAAAAATACTTAGTGCTTTCAGATTTTCTCCGTGTTCCTACATAGGAATAATTGAATACCCGGATCAAATAACTCGACCGACGCTCGGACGAACGCTCTATTACCAGTCAAGTAGCAGTGACAGCCTGTGGGCGGCTCACTGCTTCCCGACTACCATTAGAGCGTGCGTCCGAGCGTCGGTCGAGTTATTTGATCCGGGTATTCAATTGTATGATTCTGTACAGGAAAATATTTCACTTTCTTTTCATGCCAATGAACATTTGTAGGAAGCATAAGAGGATCCCACGCAGGGTCTAGGGTGTATTTTTTCAAGTACAATAAAAATGTTTTTTTAATTTTGTGATGAATATATATTTATGCACATAATTAAAAAATCCTTTGTGCAGACGTAAGAGCTATAGAAACTTAATGCGCAAAAAGTAAAGTTGTTAACATTCAGTAGCAAAGGTTCCTGCATGGGATCCTGTGGAGGTTCATGTATAGGAATTTTCCCTCAGGGAACCTTTATGGATACTATATAGGAACTTCTAGGCATATTTTTAGGATTCTGTACAGAAACATTCAGCTGGGAAGCAGTTAGTCGTTAGCAGTAATTTGTCGAGTCCAGATGTAAAAAAAATTCGTACCAAAGAAAAAACAAATTTTTAAAACATAAAGAAAACCTTAGCAACATGTTTACAGACTTTAAACAATTTTTGGTCATCTCAAATTAATATGCGCATGTAAGGGTTAATGTAAAATTTAATAATTTAAAAATTTAGTGAAAAAAAAGTTACGTCAGTTAGCACCCACACAGCACATAATATTTCTTAAATATTTATAAAATATTTCATTAAAATTTTTCCAGCGTTCGTTGAATAAGTGTTTCATTGAAATATTTTGGAAATTTTTAACTTAAATGATGAGCACTGGTCGATTGCATTTTCTATGACATGTACAGCTACGCAGTTGTTTTCAGTTTTTTAGGATCCGGTGGACGTTGAACATGTTAGAAAATAATGATTCATTTCATTAGTCAAAATTTGTAAGTAAGTTGTAATATTGCAGGAGTTTGAAAGTGTAGTATGTCAGCAAAGTTGCATGGTAATATTTCTTATAGGCAGACATTTTCCTGTTTTCATCAACTTTCCATAGACCTTGCATTGAAATATTTTAAATCTTTCAATGAAATATTCGGGAAATATTTAGAAAATATAAAGTGCTGGGTGTGCAGTTCGGTTAAAAATTTCTCTCAATTTTGTTCTATTATGCATATGCGACATCATTGCTTTTTGTTCCGCGCACAAAAAAAATAGTTATATAATGTATTCATTAGGAATCGTAAGAACTACTAAATTATATTTTTTGAGCATCTAAAGTGTATTAAACCCTTAATGAAACTAATATTATTGAGTACGAATTTATATTATACTTATAATAATTATATTAAAAAATACAATTTTAAAAAGTTATAATTGAATTATTTAACAATTTGAGATTATGTCCTTATTATACATTATATTTATAAAATGATAATTCTGTAAGGGCATTCGCTATCCGCCACCTGCGACCCGCCCAGTAGCTGAGGATTGCCTTGGGAAAATTTTTGAACATGGTTATCTTGTACGATTTCTACTTAAAAAGTAAGTGAAATTGGAATATATAAAAAAAATTATAAAAAAGATGAATTAATTAGAACCGATCTCATTATATATTAATTTTTAATATTAATATGTGAAATAAATTGTAATTTTGGATGTATTAAAAAGTGTCTAAATTTTTTATCTTCTTTTCCAATTAATTTATAAGTTACGTAGCCAAAAAGCTTTTTAAAATTTGTAAACGAATTATACTTTACAGAACATACAAAGTCTTTATTTTTTTATTTAATAAATTTCTTGATTTTTAACAAATTTTAAACCTAGGTTTAAAAGGTGAATTGTCTACGTAAATGTTTTTTTCTCTAAATCAATTTTTTTGAATCAAATGCTTGTGAAGAATTCTTGTATATTGATGTAGTCTTTATATCATATTCATTTTATGACAAGGCTAATCGAAGTAAAACTTATTGTGCTTATATGAAAGAAAAAAAATTTAATATGTGATTTTTTATTTTTAATAGAAATGTTTTGTATTTTTTAAAAATATATGTGTTAAATTTTAGAGGGTGTACCCAAAATATATCTACTAAAAGTAAGTTTCTTAGTCCGAAAAATTATCATTTTATGGGTCATTGTGCAAGCAAAAAGAGAATACAAGTATAAAAATCAACATTTATACAAAATGTCGCACATAAATATTACTAAAAATCAGCACATTTTCAAAAAACTAGATATTCTTAGGTTTATTTAGTTAATTATTCTTAATGTTTTAAATTGAAATATGTTAACAAATGTAGAGAGGATTATATATTTTAAGAATTAAAATTTTTTAATTTGTCTTCATTAATTAGATTGACAATCTTGATTATATTGTACAAAGTAATTTTTTGTCTTGTTTTCAAGGTCGATGTAGATGTTTCTTTTTTATTTCATTGCCTGAGTAAAATTATGATTCTTTCTTCAATAGTTAAATAAACGTTCCATCTTATCATTATTGTTCAGGTGAAAATTTTGTCTTGTTACTTTGCGATGGATCTTTAAACTTTTTCATTTACTGCATTCGTATATTCATCTATACCTCCTTCGGCTGGACAAAATTGTCTTATCTTTCTTGGTTGAAAACACTTTAATTCTTGCTTTTAATAAATGCATAGTTTAAAATTGTTGTCATGCATGCCTTTATTAGTTAGATGAATTGTCTTTGTTTTATTACAGTAGCTGACATTTCATCTTGAATTTATGTTTTTTATAAGTGGACCGTTAATATTTTGTTATTTGCATCTTGGTAATATTTTCGATAACATGAACTTTTGTGAAGTTTTACATATTAAATATTGAAAAAGTATGTTTTTGTGAGATTAGTGTCAAATCTCTTATTTTGAAATTCAAAATATATTAAGAATAAGCATCTTAAAAACCAAAGAATATTTAGTCTTTTAAAAATACATATTTTTGATTTGTAAAAATTTATCAGACATATTTGAGCCAATTTTTAATTTTTTATATTTGAATGCACTTTTTCTTTCTTTATTTCATTTTACGCTAGAATGTCCATTTTGTTAATTTTAAAATTACTGAACAAAGTGTACATCTGCGATTTACAAAATACTTTACATTACTCAGAGTCAAGAGAATAAAAGGTAATTTTGAAATAAAATGAAAAACCACTTATTAAATATTATTTAGTTTTATTGAAAGCAGCGAAATTTCTTTTGGATTTTGAGTAATATTTTGACTATCAATTTTTAAGGTAGCACATTGAAATTAAAAAAACTTGAAAACATTGAATTTGTAACATTAAACATTCAAGTAATGAAGCCATTGAAAATTATTAAACCGTATCCTTTTTAGAAAAGATTGAATTGATTTAAAAGAATTCTAATCTTTTACACTACTAGTATCAATATTGCTCATATTTTTCAAATATAAAAATAAAGTTTTATAATTTTTATTAATAATATTACTTTGTATGTAATGCAAACCTACGTGGCTATAAAGCACTGTATTTGCATTTGGAACGATTTACATTTTATATGAAATAGAAAGTATAAACAAAAATTAGTCAGATTACAGCAGGATAATGTGCTGTGTGGGTGACTGTAATTGACAGCAATTTCAATAGTTTTTAGTTTAATACGTTCTATGCCATAAAAAATACGTGGCTATAAAGCACTTATATAATTTTTATTTTAATATAGTACGATTTACACTTTAAATGAGATTTAAATTTACAAAAATGGTAGGAAAATGTTATAAAATGAATTATATATATTATGTTATATATGCTAAATATACTTTAAGAAAAATTTCTTTTTAAGTGATTTCTAGAATAAACAACTTTAAAAAGAAGGCGAAATGATACAAGTGTGCAAAATCGTTGGTTATACAAGTGTCATATTAAATAATTTTTGTAACACTAAAACACCAGAACTTGCTTGGTTAGTTTTGTAAAAATGTTATTTATTATCTGATATTGTTTCTTTAAATCTCATAAAAAGTTACGTGGCTCAAAAGCCTAACTTATCCATGTTCACATTTTAAGTATTATCAACATTGTAGAAAATAATTTTTCACTCAACGTGATTCATTTACTAAGAATTTATTGTTAAAAGCATTTCATTGCTATTGCATTTTCTACCTAGTAATAAAATAAATTGGGTACCGAGCAAATATATTCTTTTTTCTTTATTTGCAGGAAGACTGAAACCTTTTTTAAATTTTCTACGGGTATTGCCTTTACAGTTTTTTCCAATCTAAGAACATTCTTAATAAATGGACACCTATTTCTGTATGCGTCCTCCGTAATAAGATATTTAACAACTGCATATTCTTTTTCTAAATGTTCATCTACAATAAATTCTACTAGCTTCACAAACGATCCATTGCTTGTTTCAGCATAACTGTTATTTGATCGTTCATTCTGCCTGACAGTTGAAGAATAAAGACATTTATCTTTTACTAATTTTTTGTAAGAAAGTGCGTGAGGTGAAAGTTGAAGTTTTTGTACCCATTCGGCTTTGGGAATTTTAGCAGTTCCAAAATATCTTCCAAAATTAATTTTACATGTTTTTTGTGCAGTTTTATTCACTAGGTTAGAGCAATACATTTGCACACGATGTGATGATTCAGGAAGTATGCGATTTGATAGAAGTAAATCACACTGTTTCATAGATAATTTTCTGCATATTTGATGGGTTACACCATTAGCAGCTTTAATCATTTTTAATAATGAGCCATTTCCAGATTCAAAAGGAAAAGCATTATGTGCCCATGATGGACCCCAATCGTCTAGTCCGTCTGCCCAGTGTCCTCCTGTGTGAACGTTAGAGGTCATGGCTGATTTTGTGTACAACTTCTCCGTAAAAAGTTGAAACTGTTGCATTAGGGAATCAATTCTTTTTATGTCCGCTCTACTTATAATAGGTTGCAATGACAAGTAAAATGCTTCAACAAAAAGAGCCCAATGCCTGAATAATTTTTTTTCTAAATACAGCTCCATCAATGGGAGACTGAAAAACAGTATCCAATTTTCCCATTCTTTTGCTTTCCAATAGGCTCTGTCACTTAAAGATCTTGTTAAACGCATTGCTTGATGTGGAACCGAAATTGATTCTAACAGTTTATCTATATTCTTCACATCTGCAGAAGACAATGTTTTAGACAGAGGCGATGTTTTACTATTAATCCAATAATCTGTAAACCTTTCTCCGAGGCCTAATCTAGCAAAGTGCATGTCTTCTTGTATAAATCCTTTGATCATTTTAAACCTGTATAAATTATTTAAAGGTGAAACGTGTTTTAGTCCAAACGCACGTTCTTTCTTTTTATTTTTAGAATTAGAATTATCTTCGAATTGACTCTCATCTGCAGATTCAATTTGATCTACTTCTACAATATCTTCTGGATTGTCATGTTCGATATGAGGACCTTGATCCATATCAGTTGAGCAATCCAGGGTCGATATAAAATTTAAGCAATTCAAAAAGTGCTCTTCAGTTCTTTTTTCAGGCGTCTTTTCCATGACAGGAAATTTAATACAACCTCCTGTATTTGCATCATTTCTTACGTATTCACCAGGGTGAATACACCAAGGACATGAATAATGTCCATTGTATTGTTTAAGGCCTTGCATAGGAGCACGAGCAACTGCATCGACACAGCAGCAAATTGCATAAGGCTTAACTAACTTTGTCTCACCTTCTATGATACATTCTACTCCTGAATCTGTTAAATCATTCATGCAATCAACGTATCCTTTTAAAAGAACATTCATGTCTGGTTTTGATTTTCCAAACCATAATGCACATACAATCGTTTCTTGAATTCTTTCTTCCAGTGGTAATTCGTTAATTATCAATTGTATTGGATATATCGAGTATGTGCTACTTTCAAAAGTTGGTGCTCCATCACAATTAAAGGTGAATGTTGCATAACTTTCTTTTTCATCATTGGGAAGACTTTCCACAAAGTTACGGTACTCTTTTCCATCATAAATATCACTATAAATTCCTTCTTCATGAATTCTATTTTTCATTACATGATTGTAATATTGATCATTTTTTTCTAACAAGGTTTTGATATTATGCTTAACATCAAATGTTGCAAAAAAGCTGTTATTGTTTTTACCATTGACATGAACTATTTTTTGACATATACTACATTGTTTTTCTCTATCAGATCGTACAAATGTACCAACATAAGAGTCACAGTGAGGACAAATGCAATGATAATTCACAAACTCTGTTGAAAAGAATAATTTGTCAATGAAGTAGGATGTATTAGGCAAAACATTCGACGCAAACATACAATTGATGCCCTTGAATAATTCAGTAACTGCGGTGTGACTTAATTCCGCAAAAATAGCGAACTTCAGAAACATCGATAGTAGTTCTCCTTCGCTTACAACAATCGGTGTTGTAATAACATTCCGAATTTCAGGAGATTGCAATTTTTTAAACAATTCTTTATGAGTAATATTTCCCTCGTTAGGTCCTGCGGGTAAATCATTGTATTCATTAATGTCAGCATCGCCATTTGGAATTTCATCAATTGAATCGTCATTTTCTGAGTGGGAATAGGTCTAAAAAAATTCCATTATTAATTTTAACATAAGAAAAATGTTTATATGAATGATATACACTGTTTGAGTTAAAAAGTTTAATTCCACATTAATAAATAAGAATGTTGGAGTGACAAGACACACCACTTCAAATTTTATGAGAATTCAAATTTTTACAACTGCACACATAGGAAAAGTTTGCTGTGGTAGCATAATAATTGTTCCCACATTGAATTACGTTCTCTAAAATATGGACAGGGATCAAATTTGCTGTAAGAGACTAAAAGCTTGCTGTGACAGAAAATTTAAATTTTTTAATCATACTCATTATATTCATATTTATCATAGCAAATAACTTCCCTGTGGGCAAAAAACCATGTTCGTTCTAATAACGTTTTAAGGACGTTCTTAGAACGTTTCATGTCCGCCAAATAATGTTCTAGAACATTATTTGAACATCCATGTTCTTAAAATGTTCCAGAACATTATTTGGCGGACATGAACATGACATGTTTTTAGAACGAACATGGTTTTTTGCCCACAGGGTTGGCTGTGGTTATTAATTTTGAAGGAATTGACAACAATCATCAGTTAACATCTGCAGTCATTTAATTTTTTCCGTGTGACGTTTTAGACTATTTTTAATAACTCGCCAGTAGCCAAATATCGTCTTTTTCTTTACAGTTTGTTTGCAGTGGTCGAGTCTTATGTCCACTGGTTAGAGGTTGTCTTTGACATCTTTTTCACTTCAAAAAGGGCATATTGTATACTTATGCAATAACATACACTACCGTCGGAAATTGTCGGTACGGCTAACGTTCGAGGACTGGAAATTCGGCGCTGACTTTAAAGCAAGATATTTCAAGATAGAAAAATGTTAGACACTTCTAACTTAGATGGTTGGAAAGCTGATAAAATTCTGCTTCTGAATGTATATCAAGAACATTTTTTTCTTTTTTTTTTGTATTTATAACACCGAAAGGATTTCAAGAAAAAATTATGCAATTTTCGTACTTTCGTACTGATGTTTTTGACTCCCGGCATAATTAAATTAAATCTTAAATGTTTAAGTTTGTGTTTCAACAACCCAGCAGCGAGGCGGCGAAAAGTGATGATCGACGGCTGAGTTGTAGAAAAACATGCTCGGACCTTTTTTAACATATTTCAGGAACCACAAAACAATTTTTAGGTTTCAAAAATGCAAATTAATGCTAAGACTCTAAAGATTATGTTGTAAAATTATCAAATTTTTCCATACATTATTCTAGATTATGCTGGGAGTACATTCAGAAGCAGAATTTTATCAGCTTTCCAACCATCTAAGTTAGAAGTCTTTAACATTTTTCTAACTTGAAATATCTTGCTTTAAAGTCAGCGCTGAATTTCCACTCCTCGAACGTCAGCCGTGCCGACAATTTCCGACGGTAGTGTATACCCAGTGGGCAAAAAACCATGTTTGTTCTAATAACATAGGTCTATGCTGTAAAGGCTCTTTTTTTCTCCGTGTATATAGAAGTCTCTAGTCCGCCAGGTTAAGGATAAAAAATTGGTCAAGTACAAGTTACACTCACTTACCCAGGGTTCCGTTCACGATTATTTAAATTTAAATATAATATTTTAAAGGGGTTGGCTATATTTTTCGTGAAATCTCCACGTGAAATTAAATATGTGTACCAAGTTGCAGCTTCTTAGCTCCAAAACTGTAAAAGTTAAAGCGGGGAAGGATACGTTTTTTTCGAAATTTGGAATTTTTGGAATATAACAATATTCAATTAAATTCCAATCGGTTTCTCTATAATCGGTTTTTCTTTAATCTCCTTGAAAAATTACGTATGTATACCAAATTTGAACATCCTAGCTCCAAAACTTTAAAAGTTAATGGGAGACACGCTCTTCTCCGAAATTTCGAGTTCTTGTACTATAACTATATTAAATTCAATTCCAATCGGGTTCGCTATAATTTCCCTTTAATCTACTCGCGAAAATACGTATGTATACCAAATTTGAGCCCAATCGGTTAAAATGGCTAGATTTTAGAGGGGGGACAGGATTTTGTGGACGGACATGAGTGAAACCATAAGGGTTCCGTTTCGGTTCACTGCGTGAAGGGAATACTGGAAACCGTCAAAAATAGTTTTTTGGGATATTTACCTCCACTTTTTCAAAATCTTGACGTGATACACAATTTTGCAACCCGGCATCGTGTTTAGCACAAAAAATTACATTGGCAACCACTGTGATATCTAAAAAAAACCTTATAGAGTTTTTTGAAACGAAAACTTCAAACATGGATATCTCATTCAAAAATAAATATTATTAAAAGTTTTAAATAGCAAATTGTTTAGGAAGATATAATGAGCTTCATATATAATTATTATTGTAAAATGAAAAGGGATCCGGAAAGAACATGCAATTGACCCAGTGGGCAAAGGGACACATAGCTGGGACAGACGCATGAGTCTTTATATAAGGGTTCCGTCCGTACACCGAAGATGTACGGAACCTTAATAATGAATTCATTGTCGACGAAAATCACGAGAAGGTCATTTTTCAAAATTGCATTTCTCTATAAAAAATTTAGTAGCAGGTCTTGTAGCTCCAGAATTGTTCTTTATTAATTTGAAACTTTCTGTTCCGTAAGTTTGGTACAGAAGGATTCAGGAACATTAATTCTCTAGTGAAAGGAAATTTTTTCTAATAAATTGGTTGAACAGAACACGATAATCTGGGGTCAAAACTTCCCATATATCACATAACGTTTTCGATGAAAAAAGTGATGAAAATGTATATTAAGGTAGGATTTAAAAAGAAAAAGTAATTCAAAAAATATTTTTTTACCTCATCTTCATCAGAGGTTCTTGTGACGACATCCATTTCTTCACAATTATTAGTTACAATCTATAGTTTAATATAATATAATTATCATAAATTGTATTTCATTTTAAGAGGTCTACTACATTTAGATGCACTAAAAAAGGCTATTCTCGTGAATTTTTTTGAAAGCTTTAAATTATAAATATTGATATATAAGGTGTTATACTTAAGGGAGAGTATATATATACTTAAAAGAAGTTTCAATTTGTTGCCTATAGAGGGAGCCAATGTTGGTCTCGGTTCTCTGCAGGGCAAATCGGTGGGCATGATTCCGGTTAGACTGTTTAATATATAACAAAAATTTAAAGTTTTTCTGAATCTGTGATAGATTTAGCTTTAGAGTGCGTAGGATATTTTAAAAATATTCATTTTTATGAATTTGGCAGCTGTTTGAAGGTAAAAGTCGATTTTTAGGGCGAAATTTTTATAAAAAATCTATTTGAAAAAAAACAAACAAACCAAGAAAAATTCGTTACGTACTCTAAAGAATTAATAAATGACGATCAAAAAAACTTTGGGCTAAGTCAATCCGATCAAAACTGTTCGAGCCAGACTGCCCACCGTTTCGAAAAATTTCATTTCGAGAAAAACACGTTTAAAGTTTTGACAAGCACTTGAAATGCTCTTGGACACCTTCTGCAGATTTCGATTTTTTTCACATAAAATAACTTCAAAATCACTTCTCATGATATAATTTCTATTCTACACATCATAAAGTATCATTTAAGCAAAAAAATCGATTTTTTCCGGTTAAAGGTGTCACTCTCCCTTAATAAACATACTCTAGAAGTAAATTTTTTAAAAAAATTTAACATATAAAAATGGTATTTGAAAAAAGTCAAAAATAGAGGGGTCTGCGCTGTTAATAAAATCTTTGAATCGGATGGTCAGAAACAAAAAATGAAACGGGATTAGATTCACTATGTTAATAGCAATAGCAAAAATCATACGATTTTTGAAAAATTTGAAAAAATAGTTAAAATCAAACATTTTTTAAATTTGGTAAGGATCGGTTTTTTCGGAGATTTTATCAACAAGGCGTCGAAAAACACTGTTTCAAAAAAAAACGCAAATTATTTGTAACGCAAAAATTTTGTATGATACGTCCACTTTCAAAAAATAAAATAAAAAAATTGATTTCTTGAAGATTTTAAATGTAGTAGACCCCTTAAATAATTTTATAACTACATTCTTAAAAAAAAATGAATTTTTACTTATTTTATTAAACATTTTTTATTTGAATTATTTTAAAATTTGACCTTGTCTAACGCAAATTAAACCTTGAAGCACGCACCTATTTTTTCAATCACGACCCAGTGGGCAAAAACCCGTGATCGTTCTAAAAACGTTTTAAGAACGTTTCATGTCCGCCAAATAATGTTCTAAAACATTTTAAGAACACGGATGTTCAAATAATATTCAAGAACATTTTTTGGCTGCCATGAAACGTTCTAATAACGTTTTAAGAACGTTTTTGGAACGAACAAGATTTTTTTGCTCACTGTGGAAGGACAATTTGGGTCTTCAAAGTTTGTTTACCTTTAAAAGCTCTACCGTTTCTAAACTACGTATTAAATTAACTTAACATTTTTTTATTATGCATAACTGAGATTATTGTTATACAAAAATTGCAAGTTTTCAGTTCTACGTTTAACCAAAATTCTAAGCTGTATAGAATAGTATATTATGTGGCAAGCACGTAAAGTAGTACTTTTTAGGTGAGGATGTAATTTTCAATACGAGCTGTCGTTAGTGCGACGCAGGTGAGACGAAGACGAGCCGAAAGCGAGCCGAGTCGAACCGAAGTGGCACAGACAGCGAGTATTGAAATCATCCGAACCTAAAAATTACTACGTGCGAGCCACATACGCTATTTTTTTCGCCATTGTTATGAAAAAGTGAAACAATTTTAAAGAAAAAAAATAATAAAAATTGATAAATAAAATAAAAGCAAAAAAAAATTATGCAAAAATTAACAACTGCCTAAAAAAGTCTTTTTTAGGCAGTTGGCCCAAACTGCCTTAAAAAGTGCTACTTTATCTGCCCAAAACAGGCACAAAAAAGACACTTTTTCATGTCAATGGCGAAAAAACATGTTTTTTACCCCATTGGCCCAAACATAGAGTGTAGAAATTTTTTTGGACATCTAGAATGAAGTGGGGTCCAAGCTAAGAACACAGAAAAAACCTAATATCAAATTGAGTACAAAATTTATACTCAATTTAATACGCATCGAAAATGAGACAGGAAGATGGCGCCACGTTCTATGTCATTTAACATAAATTTATTTTGAGATGCAACAAATATGAGTACAACTTTTTTCTGTGAAGGGTCTAGCATCTCTAGTCTGGAAGATCTAGTTTGCACAATTATGATGTTGTTCACATATTAGACAGACAGTTGCTTTCGTCGCTGGCCCAAAAGGTCTAACTGTAGCACTGTCCAGAAGTACTTGATAACTAAATTTTTTAATTTTGTAATTTTTAGATCGTGTCTAGAGTCGCTCCTATAGAAGGTATGGTTTATTACAGTTCTGGTGCGAAAAATCTGACAAAATTTAATGCCTATTAAATGACAGGATAGTATATTTCATTAAATAATTACCGTCATAATTACGGTTATAATTTGGATCCTAAATATGACCATAAATACACCCGAAAAATAAATTTTTTAATATAATAATTGTCGTGTATTTTTAAGTAAGATAATTTTGATATTACTAGCGCTGTTGCTTAGTTCAGAAATAACTCGTTTGATTAAACCATGGCATGTAAAATTCTACTGACTTTTAGTCTGGTTAGCAACAGACTTAAAGGCTGATGATCTGATAAGCACCCTATCGGTTTCCCAAGATTTATCTATACGGGTAATTAATTTTATAGCATTGCAGTTAAATCGAAAACTTACACCTTTGACGCCTTTTTTTCTCTCTTTCGACTTTTCTGTGTCAAAAGCAGTGATATAAAATTAACTAAATATCTCTTTAAGTAAATTACGTTTGCTTTTGAACGTGTGCTAATATGTGAACTATTATATTTCAATAATATTTTTTATCAGTGTAGAATAACAAAGGAAAAATATAAAGCACTATAATTTACCTCAACTTCATCATATGACTCTTCATTTGAATCCATCAATTGAAAATTGTCAGTTACATCCTATATCACAAGAAAAATGTAATATAATAATAAGTAACCAGGTAGAAAAAAGTTATTCAAATCTTATTAAATACTGGTGCAGTATAAAGCCGATATTATTTTTGTGTAATACCAGTACAAACATATTTATACCATGTCAATAATTGGCAGACTGTTAAAAGAAATTTCAAAGTTTAAGATGTTTTGGTAGTCACTTTTTAGTTATTTGAAATATCCTACTTCAAGATGTTGTTAGTATCTTTGCAACAACGATGTACATATTTTTCAGGAAAATTTTTTTGAAGTTAACTATAATAATTGGGCCTTATGATAGTTACTTTGTGTATTTTAAACTTTAATCAGGCCTGATTTTCCTAAGTAACTTTCATTCTTAGATAGAAGAAACGTTATAATTCCATTTGAAGAACATAAAATAGCTCAGGCATCTTGCTTTAAGCTTCTCTTGAGATTGAATCTAAGATTCGTAAGATTACAGAGTGAGGTTAAGGTGAGATTAAGGTCCGCTATTTGTAAGCTTACGCAGCGCAAGTTATAGATTTACAGTAAGCTTCGTGTCAGCTTATAGTAAGCTTACATTATTATTAATAAATATTAATAAATAAATTAAACAATTATTCATGCGCAGTGGTTTATTATAGCTTCTACGTCTGTGTAGTAGATGTTAACCAACCATTCCCGTTAGGGTTGTATATCCTACTTCTAAATATATATTATTTGGTGTGAAAAAATAGTTAAATATTAATAAATAATATTTATTAATATTAATTAACAGTAGTGTAACTTTAAATGAAGTTTACATTAAGCTTAGGCAGTAAAATTATAGTAAGCTTAACTATAAGCTGACTACAATCTTACACTGTAAGCTTACGAATGGCGGACACTTTCTACTTACCTTAACTTCACTTGAAGTCAGTTTATTTTAATTTTATGTTTATATGGTCCGCAATAATTTTCCTCTATTATATCATGATCCTTCGTGGGCCACGATGTAGCTCGAATCAGTTCAAAGTTATTTATCAAAATAAGCTCTACTGAATAAGTACTTCACCCATATATATACATTTTTATAAATTTTTATCAAAAATTGTAGAGGAAAGAGAGGATTAAAATTTTGGTCAAATATGAAGTGGATTTTTTAAAAAGTCGTGACTTTTATATTTCGAGTTGAAAACTGTTTTAAATTAATTAAATTTTTTGAAAAATTAAGAAAATTTTAATTAATGTTGGGTGTAACATATACTTTATATCTACGAATCGATTCGTTTCAATGCAAGGAATACAATTATTTTATTCATTAATTTGAATTTTAAAAAACACAAAATTTTTTAGCTAAAATATGATTTTTCGATTTTTATTAATTCTCAAATTATAAATCAAATCTATACTTTATATATACCAACCAATTGGTTTCAATACAGGGAATAAAATTATTTCATATATAAACATAAATTTAAATAAACACAACATTTTTTAGCTAAAATGTAAATTTTTGATTTTTTAACTTTCATTAATTCTTTAAATTTCAATCAAAAGTATACTTTATATATATATCAATCGATTCATCTTAACATAAGGAAGACGATTATATTATATATTAGCTTAAATTCTTCGATTAAAAAATTTTTTTAATTAAAAAAAAATTTTTGGAAAAAAGACGATAAAATTTTTTTTTGGGTTTTTTTTTTTAAATCCTCTTGTCATTTTTGAGAGATTAATGTGCTAAATAAGTCTACTAAATTTTATCCAAATCCAGTAAAACCTGTTAAAGATATCGTGTTCACAAAAACGATCCACACACATATACATACATCCGGATAATTGATCAGGATCTCATATAACATGTTTCTATATAGAGGAAAATTTGTTTTCACCATTTTTAAAAATTTTATAAACTAAAGGACTACAAAGCTTCCTCCACGAGGAAGCAGAACATAAAATATAACTTTAATACTTTTAATATATAAACTCTCACTCCTCTTCTTTAATATCATTACATAAAAAAATTTATTTATTTTTCAGAAAAATATTTATACGCCCTTTTAGTGTCGCCGACTTTTCACTGAAATGCGGGGTAAAGTCGGCGATCATTTAAAAAACAGTCATTGACCAACCAAGAATGTTAGCTTAATTAAGTAAAGTTGATTTTTAGAAGTAGTAGATGTGAAAAAGTCAGAATGAACGTCTAATAACGATTAAATAATTATTTAATAGCATTTTGCATTATATGATTGTCTAACCTCCATGACATTGAATTTAAATTCATTTTTGATATTTTTTATCAAAATTATACAAATGAGACCTGAACCATGAAAAGGGACCTTATGTGTCAAAAAATCATTTTTCACTTTTTTGTTGATTCGGATCGAGCTTGAAACGCTCTTTAAGGTGGTGAAAACCAAAATGTCATAATTTGTTTAGAAGTTGTTTCAAAGTTTGTTTAAAGTCAAGAGAAACAAAAGTACAAGAACGATTTTTTTGTTATCATACAAATTAAAGTAACTCTCATTTTTTTTCGTTGAAAACCGTTATTATTTAGAAAAGTTGACAGATTTTTTGACAGCCGTCAACTGTCAAAATTCAAATTTGACATCATATTCGTAATCAGCGACCCCGAAAACCCTGTTGTCATTTTTGTTAAAAACCGTTATTATTTAGAAAAATTGACAGTTTCTTTGACAGCTGTCAATTGGTCAATTTGACATCATATTAGTAATTAGCGGCCACAAAAACTCTTACAAACATGTATCACTTATTTATACATTTTGTTGCTATTTGGAAAACTTGGATTGTTTTTTCTATTTTTGGGGATTTTGTTATTAATTTATACGAAAAATCATGTTAAATTTTTTTTCATTATTTGTATATTTATTATTTTGATACTGTAATCCATACTGAAGAAAATAAGCTAAACTTGATTAAAAAATATTAATATTTGAAAAAGTTACAAGGGTTTTTCTAAGTTTAAACTTTAACTGCTGTTTTCTCGAAAACTTGTATTCGTACGTAAGGTTCCTTTTCATAGACCAGGTCACAAATAATACTTTTTTCCTGCTGTTTTCGTTCTAATTTGGAATTAATTAATATCTCAAAAATAACAAAAAAGGACATTTCAATATTTTTTGTGGTGAAAATACACATTTTTAGCTTTCAAAAAAAATTTAATAAAAAAAATTAAAAGGGCCAAACTTAAAAAAAGTCAAAAAAATATTTGATTTTTGAATTTAAGAAAATGTTTTTTTCACCAATCGAAAGAGCACAAAAAAACATTTAGAAAACATATATGTCAACATTTTTTTATCTACTTATATAAAATTTACAATTTTTAGTTAATTAATTAACTATTAAGGTTAATAAAAAACGATATATTTTATAAACAAATAAAATTATCGTAATTCTGACGTTACTAAATAAAAATTGATAAAATTCCGCATCCAACGAGCCCTATATGAAGTACTTTGGGTAAGTGGATTGTTAATAAACAATTGGCTAACATGGCAATTGTTTATAAAAAATCCGCTAATTCAAAATAGTCCATATAGGGCTCGTTGCATGCGGAATTACGTCAGCTTTCAATTGGTACCTTCAGGTTTGCAATAAACATTATTTATTTGTGAAATATTTTATTTTTTATTAACATTAATTAATTAATTCATTAATATCTCGAAAATAACAAAAAAGGACATCTCAATATTTTTTGTGGTAAAAATACACATTTTTAGCTTTCAAAAAAAAAATAAATAAAAAAAATAAAAAGAACCTAAGTTAAAAAAAATTCGAAAAATGCTTTAATTTTCAAAAAAAGGGTCAAAATTTAAATTTTTTGAAATTTTTTTTGCACCATTCGAAAGAGCAGGAAAAAACCTTTTGAAAACATATAGGACAATTTTTTTTCTTCCTTCTGTTTAAAAGTTACAAGTCTTCAAAAATTCACTGTTTAAATTTTTCAAAAAAATTCAACCTCCTCCCTCTCCGACAGTTTTTGAAAAAACCTAACATCACTTCGTGGTTAAATTACTCACCCCTAGGGCTAAACTATGTGCAAGTTACAGCTTTATCCGATTAACTTTTTTTTTCACTTACTTCGCTGCAGGTATTTTACCCCTTATATTGAATTGCCTATTTTATTAGTAAGCTTACCTAAATTCTATTAGTAAGGTTCTCTAACTAAATGCTATCTGTTGCAATAATTATTATTAGTTGTTGGTACTAACAAAAGTAAGTTACCCAGCTTAGTAATAAAATTGTAACGACAACTATTTAACTTTTTACTATTATAAATGGTAACTCTGACCATCGAATTAGCAACAGTATAGTTTACTAATCAAAATGGTATTCGTAACCATTGTATTAGTTGTCTCAACTTTGTTTTCTCCATGTCTATATCTTCAGGATATCCTATAGATATCCATGTGATTTTTAAATTCTTTATTATCCTGAGCATATCTTTAGAATAAATAGGACATTCTCAGGATATCTGTAGGACATTCTCAGTATATTTAACGCAAATTCCAAATATCTTGACAATATTTGGACAGGACATTTTCAGGATATCAACATTGATTTACCAAATTAAAATTATAAATATTCTTTAAAATTCAATAGAAAGCTTAAACTTATGTATTGAATAGAAATTACTTTGAAATAATTACTTATTTTTGGAAATAATAGAAATTAATCAAAGTACGAAAGTACATTAGGTTGCATTAAGGTCAAAATGTAATGTTAATTTGATGTAATTAGCACTGTTTTCATAAGAAACGATAATATTTTATTAAGAAATAACGAATTGATTTATTTCATTTTGATACAATTAAAATTGTAATTATTTTTTTTAAAAGAACTGCTAGATAATATATGAATAGTTGCTTGTCAATACGGCTGGAAGTAAAGGAAATAAAAATTTTTAATTATTTTTAATTTATGAATTTTTCTTTTTTTTTAATCCCATTCAAGGAAAATAAGAAAAATAGGAATCAAACCAAGGTCTTATCGCTATAAGTCTATAAAGGTAACCAATCAACGGGATTGAAAAAAGTCGAAAAATATTTCTGTCAGCAAAATTAAACTTTGATTCTCATGTGTCGATAATTCAGAAAGGCAGAAATTTTTTACTATGACATAAAAAAAATTAAAAAGTTACACTCAATTTCACTTTTTTAAAAGAAATTTTTTAACATCCACCATTTCGGAATGGAATTATTTGCGATAAAAAAAATCGTGAATCTTTTCTTTTAACGAAAATACACGGAGAATAATAAAAAGTAATTTTTACTACTTTCAGAGTAAAACGGGAACTGTCCGAAGTTTCTGCGCATCACTGTCAACTTTTACTCCAAAATTAGTAAAATTGTCTATTTCTGTAGTAAATTTTACTGTTTCCTTAGTAATTTTTACTATTTCTGGAGTAAATTTTACTATTTTTGGAGTAAAAGTTGCCAAAGATGCGCAAAACCTTCAGACAGTTCCCGTTTTACTCCGAAATTAGTAAAAATTACTTTTTCTTTTTTTTCCGTGTAAGAATCAACAATTATTTTTTGAGATTAAAAATTTATTTTATATTTGCCTAAATGTAATACAACTTGCATTTGGATTAGAAAAGAATAAAATTTGTCAAAACTCTAATCTGTTTGAGGGTATTAAAAAAGAGGAAATTTTCGAAATTAAATAAATTTAATTTTTTATCTAATATAAGATATTTTTAATTCTTTTTAATTCCAGCCTTCATCAGGTGCTTTAATGTACAAAACATTTTATAATCCAATTTTTATAATTTTATAGCATTGAATAAGTGATAAAAAATTTTATCAATTTATATTCACCCATGTCTATTTATTGCAACATTTTTCATGAAAAAAATTTTCTTATCAGTGCAAGTTGAAATAAAAAAAAATTTTTTCGAAACACAACATTTTTTAAATCTTATACCATTTTTTGAGACATTTTTCGATAATTGAGTATGCTGGAACTAGGTATATCCTCCTCCTCACGGTCTAACCACAATTTATAGCCTCTTTTCCTTTTTTCTGACATTTTTCTAAAATACAATTACTAAGTTACAGATCAAAAATAATTGCTACTATATCTCTTTTCGAATAATATAAATAATAAGATCATAATATAAAATGCATTTTATTAAATAAATTTGATTTCATATTTTTAGAATATTTATTTATTTATTTATTACATATATATGATGTATTCCACGCCAAAGTGTAAGTCCATCTGCAATTGCATATCCGATTTTTTTTCTTTTAGTACTAATTGAGCCTAGCTTCCATGAATTTTTTCACATTTTTTAGCAAGCCGTTTTCGAGTTATGGAATTTTGAAAATTGGAGAATTTTCATGACTTTTAATTTTTGAATGCTCATAACTTCCTTAAATATGCATCAATTTTAAAAGTCTTTTTTTGAAATGTGTGTTTTCAAACGTAGTATTTAAAAAAAATCGAAAATTTTTTTAAACGATATTACTATTAAATTTTTGAGTTTAAATGATAAAAAGTCATTTTTCTCATTTGACTTACTGATCGACTTTTTCAAAAAAACTACTTTTTACGAAACTTTTAAGCCTAGCCCGATAATGGGCAACCAATTTTTACAATATTTTCGAAATTTTTCAAAAAATTTTTAATTTTTTAAAAATATTTTTGGTTTTTTTTAAACTACGTACTTTTCTGTATTTTTATGCGCGGATTACGAAAATCATAGTGACAACACCCAAAAATTTTGAAAAAATCGATCAGTACGTTAAATGAGAAAAATGACTTTTTATCATTAAAACTCAAAAATTTAATAGTAATATCGTTTAAAAAAATTTTCGATTTTTTTAAATACTACGTTTGAAAACACACATTTCAAAAAAAGACTTTTAAAATTGATGCATTTTTAAGGAAGTTATGAGCATTCAAACATTAAAAGTCATTTTCATAACTCGAAAACGGCTTGCTAAAAAAATTAAAAAAAAAATTCATGGAAGTTAGTCTCAATTAGTACTAAAAGAAAAAAAATGTCAAAAAATCGGAGATGCTATTGCAGATGGACTTACACTTTGGCGTGGAATACATCATATATAAATTTAATTTATAAGAATTAATAAATTCTTTAACACCTAACTCCCGGGATCAATGAATTGAAATTAATGAAAATTTTCACTCTTTCAGATTAAGAGAGCAACATTTAATTAAATTACATAAATAATTAAAAGTCACTAAAAGTTTTCTCAATTAAAAAGGTAACATATGAAGTTATCAAGAAAGTGTAATGATTATTGTATTGACATTAAACTTGATTATCAGAAAGAAACATTAGTTATTTTTTTATAATTTATTCTAGCAAAACAGTTCTTAATAATAACGAACTTTTTAAAATTATAATTTTTTGTTCAATTATTTTTATTATTCTTAATATTATCAATAAAAAGTTATTATAATTATTAATTTAATTTACTTGATTCAAATTTACGTTTCCTATTTGTAGATTGGGTTAGAAAGCGTTAAATTATGGCTTTTTAAAACGTTTTTTAGATTCTTGCAATTATTAATATATTTGTTTGCGTTCTTTTAATTTAAAATACAAATATATTTAGAAATTAAAAGTTCTATATTCAAAATTATTTTTATCTTTTTCACTTTTAAATCCAACATACATACGAATGTTAAATTGCTCCAACTGACATTTGTTAACTGTCAAAAAATATAATAAATGAATCTTACATTGATTGATAATATCGAATTTCAGGATAATTTAAGTATGGTAATTTTGAAAAGAATAAAATTAAATAAAAATTTAATTAAAATATGATCTTCTCTTGTAAAATTTCTTATTTATCATTTAGCATTTAATTCTTGCTTATTTAATAAGAAATAATAAACAAAATAATAACATTTTTTTTAACCTTTTTTTAAATAAAAAGTAAAATTTTTTAATGTATTAACTTTTAATGTTAAGAAATTTTATTGTTTTTTTCAACAGTTTAAAAAAATTGTAATTTCTTATTTTGAAGTAAAATTTGCAGGATTCTTCTAATACTTACACAATATTTTTGGATTTATAAATTAAATGATTTCTTCTTTGAGTAAATTGTATTTTTAATTATATAAATAAAAAAATTAGTTTATGAAAGAGAAGTTATTAGACTTTTATTAAACAGAAACTTAAATTAGTTTTTTAAAAGTTTTTCTTAAAAATTTCAACTTTATTTTATACAATAAAACAGTCTATCTTCGAAGACTTAATTTTATTAATTATTAACCTTCTGTTGACAATATTCATTTTTTAAAAATTGTTGTCAATGCCATACTAACTTTTTTCTTGATTGTTAAGTTGTATACTATTGATTGATGACTTGGCGTCAGGATTAAAAAATAATAATAATAGCAGCAGCATTTCTGCCCTTCTTAGGAGAGGTAAAGTAATAAAATATTAATATTTGTTTGAATTTTAACAAAAATGATGTTAACGTCGGAAAAAGTATGATTATAAACTCAATGGCTTACATCGTTGATGTATTTTTTAATAAATAAAAAATTTGTTTGATGACAATAAAATTTTTCAAAGTATAAAATATTGTTTTAAAAATTCTCTTCCAAAAATAATACAATGAAAATGGTTTTTTTATTGCACTAAATTAAAACAATTTTTAAACACTCTGAAAATGCACTTGGCACACTGTTGCTTTCAGGTACCCCCTTAACATTTATTATATGTCTGCTTGCGAAAGACGTAAGCTACACTGTTTATTGTGTTAATTCTTTAAAAATATGGTATTAATTTTTTTTATAAAGTTGATGTAATAAATAAACATTTTGTTAATAGAAATAAATAAAACGAACATCACATGAAACTATGTCTCTAATAATGGCAACTCCATTAGATCTTTTTTTTTAAAAGATATATCTAATAATATTTTTAAACGCCGTACGCCTCTCAGACATGGAGTATCTTTATAAGGTTAAAACTAATTTTTAAAAAAAATTGAATTAACGGTTATTAAAATAATGGGGTTAATATGGTATTATTTTCAAAAATCGTAACTACATATTACATTAACTCATTTAACTGTAAATTAAAAAAAAATCATTGAAATAAATTATATAATTAAATTTAACATTTATTAAATATAAATAAAACAACATGAATACCTTGTTAAAGCATTAGTCAAATATTATAAAGCAAAAGTCTTAAATTAATCATTTTAATTTTTATTAAATGCAGTTGCTTCGACTGCGACGTTTATCCGGATATATATTACGGCTTTGGCGATTTTGGCTTTGGCGTAGCCAATTTCTATTTTGGTATTGTCCATTTCCATTTTGGCACTGTCGGACATTATTATTTCCTCTGTATCCGGGATATCTGTTACATCCGTATGTTTCTTCGGATAATCTCATGAGGAATCTAATAAAATTTTTTACTTTTGTTTCTTTTGCATGCCACTTTCTTGCTTTCACCCATCTTCCTGCTCTTTGTTTATGAACACCATTGCCTGCATTAGATTTTATAATTATTTATTATAAAAATTATTTATTTTTTAGAGCTGTGAGAATTTAGGTTTTAAAAAAATTTTGAAAAGAAGAGTGCTCTAAAATTTCCAGTAAAAAGAAAATTTATTTCATTTAATTAGACAATTCAATAAGTAAATCTTTACTGATTTCAAATCAATCAAACAGTGCAGATTTCGCAGAAAACTTCGATTGAAATTAGTGTGTCTTTTTGTAGCATTTTTATCGTGCGAAAATTCGTGCGGATTTTGTATAAATCGCATATACATGTTTTTCCTTTTCGCGCGGAAATTCGTACATGTAGTCAAACAAAATTACGTTAAAATTTTCAGATTTTCAGACTCAAAACATAAATATCTTAAAATTTCTCGATCAAATATCAAGATTTTTACAAATCTTTAACTAACCATTTTGCAATTGCTTTTTATTTAGGTTATATTTATTCAACCCAGTTAAATCCACTTGATTTGCTTGATTCAAAGTAGTAGCACTAGATTTTTTAGTATTTTGCGATTTTTTGATATTGGAATTAATTTTCTTTACTTTATTAAAATCATCTGGAATCAACTTCATAGATGCAGGAGCACTAGAATTCTCTGCATCTAAATTAATAAAATCTTGAGTAATTTAATTCGTTTTTTGTAGATACATTTTTATAGATACATATATTATTTTAAAGTTTTAAACTCACTATTATCAGATCCTTTCATTTGCGACAAATTGCCATTTGTCTGTAAACATAAATAATAACAGTAACGATTTTAAAAAATGTAAAATAGTATAATTTGTTTCAAATGAAAAATCATCAGTTAATTCGACATCAAGTTTTAAAATTATTATTGATGATCAAATTTTAAAATTGAAAAAAATGTTAATGTTGACATGTTTCAAAAATTTTTAATCTGATAAATACTTAAAAATAATCACTATTGATTCTATTTTTAAAAATTCCATAAATTAGAATTAACATTTTTATAAAATATCTACAGTTTTCTCCACTTTTTGTTTCTCCAATTGTCCTATTTTTTCTTCAAGAAATCTGATGTATTCATCTTTATTACTTTCCTATTAAAATAAATATTTTCGAATTCAATTTAAAAATATATAATTTCTATATAAAATTGATAGTATAAGTATTTTGGACATTATTTTTACTCTAATTAAAATCACAGTAAAACAATAAATATTTATCATCAATGGTTTCTTTACTTGAAATTTTTTAACTTTGTGTAACAATAATCTACGAATTTAAATTAAGTAAAATATGAAACTTTTAATTTGTTAATTTAAAAATAATTATTTCTTACCTCGCTTTCGACAACTGATTCCATCTTAAATAAATTTAATTGCAAAGTGTTATTTTAATTGAAAGTTATAGGTTACCTAGGTTACGAAGATCTCTCAAAACTTCTCAAAGAATTAAGAACACTGAACTTAGTTGCGAAAAATTCGAGAAATCGAATTGCGCGATTAGTTAAGACCAAGCTTTGCGACAGTCGTTAGCGAACGAAATACAATAGATAGAAAAGGACATATATATTTAAAGATATATTTCTTTCCTTTTCTAATTTAGTGTACGGCCTCAACACAGCTATCTAAGGGTAAGGTCACACCTCGGTAGATAGCGTGACTACCTGTTTATCCTGTAATATAACGTATAAGGGTGAGAGAAACAAGAACATTTTTTTAATTTTTTATTTCTCTCACTCTTATACGTTATATTATAGGATAGACAGGTAGCCTCGCTATCTACCGAGGTGTGACCGTACCCTAAGTAGGGTCGTTAAGGCCTTTCTCCAATAGGAACCTAAACTTTTGCGTTGCGTGACTGACGCGTTGATTTTAGCATTGGTTGCCAATAGCAACCGACGCAATGCATACGCAACGCAAGAGTTTAGGATCCTATTGGAGAAAGGCCTTTAGGTCCATTCCACAATAGCTAAACGCAAAGTTAAAGCGCGCGCAAAGATGACGCGCGCGTTGGTTCTAACCAATCAAACCAACGCGCGCGTCATCTTTGCGTGCGCTTTAACTTTGTGTTTAGCTATTGTGGAATGGACCTTAGGGTACGGTCACATACGGAAGCTTCTACGCACCACCTCGTAACGAAGCGAAAACAACTTATGCTCGTTTCATATTTAACAAACTGAACATCCATATTTCAATGTTCTTGTCGTAAAGAACACACAAGTTGGTTCGATGGTTCGATAAATCCATTTATCTTTAAATTATAAGATGAAATTTGTTGTATTTAAATAATCTATATGTATAATAATTGCAATGAATTATTTAATATTAATATAACTATAATTATTATTAAAAATATTAAAGTAAATGAATAAATATAAATTTATATACAGGGTGTTCAAAAAGTTGCCAGTTTCCATACTTTTTGAACATCCTGTATATATTTAAACATAACCTTATATAAAAATGAATCTATATATTATATTATTTTATATCATATAAAAACACAAGAATCCAACTCACTTTAAAATAACGATATTCTCTCTATTTAAAATAAAAAAATTTAATCATATTATTCAACGTAAGAAATATTTCATCTTATAATGATTTTATAATGAGCAATATCGAAACATCGAACCACCGAACCAACTTGTGTGTTTTTTACGACAAGAGCATTGAAACATGGATGTTCTGTATGCCAAATATGAAACGAGCATAAGTTGGTTTCACCTCGTTACAAGGTGGCACGTAGAAGCTTCCGTAGTCACACCACGATAGATAGCGAAGCTACCCATGGTTAGTTTTCATTAGCCATAAGCAGAATAGCTTTGCGAAAGACGTTCGCGAACGTGAAACATGAGTTAGAAGAGGACAGAGATATATTCGTATCCTTTTCTATATCATGCATCTCGTTCGCGAACCTATTGTACGTTGGTCTATTGTCCCCATTCGCCATATGACATAATTCTCATCAACTACCGCACCCTGCTCTAGTGAAAATTTAGTAACTTTATAGTAACTTTTAATTTTAACAATAAAGTCACTAAATTTTCACTAAAGAAGGGGGCGGAAGTTGACGAGAATTATGACAAATGGCGAGGTTGAACAATAGAAACCAACCCCTATTTATAATATAACGTATAAAAGCAAGGCAAGTCGGATACGGGATATGTAAGTTCCCGCAACCGTATTAAATTTTGCGTTGAGAAACGGTTGCGGGGAACATTATCGCAACAGTTTTTTTAACGCATAATAAAGACAGTTGCGAGAACTTCGTATCCCATATTCGACTTGCGTACCCCACTCAGTTGTGCCTTAAGAATGAGAAAAATAAAAAGTGTTCTTATTTCTCTCACCGTTATGAAGCATTTACACCTTTGGTAAAAAATTTTTTTTTTGCATTTTCCGAAATACTCAAACTTGATTGGTTGTTTACAATGTGATTGATAATGAACAACCAATCAGATTTTTGCATTTCGGAAAATCAAAGTAAAAAATTTTTGTTACCAAAGGGTGTAAATGCTCCATTATACGTTATTTTATATTTTAGGGACACTCGTGGCTAGATATACCTACACATATTTGTCCTTTTCTAACGCATGTATTGCCATGCCAACTTGTGAGTTAGAAAAGCACAAAAAAGTGAAGGCATATACGACCAGGAGTGCAGGTTGCCTCGCTATCTATCGAGATGTGACCGTACCCTTAAATAAATAAGCTGTGGCTGTACCCTTATGCTTCCTGTTCGCGAAGCAATTATGCTTAGGCCTTTACGTGGATTTTTCAGGGGATATCTAGGTTTTTCTAAGATATAAAGTAAAATATTATTTCACAAACAAATAAAAAAAGTGATAAAAGAGAAATTTTGTTGTAGTGTAAATTTAGTTTCAGTATTTTATTGTTAGAGGTAGGAAACAGTTTTAAAGAATATACTTTTTTGATGATATACATTTATTTTTTCGTAAATAGAATCTTTAAGATATAATAAATTTTGTGAAAAACTGATATCAAAATAATTGTCTTTCAAATATGAAACATTAAAATTTTAAGATCTACATTTTATTTAGTAAACTATTTTCTTTTCCTAATTCATGAATGTAATTTTTCTCGAAAAAAAATTTTGCAATCATTTATAATTTATCAAACAGATTCTTACAATCCACATTTGTTTTTTACTCTCCTTGGAAACAACAAATGAATTGACAAGAAAAATAACAAATAGCAGTACTAAAAATGGCTACGTATGCTTATGTGCGATTTTTGGACAAGCAATTTTATGTTTGCAAAATAGAAAATATTGAAAATTTTCAGTGTAAGAATGTTGACGACTTCCAGAAAGAGAAAACTTACAATGTCAAGTGGGAAGACGGTAAATATTATCCTGGTCAAATTGTGTTTCTTGCTGGTAAGTAAACATAATTTACTTTTAACTAAAGCATCTTTAAAAATTTGTTAATTTTGCATTCCGTAACATTTTATTTATTATATTATTGTTTTATTTATTTTATTATAATTATTTTATTTTTTATTATTCTGCAATGATTATTGTGAATTAAATATTTTATTAAAATTTTTAACCTATGAACATATGACACATTAGATTTTAACTCATCTCAGTTCTTCACGAGATATATGACTATTTATTTACAGGAAGTCGAAAGGGAATTAACAAAAAATTAGATGATTATAGAAAGAAAAATAAACGCATTATTATTGCTCCCGCAAGACACAGCATTCCTTCAGGAAGAGATTCCAAACAGATTATGGAAATTGAAGAAAAAAATAAGAAATTAAAAGATAAGGTATTTTATTAAATTATTAAAAATATTATAATGAAAACAATATGATAAACAATATAAATATAAAAACAATATAATAATAAAAAAAATCATTATATAACATAATGCAAAATAAATAGGATAATAATTAATTACCACAAAAATTATTAATATAAACAGTATAATAAAAAATATTGTAAGCAATATAAATATATTGATACTAACAATATAAAAATAATCATAAAAATAAATAAAAACAAACAATATTTATAATTATTACTAATGAAATATTATATATCTGTCATCAAACTTTTCAATATTTATTAACTTGTGTACATTAATCCTAGCAATTTAGATCAAACTGAATATATTACTTAACCTCACTTATATAGAAGTTTATTTTTATAACTTAAGCTATTTAGATTATCATCTGACTTTATTACTTTCTGTATACCACACTTTACATTTCTCTATCATCCTCTATCACTTTAAACATTATTTTCCCTTTTGTATTTGAATTTAGTATTTCAAAAATTATTTCTGAAAGGATGCAAAATCTAACTCGTGTTAACATTAAAAATTTTACTGAATAGTATATGTTTAATACAGGCTATGAATGTAATTATTTCGAAAGAGAAACAAAAATTGGAAAGAAATATTTTCATGAGAAAGAAGGCATCAGTATCAGATACGAGTTATTTAACAAAACAACAGTCTGCTAGTAAAGATGCACAAATATTAGAATTGAAAAAACAGCTTGAAGCTTTGGAGAAAGCCAAAGAAGAAGAACAGTATGATAAAATAGGTAAATAAAAAATTAATTATTAAAATATATAGCACTGTATTTAATAGGTAAGAAACTAATTTATTTAAAAGCATTTATACATTTAAATTTGGTGAAAATAATTTAAAAAAATAGAATATCATAGTTTTATGTACAATTTAAATTATTTTGAATTTTTGTGCATGTTCAGCTGTAGATTAGCAAATTTTACAGGAGAATTTTCATGTTTTGGAGAGTAAGAAACAGAAGTCACTTTAATTTTCTGGAAAATGATATAAAACAATTTTATAAAAATTTAAATTTAAAGAGATATACATACTGCATCCAATAGTTAAAATTTTTTTATTGATTATATTTAATGGAAATAAAAAAACTGTTGCATGAAATACAGTATGATAATTTATATAGAGATAGGGCAAGTTTAAATAAAACATTACACATCACATACTTTACTTAGGATTTTAACTACAATTTCCAATAATTAAAATTTTTTTAAATTTTGCACATAAATTTTATTTGATTTTTTATTGTTATTGCTTGTGGTCAAAAATGGATCAAGTAAAAGTTTTAGTTTTATGAAACATGGTAGCACGGACCAGAAGTGTAACCTTGAAAAAACATTAATGATTTTTTCGATACACGGAAAAAAATATGAAGTAATTTTTCTTACTATCATAGTAAACCATAAACTAATGAGAATTTCTGCGCATTTCTGGTAATTTTTATTATTTCAAAGTAAAACGAAGTCTTAAAAAAGTCTAAACTCGTGAAACCCAAAGGCACAAACAATTATTCACAAACATCTTTATCCCTCACTGTTAGAAAATTTAAAACAAAATTTCGCTACACAAAACTGTTTAGACCATAAATCCGAATATATTTATCATTATATAATTTTCATATAATTAGAAGTATTAAGCTATTAAATATGCCCTAACGGTACAATATTTATTATCAGATTATCAGCTTTTACACTAAATTTTAAGTTAACGAAAATTTGCAGAAGTATTTCTATTTGAAAACCATTAAGCATTTTAGACATTGCGCAAGCGTGCATCAATGCCGTTTGTCAGACTTTAAAGGAGCTGAAAAGTAGTTTCTCTTAAGATTTTTATTAAGTTACTGTTCTTAAAATGCGGCAAAGGTTAAAAGTACCTTATCTGGATTTTAAGACTTTGTTTTCAGTGTAAAGTGCCTCTTATGAGAAATAAAACTTTAGCAGGATAATTTGTTAGTAATTATTATATATTATTGTCTTTTAGTAAATAATTAAACTGCTGTTTAGTTATTTAAAAGTCTCATTCTTATAAATATTTAAATTAATAAATTAAAAATATTAAATAATTATTATTAATACTTAATTATCCTAAAAAAATTTAAAATAAAGTTATCTTCCTTTTATACACATATATTGCATGTTTGCAAAATAATAGGGGAGAAACGCCTACGTTGGGGAATCCCCTAGGTTGAATCAGAACGCTTTTTTCGCTTTATCATACTAGAGCTTTTAGTTCTTTCGGTGGGAAAACTTATTACCAATACAGAAAACTATTGACGTTACATATAGTGATTTAAGGACGTTTATCCACGAAAATGCAAACATCAAGAAAACAATGATTAATTAACATTTAAAAAATTAAAATAATATTATTAATTGCACCATCTAAAAGATGAGATATCAATTTTCAAGAAAAAATATAAAATTTAGAATATTTATTTGTTTATACAATTTGCATAGTGTAAATTTTTTGTTATATCGCTTCTAGAAAATTTTTTAAAAATGATTTGATTGCATTGATTTGTTAGTATGCGTTTTAATACAGAAAATGATTTTTTTACATTAGGAATATCAAAAATGTACCCATTAATGAATATAAATATGAAATGATGACTAAAAATGACTAAAAGGCCACTTAACCTAGGGGAAAAAATTCAACCTACAAGACTTTTTTAAATGCTCATAACTTCTAAACATTTTATCAAAATATTTTACGATGTACACCAAAAACATTACATTTTGACAACCATATACTATAATACTTAAAGTTTGCCCTTCAATAAAAATAATAGGAAAAAGTTAAAAATGCCTCAGCGTCGGCGGTTGTCTCTAATTACTGCTATAGTTTTGATAATTAATTAATAATGTATTTATACAGTTTCAAAACAGAACAAGATGCCTTTCTCAGAAGAAGATAATGACGTGCTCAGTCTAGGTATGGATTTGATTTATTTTTTTTCTACCCGTGTAGAAATTGCATTGTGGCATTATTGCAGGCCGTTAATGTTTGCCCTTATATTATTAGGGACTTAATATAGTGATTTATTATGTCCCCTATTCGTTTCACTATCCAAAATATTGCAGGGACCGTCAGTGGAAAATTGATGTGGCTCGTAACAGATACACCTTTTATTTTCTTAGTTATTACAGTGGCCCCAATTAGAACCCTATTAGCACTCTTAAAATACTTGTACCTCTAAATTCTCAAAATGTGTAGCTGATAAAACCTCCACACAATTTTTCTCTCCTCAACTACGTAATTATGGAGAGAATAATCAATTCTTATAAAACTTCACTGAGTCTTTGTAGAAGACAATATACAAATCGTGCTATCACTTTAAGTAGCGACTAATTTACCTGACCATACCTGTTTATGCATTAGTTTTAAAGGAGTATGCAATAGTCCCCACTCTTTACAATACACACTCATACTTCATACTGTCGACAATATTGACAAATATTTTTGTAAATTAAATATAAATTTTTGAATGACATAAGAAAAAATACTGTTGTTAAGAATATGAATTTTCATTGTTTGATAGAATATCAATCGAAGAGGAAGAATCACTACCATTGAAAAATGATAACTCTTCAATTACATTCTTTTTTCTCAAACGAAAGAACTCCGCACAAAATGTACAGAAAATGGATCCCTGTCGATTTTGATTAAACTTTGGGAAATTGTTGCGCGGGGGTTTTCGGGGTCGCTGATTACGAGTCTACAGTCAGATTTCAAAAATTCAAAATGGCGAACACAATATGGGGGATGGTTTTTTTTAATTCATTGAATTCGCTTGAAACTCGTTACTTGGGGGTTTTTGGGGTCCCTAATTACGAATCTCAAATCCGTTTTTGAAAATTCAAAATGTCTGATCCAATATGGCGTATGACTTTTTTGAAAATTCATCGAATTCATTTGAAACTCGTTACCCGGGGGTTTTTGGGGTCGCTGATTAAGAATCCAATTACCGTTTTTCAAAACAACAAATCATGTGGAATAAGATACTCCAGTAAACGACGAGCAAATGATTAAACACAAACAATAGCAATAGTCATGATGGTCATTAAGGATTGGTAACCAATGTTGACTATCGATAACTGATAATAAAAACTAATTCGTACATATTATTATACTGAAGAAAGTATCATTAATAACGACCAGCAAATGAGTCACCGACTTTTACACTGTGAATTGTTAACTTAAACATTAATTAACAAAAAATCTGTCCATTTTTTTTGGATTTTGTCATAAGACTTTTTTGTTTGCTACTACAAAAGCAACAATTTCCCAAAGTTTAATCAAAATCGACAGGGATCCATTTTCTGTACATTTTGTGCGGAGTTCTTTTTTTATCATGATACGAGCCTGATCAGCCAACTTGCGCTTAATTATCTCACCACCATCCATTTCAACTAGATAAAATTATTTTAATTATATATTTTTATAACATTAAAAGTATTCTTTAATTAATTTTGCTTCCTCGTGGAGGAAGCTATGTAGTCCTTTCGTTTATAAACTTTTTAAAAATGGTGAAAACAAATTTTCCTCTATATAGAAACATGTTATATGAGATCCTGATCAATTGTCCGGATGTATGTATGTGTGTGTGTATGTGTGTGTGTGTGTGTGTGTGTGTGTATGTGTGTGTGGATCGTTTTTGTGAACACGATATCTTTAACAGGTTTTAATGGATTTGGATAAAATTTGGTAGGCTTATTTAACACATTAATCTCTCAAAAATGACGAGAGGATTTTTAAAAATACCCCAAAAAAAAAATTTTATCGTCTTTTTTCCAAAAATTTTTTTTTAATTGAAAAATTTTTAAATCGAAAAATTTAAGGTAATATATAATATAATCGTCTTCTTTATGTCAAGATGAATCGATTGATATATATAAAGTATAGATTTGATTGAAATTTAAAGAATTAAAGAAAGTTAAAAAATCAAAAATTCTCATTTTAGCTAAAAAATGATGTGTTTATTTAAATTCATGTTTATATATGAAATAATTTTATTCCCTGCATTGAAACGAATTGGTTGGTATATATAAAGTATAGATTTGATTTAAAATTTGAGAATTAATAAAAATTGAAAAATCGAAAATTCATATTTTAGCTAAAAAATTTTGTTTTTTTTTAAAATTCAAGTTGATGAATAAAATAATTGTATTCCTTGCATTAAAACGAATCGATTCGTATATATAAAGTTTATGTTACACTCAAAATTAATTAAAATTTTCTTTATTTTTCAAAAAATTTAATTAATTTAAAACATTTTTAACTCGAAATTTTTTAAATCAATCAATTGAATTGGACAAATTCATTGCTTCCTTCACGAGGAAGCGAATTTTTTGCTTCACACAATGAGGAAGCATAATGTTTATGAAATAAACATAAAGGACCCCCTCCTTGTTTCGTATTGCTTTTACAATCAAAAATAAATAAAGGATTAAAATAAGAAAAATATATTTCAAAAAGAGTATTATAATGTCAATTGTATAGATTCATAACCTAAAAAAATTAGGGAGATTTGAGAGTTGTGCCTCATGGAGAGTCGTGTTCCACGTTAATTTTTTTTATTATGACAATTAATATGTCAAATTTCAACTATGGTCATATTTTTTTCTCCTTAACAACTAACTTTTTAAGTGGTACCCGTCATCCCAAGCAGCACGGTATATTCCCTGAATATCCGTTGAATACCACAGTGGAATATTCTCATGATCTTCTGGGAAAATCAAAATGTCCGCATCATGGGAATATTCCACAGTGACATTCAGGGTATATTCCAGTGACATTGAGGGAATATTCCTCGGTGACATTCATGGAATATTACAGTGACATTAAGGGGATATTCAGGTGATATTGTGGAAATATTCCAGTGATATTGAGGGAATATTCCTCGGTTACATTGAATTTTTTTTAAAATGTGTTTTTAATCTTCCTGCTTATTCAAATAACAATTTATAACATATTTCTATTATTTCAACATTAAAAAAATTCAATATAACCGTGGAATATTCCCTCAATATCACTGGAATATTCCTTTAATATTACCCTCAATGTCACTGGAATATACCCTGAATGTCACTGTGGAATATTCCCATGATGCGGATATTTTGATTTTCCTGGAAGATCATGGGAATATTCCACGGTGGTATTCAAGGGATATTCAGGGGATATACCGTGCTGCTTGGGATCTTTGCGAACATTTTTCGTGTTTTTCCAGATGGTGAGTTAAAATCATTTTTAAAGTTTTTTTTACTCTTCGTGTCATTTCCACTAATGTTTTCAAGGTGCATAAAAATTAGCAGTAATTAATAACTTTTCGTCGTAAAAAAAATTTCGCATAAACATTCGATGTGTCAATTACTTACAATTAGTTTATTTCAATTATTTTTAAAATAATTAAATTTTATCTAAATTATCTAAAATTAATATTTTATCATCTTATCAATTACTTTATTTTATGTAAATTATCTTACTTTTTTACATTTCATAATTTAAATAAAGTATATTCTAAACAATCTGTTTTTTCTTCAATTTTCAACGGTGTAGCATAACTCCCCACGTTTTTTGAAAAGTCATAAAATGATTATTTTCTGAAAATAAGCAAAATTTTTATATCCGTTTTGAATTTCAATTAATTGATTATGCCAAAAGTTGTGTTTGGACGCGTACTAAAAGTTTTATGTAATAGAATAGTAAAAAAAATTATATAATCCCAAATAGCACGGAATATTCCATTCACATTCCTGGAATATTCCATTGGAACATTGGGAATATTCCAAAGGAATATTCCAGGAATATTCCGAGAATGAAAAAATGTCCGACTACTGGAACATTCCATTTTTACATTCCCGGAATATTCCAGTGGAATATTCAAAAATATTTTTAAAAAAACGAACATTCTCATAGAATATACCAAGAATATTCCTGTGGAATATTCCAAGAATATTCATGCGGTATATTCTTGGAATATTCCTGTGGAATATTCCAAGAATATCCCTATGGAAAATTCCAAAAAATATTCTTGTGGAATATACTAGGAATATTCATAATGAATATACGAGGAATACTCATGTGGAATAAGCTGAGAATAATCCTCGGAAAATTCCAGGAATATATTTCTAGAAATTATAAAAATTTTTATTTTATGAATTTTGAAAAATATTACCTTATCATGAGTCACAAAGACTTCTTTTTTGTTTATAACGAAAATGATTTTTAATTATTTTTTAAGCACGCACCTTGAAAATTATACAATTTAACAGTAATATTTCACTTTGTTTAATTTATAGATTTGAACAAAATAAAAAATGTTTTAATAATAGTAGGAAGACTGATGATCGTATTAACTAATAATAAGAATTTATTTTTATTTTTATTCTTAACTTTTTATGTACATTTTTATTATGTTTATTTAAATTGTAATAACGAGTTTTTAATTGATACAATTCAGTAAATATTTTTCATTGTTTTAATTGTATTGAAAAATTAAAATAAATTTAATAACGAATTACATTAAACTATTTGTTAGTTTAGACATAAAATACAGTGGATCTAGAAAAGTTATTTACAATATGATGACAGAAGTTCATCTCAGCTCACTTCTAAGGCTAAAATATTTTGTTTTCCATTTATATACCACATGAAAACTAATTTTCAGCTCACTGTACACTTGTAGGGTTAAATTATTTTCCTTTTATTTATAGATCACAGGACATCTATCTATGCTAAATAATAAGAATAAAGATTATTATAATATAATTAATTATAATTTATAAATATGTAGAGTAAACATTGCGTTTCGAATTTCCAAATTTTTTTTCATTAATTCAATTTTTCTCGGTTTTTAAACATAAAAAAATCATTTTGAAAAATTTAAGAAATTCGCTACATAATGATCAGCCTGTAAAATAAATAACAGTATGTAATTATTATTAGTATTGTAGATAGAGTATATTATATTCTTTTAAATAAAAATATTTGCAATGTTTTGTAAATACCTTATTTTTCAAAACAGAAATTAATTTTCCAATTCTGTATGAAGTAGTGGAAAAATAATAGACGTGTTTTTTCTTTTAATTCTCCACAATTTTGCTTTCACTTCCTCTAAACGCCAGAGTGAAAGATTAGTTGTTTCTTTTGACACTAATCGAATGTTAAGCAAACTTGAATTTAGAGGTTCTTCGTATAAGTCTCCAGTTGCCAAAATTTCTTTCCCAATTAGGAAAATACTTTTATCATTACATTCTACAATGTTAACAATGCAAGCACCGCGTCCATTTTCAAGTAGAATACAATTATTTCTTGACGTGTCACAGTCAATGGAGAAATCTTTTAATTCTATCCGTTTATACTGTTTGTTAACATTTTCCAATTTGTTGCTTAGTGGTCCTCTCGAATGAGCGCGTTTTAATTGATGTTTTGGAACTTTCGTAGAAGAACTCATATTTTCACAACTTTCCATTTCAGCATATCTCCTAGCCAGTTGTTGCAATGGTTTGTCTTTTTTTCTCAATTGTCGTTTGATAGTAGTCATGTAATTTTCAAATCGGAAAGCACTAAAAGAATCCAAGTGTCCGTACTTCTTCACGTCAAGACAGAGATGCAGAACATTGTGAAAGTTATGAGACATAAATATCTTACCATAAATTTCTTGAAAACTTTCTATAAAATACTTCAAAAGTTGATCAGCATAGTCAATGTTACCGGCAATTTTGATGTAAATCGGACTCGAAAGTATAGTAATAGCTACATGAAGTGACAAGAAGTTGTTATACATTCGTTGATCCAAAATTCCTTGCAATACAACTGGCCCACTGTATAGTAAAAAAGTCCTGAATTCGGTAGCTTTCCAATTATGAAAATCTCGAATTGATCTAGCTTGCCTGTTGAAATCTGATGGTTGCGTTTTTCTTAATTCTAAAAGTTTTTCCGTAATTCGATCTATCTTTTCTTCTCCCAGTCTAACATCACTAGGACCAAATATCCATAGCCAAATCAATTTTTTTACTATCCCTAGCAATACCAGATGCATATAGTCACGTGGAACATTGGATACTGGTCCAAATCTAGGAATGTCGTTTAAAATTGTTTGCGTGCTTTCTTGATAGTTGCCTTTGTAACCATGACTTTTAAACTTTTCGTCTGTTCTCAAATTGAAAGGACCCGTACCTGGAAAACATACTCTTTTTTTCTTTTTTTTCTTCTTTTTATTCCAATTTTTAGGTCGAAGTCCTTCTCCTTTAATCACACATGTCGAACAACTATCATAGCCTGTATGACCTTTGATTTTTAAAATTAATTTCTTGGCAGGTACATCACACACTAATGCTGAAAAATCGACATTGTATTTTCTACCTTTATAATTGAAACCATTGGTGCAATAGATGGTCATTTCATCGGTAAATTCTTGCAAAAATTCGTTGGAATCTCCAGGGTGATGAGAACTATGATATGCTCCTATTAAATAGACATTTTTTGTGTTAAAATCTGAGCACATGATTGTCCACAATGATTTAGCAGGTGATTTACATATCGGTAAACCGTCAATATTAATTATTAACTCAACTGTGTGTTGATTTAATTTGTAATTCTTTAACATTGAATTAAGAGCACGTTTTAAACCAAAATGATGGTACTCGCCGCCATCAGATAAAATTTTTATAGGTGTAGTTCGCGGTGTTCGCAGAATAGTTCTAGCATCGCGGGGTAACACAAAATTTGTAAATTGTGTTAACAAAAGAAGCAACGCTGTTAAAACCACAATCGATACTTTATAATACAAAGCCCAAGCTCTTAATGCTTTTACGAATTTTGATTCGTGTTTTTCAGATGAAAACTCTTCATCAGATTCTTCTGTTTCAGAACTGCTCAATTCTTCTTCATCACTGTCAGAATCTATATTTTTGATCATTTCTTCTTCAAAATCAAATTCTATCTCACTTTCCGATTCTTCTTCAATTTTTGTTTCAACGTCAGTTAAATCTTCTTGCTGTTTTAAATTATAATCTTGATTTGAACCAGAATCTTCATGTTTATTGTCTGAATTAATTTCAATCATTGTTTCATGTAATATTTTTTGTTGATTTTCTTGATTTTTATTAATTGCTTCTCTTGAATCTTGCTCATTATCCGAATCGATTTCAATCAATGAATCATCAAATAATATTTCCTGAAAAATATTTTTCAAATCCACCTCTTCGTTTGCTTTGTTTTCTACGTCACTGATATCATCATCACTGGATTCTTCAGTTAAATGACCGGAAGTTAGCAGCTTCAAATCTAAGTTAGATTGCTCGTCTCGTAGTCGACGAATATGTCTTCTTGTACAAAAAGATGATTTGAACTTCGGCATTATTTCAATCAATAAAAGAATAAATTCGTATCTCTGTAAAATAATTTTTTTTAGTCTTGATATTACACAAAACTTATCGGGATATTCAGAATATCGTATCAAAGTCCTAAGGATATCGGGAAATTAGGATATTCTGAAAATATATTTGTTAAATGAATAATAATAATAAATAAATTTAATAACTTATCAGGAATTATCACAATAATTGAAATAAATTTTTGTTTAATTTTTTAAGTCCTTACTGTACATGTGAGGCGTGTCACACATCAACGACTTTTGATTATTAAAAAATTTTCAGTAATTGATAATTTAAAATAATGTTTTTATGTATTTATACTTACAATAATATTTAAATTTATACATTGATTGGTAACTCTGATGGTAGATAAACGTTCCGTTCATGACATAAATAAAAACGACGTTTATCGTTGCTTATGCGTTTAATTGATGAAAATCTGTTGAAAATGTATAAACATGTTAATTTTAAAATTTAAATATAATATATTGTAGTAAGTTTTAGTAAATTTTTGAGAAGGACCAGTGAAATTTCAACCTATCAAAATCTACGATGTTTTAGGGTGTCACTTTTTTCTCATAATGATGAGTATTCAAATTTACGAATAATATAAAAAAATAAAAATAATTTAATCATTTTTGTAATAAAACTCGAAAATTATTTTCAAAATTTAAACATCATTTTAGTTTCTATTATCTTTTGCCTGTATCTCAAAAACTTTCTTTATGATTTTAAACAAATAATCGTATATTTTAAAAAATTATAAAAAAAAATTTCTGATTTTTTAGAAAAAAAAATTGTTTCTAGTTTTGAAAAAATATTTTTAAAAAATTATCACCTCTAAATGATTAGTTTTAATCTTAATAGTGAATCTTTAAAAATTTATATTTGGCCGCAATTTTTATTACTTTTCAATAAAAATTTTTTGCCGAAAAATATATAATTTCTACAGTAGACAAAAATATTGTTTAAAATTTTTTTAAAGGTTGAAAAAAATGAAATAACATGAATAAATAATTTAATAAAAAGAATATTGATAGTTGAAAGACAGAAATTTCGGATTAGTTATTTTTGTTTTTATAAAAAAGAAAATAAAGGTTTCAATTATATTATTAGAATTATTTAAGCATAATTTACAAAGAAAAATGTCACTTACCTTGAACATAATATTGTTTTGAAATATTCCATAATCAATATCTATATCACGTTAAATACAATTGTATAATTTATTTCTTCGAAAATATTATTTCGACCAAATAATGAAAAAATCTTGATACACTATACATATAAACATTTTGATTTTTTTAAGACTCTCACGCATTATAAATTGAATCCATCATTGACAAATGATCTTCATAATTATTCCCAAATAGAAATTAAAAATATAATATATATAAACACAAAACGTAATGTCGAATTTTTTCGAAAAATTCTGTTACCTCAATTTACGAAAATTACCATTGACATTTCTATTTGAAAAAAAATTCGTTGCTAACGTTACACACTTCAATTTAAACAAATTCTTATTTACTATAGTATCATTTGTTTTTAAAAAAGAAGCTGATATCTGACACTTATAGTAAAATTTATTTTTATTTTACTGATATCTGAAAAAAGTTTTCTTGATAGTTGACAGTATTATTTTTATTTATAAAAATTTGGATGCCATGGAAAAATCTGCTCCAGATTATAGTGTGATTTGGTTAGAGGGTGAGGACAAACCACGATTAGTTGTCTCCAAATGGATGGTAGAATACGAAGACCAAACGGTTTACTGCTTTTTGCCTTCAGATGAGGATAAAATGAAATTCAACTCTGCTTTATTTAAGCTCAAAGAAGTGGAAAAATCGTGGAATAGTAAACTCGTCTTGAAAATAAAGTATCAGACAGGTATAACCTTTAGTAATACAAAATTATCTATGCTTTGAAAGTATATATTCTCTCTTCTTCTCATTTGACATTATTTATTGGCCTAAAATTTCTTAATTTAAATTTAAGTGCAAGTGGATTGAATTCATTAAAAAGATTTTAATTAATTATTTTGTAATCTTAAATTGACTTAATTATTACTTATTCGATCCAAAGCTTGAATTACACGGATTATAGATTTGAGTGCTTTCAGGGAAAATTGAAATTTTTTTTATCATTTACGATCTATTATTTACAATCATGAAAAAAATATTTTAAAAATTCTTGATGAATAAAAATGATAAAAAGTTTAAAGAAAAAATGAATTTCAAGAAATCATGAAAAACTTGAATAAAATATTTATAGTGAAAAATAATAAAAAGAATCAGAAGTTTAAATTTTTTATTTTTTAAGAATTTAAATTTTTATTTAAAAAATTAACAAATAATTATTTTTTTAATTGTTCAAAATACATTATAATTTTAAATGTCGAAAAATAAATTGAGCTGTCTAAATTTAAAAATTAAATTTCACTCATCTGACTCAAATAATTTTTTAAATGTCAAAAAGTAATTAACTAATTATTTATTATTAACTAATTAACTAATTCTCTTAACAGATGATTTTGCGAAAGGCAAAGATAAGCTGCTCGAAGCTCTCCTCCATTCAGACATAGACAGTCAAATGAGTGACTACGATACAGAATTTTTGAAACGAACGCGTAAAAATCGAGCATCCCAAAATTTGACACCAAACTCTGTTAAAAATACTTCAATTTCGAAAGAAGTAAAATCAGAGACAGCTATCTTTCCTTCTATGCCAGGACCAAGTTTTCAAAGACCATCAAAGTCAACTGCACTGTTCAATCCTCTCTTTCCAAATTTGCAGGTTATTTTTAAATATAAAAATACGTCATCAACTATTTTGAATAATTCATTTTGAAACTAAAAATATTTTTTATAATTTTTATAGGTTATTATTTACATTTTAAAAACTTTATAAAAATTGAACAATTAAAATAAACTAATGAATTTATTTTTATTCCTTCATGTTTAAATACATGTTTTTAATGTTTTGAATTTCCTATATGAGTTCTTAATGGTTAAATTTTATTTAAAAATTATGTTTTTAAAAAGGGCCAAATTAAAAGCAGAAAACCAACGATTGTTTCGAATATCGCATGCAATTCACTGATATTTCCATGCTCCAAACGACCAGCAGAGCGTGAAGAAAGTGAAAAAATAGTAATACAGAAAAATAATGGTAATAATTTTAACAAATTTTAATTAGAGTCATAGAAAATTAAAAATATTGTATATTTTTAATTTAAACAGATAAAAAGTGTTATAAGTACAGTTGTTTTAAAAATTTTCAAAAAGCGTTTCATTTTGTTGTAATAAAAAATTTTTAATTAAAATATAAACAGCTTAGGATATTTAATTTTATATTGTATTCTAATTGTTGAAAAAAAATTTTTTTAGTATTTGAATCTGAAAATAAACGAATGAAAAGTTTATCACCTGAAATAGAACAATTAGGTAATTTAATGAAGTAGAATTTTTAAAATTACAAATGATATTTATTTAAAAAAATAATAAATATATATCATAACTGAAAATCTAGCTCCGGTTCATTCACGAAATTCTGGAAAGCAAGCATCGAGAAATGCATTAGATGATATTCAATATTCAGGTTAGCAGCTATAAAGGTTAACATAATTGACATTCTTTTTATAAAGAATGTAATTAAATTATAATTATTTTCAATTAAATAGATAATGAAGATTCAGTAAATTCACAAAATGCTAATGATGTCTATGGGTTGCAAGCGACAGGAAATGTACCAGGCGATAAACATTCAGGCAAACTAAAATTACTAATTAAATAATTTTAAATAAACTAATTAAATAACAAAAAGAATTTTATTTTAAAAATATTATTAATTTAGCTGTTGGAAGTAATCTTGCTCCAGTCCATTTACAACAGAGCACTAATCATGGTAGTAAAATAGACAAAGGTATAAATGTGAACAAATATTGTTTATAAATAACTTATCTTGAATCATAAAAAATAAAAAATAAAATAAAAAAACCATTTTTTATAAATAAAAAATTATCAAAATTATATCTTGCCAATGCTTTTATAAAATTTAATTAAAAATAATTTTTGAAAATAATAGTTTGAACTAATGTTAATTTACATAACTTGGAATAAATGTACAAATATTTTATTTCGATTTTTAAGATTCTGCAGATGAAAGTAAAGGAGGTGTGAGAAAGAAGTTGATTAAACATAATGGGGACAAATCGTCAAACACTGCTGTTCATGACAGAAAATCGAGTAAAATTAAATTTAAAATTCAATTATTGTCATTAACAAAATTTTTAATTTATTCAAAAACTGTTGTTAATAAATTTTTCTTAATTTTTTTTAAATCCCACAGCAGAAAGTAAAGAAAAGCTGAAACCGCTTAAACCTAATATGGATAAATGTATGGCAAAAATGGCTGCGCGTGATAATAATTCAGGTAAAATTAATTCCGAAATATCATCTACTCTCTAAATCTGAATAAGCGAAATTTCAATAATTCTTCAGCGTATATACGCTAATTGCTATTAGCGGTATACTTTATCGCTTTGAATCAGCGAAATTTCGCTTATTCAGATTTAGAGAGTAGGCAAAATGTAAACTTATAAAATATATATGAGGCATTATTTTTTATTTGTCTTAATAGAAAAATAAAAAATTAAATAATGAAAACTAATAATAATAATAATAATAATAATAATAATAATAATAATAATAATAATAATAATAATAATAATAATAATAATAATAATAATAATAATAATAATAATAAAATAATAATAATCGTATAAATATAGGTTTAACTTTCGAACGATTGATGTTAAATAAAGTAAATGAAGTGATCATTACACAACAAATTGTGGTCGCACGTCTTGATGACTTATCAATAAATCCAACATCAAGCAATGTTGATAACTTTTTTGAATCTGACAAGTGTCCGGAATTTCCAATTCCAACCAAAGAGAAATTTGATGAATTGATCGAAAAACTGACGAGCAAACGATTTTTGGCTAAAGCTGTACGTGTCTTTTAAAATTATATATTTCTTATAAAAATACAAGGGTGTATTCCCCCATCAATTTTAGCAATTTTTAATAATTTTTATAAGGATAAAAATTATTAAAAATTCTTGAAATTTCTAGGGAAATATTACATTTATTATTATTACGTAATATTTTCAATATAGGCTGATGCATTTGGCAAAATTGGAGGAAAAGATCTCGCAAGTATAACAAATAATATCTGCGAGAAATTAGTCAGTAATTCAGTGGCTATAAATTACAGCTGGTCGGGGCGTATAAAGCCAAAATTGCCTTTGAAGAAAACGAATGTGGACAAATTAATAATGGGTAAATAATTAGAAATTATATGTCTCTCGAGTAATTGATTTTAATTTTAAAAATTGAATAATTGTGATAAATTAAAATATTTTATAACCGCGTAGTTTTTTTTAATTTATCAATAAATTGAAAATCAAAAATCTTGGAATCACTTTTAGCTGCAGTTCGTGTAAACAAGCCTAGAGCCACAGATCAGGAAATTGTTGAATTGGTGTCGAAATGGTTTGCGGCCGCAAAAAAGAGAATGAATCGCGAAGAGTTAGTAAAAGAAATTTCTATAATAACAAACTTCATTTAAAAGCTTTAGATAAAAAATTTTTGAAGTAATAAATATGATTGTTGAAAAAACAATTTATCTCTTAAAGGGTTAAATAAATTAATTGGTCATTTTTATGAAATTAAATTAAAAAATCAATTTAAATATATATTTTGCAAAAAAAATTATAACATATTAGGAAGTTAGAAATATAATACGTATATATCTATATATTTAACTTCGTTACATGTATAACAGAAATAAAAAAAATGCAATCGAAGACGAAGTTTCGAACGATGAGGATGAGCCCGAAGATGAAGGCCAAGCCCCTTTGAATAACGATGCGGACGATGAAGAATGAAGAAATTTAATTGTGTTCTTTAAATTTAAATATTTCAATATTTTGATAATTATTATTTAACTTATTTTATAAAAATTAAAAATAATACATTGTTATATTTTGTATTATTAAAAAGAAAAACTATTAAACAATAAAATAAATAATTACAATTTCATATATTTAACTATGCTTATATATCTATATAATATATAATATATTAATATATCTTTATATTGAAAAAAAAATTAGTGTATATTTTACAAAAATATTCTTCGTACATTCCTTAAGAATATACCTAGTATATTCCAAAGGAATATTTTTTGGAATTTTCCGTAGGGATATTTTTGGAATATTCCCCAGGAAAATTCTTGGAATATACCGCAGGAATATTCTTGAAATATTCCACAGGAATATTCTTGGAATATTCCACAGAAATATTCTTGGAATATTCCACAGGAATATTCTTGGTATATTCTATGAGAATATTCGTTTTTTTAAAAATATTTTTGAATATTCCACTGGAATATTCCGGGAATGTAAAAATGGAATGTTCCAGTAGTCGGACATTTTTTCATTCCCGGAATATTCCTGGAATATTCCTTTGGAATATTCCCAATGTTCCAATGGAATATTCCAGGAATGTGAATGGAATATTCCCGTGCTATTTGGGATAGTTTTGATCAAAGAAACAAAATCCGGTGCACAACTCCCCATTCGGCCCTACTGAAAACACTAAAATTACACACATACTTTATTAACGCCAAAAATTATGTTGAAATCGTATACAGATTTACATACTTATGTAGATAATTCAATTTTTTGTGTGTACTTACCGATAAATAAATATTCGAATTCAATTTAGTTAAAAATTAGTATCTTGATATTAAAAACTCTAAAATTAAACACAATCAATATTAACACTGAAAATTATATTAAAATCATATACGTATTTACTTACATATATAATTGAAATTTTTTATGTGATACTTACTGGGACATAAATATTAATATTCAAGTAGTTAAAAATAGTATATAATTATATATATATATATATATATATATTGAAATAATTCATAATACTGTTGAACAAGAAAAATAAATCTTGAAGATTCGAAGGTTATGTTGTATACGATTAGGTACTTTATCGACGCTGACTGGAACCGTTACAGAAGGTTTATATTATGTGCCACAATCAGGTTATCTAGGCAACTAATTTGAGCCACATCGGGCCCGAGGAAGATCATGATACATTTTTATTGTTGAGGAAAAATCTTGCGGGCCATATAAGCACCCTATTAATATCAGGGACTATAATGTCAATTTCTACACGAGTAGAATCATTTGTCAAAAAATTCCATTGTGAAATAGAGAATCCCAAAGTAAAAATGTTGTTAATTTATAAATTTACTATAAACATTTTTAATATTGTATTCCTAACAGTGTTGGGTAGTAACTAGTTACTGAAAAAGACACGTTACTTGTAACTTATAACGTAACTTAGTTCCTTTTTTTAAAATTAACTTTTAACGTAACTGAGTTACTATTTTAATACAGTGAAATTCACAAGTATCGGATTTTAAGGGAACGGTATAAAATCCGATATAAGCGGGAATCCGATTTAGTAACTGTTTAACTTTAAATTATTTCGTTATTTGCTTTGTGCTTTTTTCCTTGCTTTGAAAACTTAATAATTCAGTAGATGTACCATTTGTGGTCACTGCACCGTTTCTGGCCACTTTCAGATTTATTTTGATATTATGAAATTTTCTGATGTTACAATTACATCATATGTGGCTCATTTCATTTAAATTGTCATATTCGTGTCCCTTGCCAAAAAAAATTATTTAATATAACCTTCGTTGAAATTAATTTGTTTATACAGTAAAATGCAATAATTTTCAATAATTTTTCTACTTACAAGGACATAAAAGTGATTTTCATAATATTGGCAGAACAAAAAGCAGGCAAAATGTCATAAGTGTAATGCGTCCCCGGAGACATTTTCAATGTTTAAATGAATGAAATGTCAAAAATAGAGTTTTTAAACAAGATTAAAAAAAATTTTCGTGAAATATTAGTCCTATATTTAAGGAAAATCAAGTGTTGGTAATTAAACTTTATTTTATACAATTTCCAGAAAATGAAAATGACGTGGCTCTCACTTTTGTATTTTTTTTGCCGGAAGAATTTCCTACTTTTACCTGCTATTTAAATTACCTTATGAGCAAAAAAATTTCTTTACTATCGCATAAGCAGCAGAACACAACAACGAAGTGTGTGAAAAAAACGATATAAGTATAAATCTGCTCGTTTGTCATGGAGGCAGAAGAAGCCGAAACAATTTCGTAATTGAAATTCTGTCAACAGTGTAACGCCTTGAAAATGGAAAGTAAATATTTTAAATTTTATATCGGTATGAAATTTAATGTATTTTTGGATTCTCTTTCGAATGAGACCAACCCCGTTGATATAAGTATAACCGTTTTCATTTTATAATCGAAAAACGAGCAAAATGTCAACAGTGTAATGGTCATAAGTGTAATGCAAATTTGTATATATGGCTTCAGTTAACGTAATAAATCACAGAGGCCTACAAAATTAAACTTTTTTCTTTTATCTTGATATCAGAATGGTTTCTAATGTATTTTTGGGCGCTCAACACGATCCCGGGTCTCAAAATTGCCTAGCATGTGAGGATTTTGAAAAAAGTGGGGGGTAAAAACCCCAAAAAACGTGTTTTTATGGGTGTTTAATGATTTTACTCTTTAACCTGACTTGATAAAAACTTCAAAAAAGTCTTCAATTAAAGCTTAAATCGTGTACATGACCGGTACACGCAACCCTCCCCTCTAACTTTTTTCAATAAAATATACCCCCCCCCGAAAATTTTTTTTAAAAAATTTTTCGGCGAAATAAATAGATGTTTATTTGTTTTATGTTTATAATGTTTAAGGACATAAATTTTGCATTTTGCCTATATTATTTTTAACCCCTTCGAAGTCCAGTTAAAAATCACTTATAGGCCTAATAAGGTTCTAAACAGAGCTTCCAAAAAAATTTGATTTCATCGTATTTAAGATTTTTGGGTTCATCTGTCATCAAATTCGAATTCAGCGACCCCGAAAACCCCCGAGAAACCATTTAAAATTTTTAAAATCTGACGTCATATTCGTAATAAGCGACCCAAAAACCCCTAAGTAACGAGTTTCAAGCGAATCGAATCAACTTTTAAATTTTCATGGTCGCCATTTTGGGTCCGCCATTTTGAATATTTTAAATTCGGATTCAGCGACCCCAAAAACCTTAGTATAGTTATCATCAGTCAAATCGAATTATATTTAGTATTATTATTTTATCAAAAATTGACAGAAAATTTTTTTTATAAGATATGACGATTTCTGACAAAAAAAACCGTCTGCCATAAGAAATATATGACTTTAATTTTGTGACCACTATTTATTTTGTTAATTTAACATTTTAAACTGTATAAAAAAATGAGTTTCAACCTTAAAATCAAAATTTTCCAACTCAACTTTTTTGGAAGCTGAATATGACAATTTAAATGAAATGAGCCATGTACATTTATAGAATTCTGAAATAATTTGACAACACTATGTGTAGCTACTACTCTGCCGTCCTGATTTAAAAAGACACTATCTATATATTTTATGGAAAATGATTTTTTTATATCGTTAGATTCGTAAAAAAAGACGCATTTTTCTGTGCTAATTAGAATTATTAATCTTAATTAATTAATTTCCAACAAATCTTGATGATAAAAATACATCTACAACACATCTACAAGTTTATGAGGATTTCAGGTCGACTGACCAGTTATTTCCTAATTAAAGAAACATAACTACGTAGATTTGTTTTTTGAGGTTTACCTTTGTAGGCTTTTTTTGTTAGACATTAAAAAGCGCATTTTAATGACTTTTAATCAAAAATGTATACTGTAATGCAATTTTTTTAAAAATTGAAGAAGTAAACTTATTAGATTGTCCGCAGATAGTGTTTCTTGCGTCAGGAAAGTCGATCGTACTTAGGCTGTTCTCCTGACAGACTCTCTTACGCTTTAAATGCACACACAAATCGCAATCAATGCATTCAATGGCATTGGTAGCTAATAACGCATAAAAACATTATTAAAGCACAAAAAATTACTTATGACGATATTTTACGATTTGTAAAAAAACAACCAAATCAATTTAGGTGCCTACAAACAAATTTTGCAGTCATTTATTTATTATCATGATTCATTTATTTTTTTATCAAAAGTTACGCAGGGATGCCCACAACCAAACCTCTTACCCTACTTCTACCCTACATGTACTACAATAATTGTAAGTAATTTGAAAGTAACGAGTAACTTCTTTTAAAAGTAACTGTAACTACCCAGATAGCACGACATTTTTAGGAAAGTTTCTAGCAAGTTTGCAGCAAACTCGCAGCAAATAGAAAAATGTCGTTTGGTGGCAAATTTGCAATGCAAACTTGCAGAAAACTTGCAGCAAAGTTTCGGAGCAAATTAAAAATTTTCTTTGTTCTCCATATTTATGTAATTAGATACCTGAATTGCTGTGCCGTAGGGAAAGCTAGCAAAATTTATTGCGCAGCCCTATCTGCCATAGAAAACTACTGCGCATCAATTGCAAATTTAACTTTGCCACTAAAATTTGTCGCAAGTTTGCATTGCAAACTTGCCACCCAACGACATTTTGCTATTTGCCGCAAACTTGCCGTGAAAACATGCGAATTTTGCACCGCAAATTTGCCACAAATTTTCTGAAAAATGCCGTGCTATCTGGGTAGTTACTTTTTTATAAGAGTGACTGTAACTACTTACTAAAAAAGTAACTTACCCAACACTGATTCCTAAAGAGAAATTGATACCCAAAATGTAGATGAAATAAAAAATTGATACAAATTTCGGTATCAATTTGATACTTTCATGAAAACTGTGATGACAACGTTTTACCAATATTTGTTGCCGCAGTTCGTGCAATACTAGAAACCAATACTGGTCTAGTATTGGCGTATCAGTATTGCTACTGTAATACGTAATAATAAAATTATTATTTATTAAGAAAAGAAGAGTATAAAATGGTGGTTCTCTGTAGTTGTACATTCCCCTGTCCGAAAATGTTGTCAAAATGTCTATTTTCATAACACAAATAAATTTTTCTAGAAAGTTCTCATTCATCTGATGACAATGATGATTCTGGCTCCAGGAGAATTGAAAAAACTCCCTCTCCGAGCATAATAAAAAGATCTGCTGACAATTTTGGTAAAATAAAATTCATATCATAAGTTCTTATAATTTTTCTTCAGGGTTTGAAACACATAGTATAATAGACTATGGTTAAAAATTTTTACATCAAACATTACTTAATTAATAAAGTATTTCGTGTTATTTATTTTGTAAAATACTGTAATTATACAGTTTGGATAAATAGTTTCCCGATAAAAAGGAGTGGATTGAATAGGAGAGAAACGCTTCTATCTAGTTTAATGTCGTTGTTGTCCACAAACCGATGAATTCCAAATAGAGAAAAATCAGGAATTAGATGACATTAAAATGCTAACAGTCATTGCAATAGAATACTCTATTGAAAAACCCTGTACAAGAAAATGAACATGTTCAGCAGCTGAACTTGTACCTGTTCTGGTGAGAACATGTACACGATCCTGTACAATTTCAGCACCAGAATTTAATATTTGTATACAACAAAATGTACATGTTCTTGTAGAAGTGCATTAAAAATTTTTTTTTAAATTTGAGATTTTAATAATTTAGAATCATTAAAACCTTTTACTGATGCATGCCAAAAATTATTGCGCAAGAACAAGAACTTGTTCCATAGTCTGGTGCCGAAATTGTACAAGTTCAGGTGCTGAACATGTACACTTCCTTGTAAAAGATCTTGTACAGGGATTTTTAATAGAGTACAAATAGTATTTGTAAATTTAATTTAAAATTTCTTAAAAGTTACCATTAATCCTTAAAAAAATATAATTATGCATAAATTATTATATTTTTTAAATTTATTACATATTATATATTTATTATTTATCATATTTAATCCCCAGTGAAAGAACGACTTCTATACCAATGGTGATATACCAGTGAAAACTTGGTAAATGCTACCCACAAAAATAAGTATAATTAACCTGTTCAAAATGAGTCACAATAAATATTATAGTTATGGTTCAGGTATTTCAGTATTTATTCAAAATAAATTATTTACATAAGTCGAAATAAACATTTAATGACTTATTTTCTTTAATTTGAAATATAAAATTAAGAAACTATTTCACTCCGATGCAAAAAACAAGTAAAAACACTCCACAATGTACCAAAAGAAAGTAAGGTAAAATATTCTTTTACTAAAAGCATTTCACGTAATAAAAGCACGATTTCTAACCACGACGTGTTCATTTTTAAGGACAATTCTTCGAGTTTTAATGTTTTACTTTGATAATTAAGTACTAAACACAACACGATGTCCCTACGACACGCAACACAAGTGATACTGCAATTCCTCTTTGAAATGACAAACATGGTCATTTTTACCATAAATTTAGTGGTTGATTTTACTATACTTTTTTCTATCTTATTTTTTTAAAGCAATTAAAACAAACTCAATTTTAATGCGATTAATTTGATTACATTTTCTCTTACAGTTATGTCATAAAATTTATTTCAATATTAAATTAGATTTCTTTGCTACAATTCGTATTTTGATCACAAGAATTAAAATAATTTTAACTTTTGTAGTAATTTTACAGAACTCTACGGTTTTAAACTGATTTCAGTTTACGCTATTAAGATAACAGTCGTTTTACCAGAAAATGAATTGAAATGAAACTGGACAAAAACGACATTCATTAGAATTAAAATGTGTTAAATTTCATAACAATTTGAATTCACGTTTATCGATTTTAATTCACTCCTTCTTACCAGGTTGGTTGCCGTTACATTGCAAAAAAGAAGTATCTTATTTAAGACATTCTGATAGTCCTTTTTTAGTTATTTGAAATATCTCATATTAAAGTTAATTATTGGGCCTTATGTAAATTACTTTATGTATTTTGTACTTTAATGAATTAATATTCTGATCTATCTTATGATTCACAAATTTCTTATTAACTCAACATCTTGTATGAAACATCTTAGATATTAATAAGACACATTTCAAAACATCTTGTTCTAAGATAGAAGATACTAATTTTTCAACATTGCATATTACTTTAAGATATCAACTGAGTTGACTATTTTTACAGTGTATTGATGCACGACGAGAAAGTTTTCTTTCATAAAATTTCGCCGCCGCTGTTTCAGAAATTTTGACCTAGGAGGGGGGGGAGTCCCCCCTCCTAAATTTTGGGGTTATGTACGTTTCTAGACTCTGAATATAGCCGCAAGTCCCCTCCTCTCCCCCGCCAGAAATGACCTAAATTTTGAGGTTATGTTCGTTTCAAGGCTCTGAATATAGCCGCAAGTCCCCCCTCCCTCCTCTCATTTCCCCTCCTCCGCAAAAATGGCCTAAATTTTGAGGTTATGTTCGCTTCAAGTCTCTGAATATAGCCGCAAGCCCCCTTCCCTCCCCCGCTTGAAATGACCTAAATTTTGAGGTTATGTTCGTTTCAAGGCTCTGAATATAGCCGCAAGTCCCCCCTCCCTCCTCTCATTTCCCCTCCTCCGCCAAAATGGCCTAAATTTTGAGGTTATGTTCGCTTCAAGTCTCTGAATATAGCCGCAAGTCCCCTCCCCTCCCCCGCTTGAAATGAAAATAATTTTTGAGGTTATGTTCGTTTCAAGGCTCTAAATATAGCCGCAAGTCCCCCCACCCTCCTCTCATTTCCCCTCCTCCGCCAAAAATGACCTAAATTTTGAGGTTATGTTTGCTTTAAGACTCTGAATAAAGCAGTAAGTCCTTCCCCCTTCCCTCAACTGTCACGTCCATGAAGTTGGCGTCGACGCTCAGCGCCGAAAATTGTTTTTCACAGGACCAAAAATGTAAAATTATTTTCAAAAAATAATTTTTGGTCCAAATAATGCCTTGAGAAATATTTTTCAAAGTATTATTTTGACCCAAAACCTTTTTAAAAATAAAATTTCATATTCTTGATCCCATAAAAAATAATTTTCAACGCTGAGCGTCGGCGCCAACTTCATGGAGGTAAACTGTCACCGTATTTCCCGCCAAAAATGACATAACTTTTGAGGTTATAAAAATTTCAAGACTTTCAATATAGCCGCAAATGGAGGTGGAGTTCCCGCCAAAAATGACTTGAATTTAAAGGTTATGTTCGTTTCAAGACTTTTTAATAATTTATTGGTTTTTAGGCAATTTCATTAAAATTATTTTTAAAAATAATTTCTTAATGTCGATTTTAATTTATTTAATTATTTATTTATTATTAATTTAATTAATTTATTAATTAAAATTTAATAATTTTAATTTTAATAATATTTATTCAGATTTCAATGAATTTGTAATAATAATTCTTTGAAATAGGTGGTTCATTTGGAAAAATAAGATCAACGGAAAATTTAAAAAGAAATGATTAAAACAGGGGGTTGGCGCGCGAAGCGCGCAGGGGGGCGGAGCCCCCCTAGTATATATATATATATCATAAAATTAAATGATTTTTTATGAAGCTACTTCATAGATTCAAAAAATACTTAATTATAGAAAACTTGTTAGTTTGTATTAGAAATTAAAAAAGTTTTCTGTGAAATATTTACAAAAAAAATTGCTTACAATATTAATAAATTTTTGTAGAAAGTTCTGAATCATCGGATAATGATGATAACGATAATGATGATATCAGCTGCAGAGGAATTGAGAAAACTCCCCCATCAAGCAAATTTAGAAGAACTGCTAACAATCTTGGTATAATAAATTCTAATGAATCCTTATAATATGTTACTTTATATTTCTAATTACACTATAACGCCGCTCATGCGAAATGTTCGTGGGTGTAGTCCGTACGAGCGACCAATACCTCAACAATACTTTATTGGTGACAGGTTGAAGAAAAGCTATGTTTTGATCCGACAACCCCTGAATTCCGCTCGAGCGACGTTCCAGTGTAGTACCTTAAACTATGGCACTTGTGGCAGGTTGTGTTAACTGAATTCTGATCCCACACATCAAAAGGATATCCCACGGATATTAAAATTTCCATCCCGTGGGTAATTCGTGCTGTATATACCAAGGATATCTTATAGGGGATTTACCGCAGTATTTGAAACGGAATATCTCACATTGGATATTTCATAAAGACTATCTAAAATAAATTGAGCTTTTTAAATTTTCTAAAATTGAAATAACAAAATTATGAAATGCACAATTATAATCATAATACTTTTTATTAAATTCTCTGTCCATCAAATATATAAATATTTTAAATGATTTACATTAAGTATTTTTGGAAAGACGATCCGGAAACTTTTACACTGTATACATCTTGTCAGCTGTGTGGAAATTTCAGGGATATTCCGTGCGATGTCACACAGAACGGAAATTTAGATATCCTATGTAGGTTATCTCAGGGATATCCCAGGCTGTAAGGGAACTGAATCGGACAATATTCGGTTGAGTGTACCCAAGTAGCACGATATATCAACCAGATGTCACGGTGATATCACCGGGGAATGTCACCGTGACATCAGGAAAATGTCAAAATGTCCGCCTTACGGTGATATCACACGGTGACATCGAGGTGATATCATGGTGACATCAAGGTGATATCACAGTGATATCACATTCATATCACGGTGATATCATGGTGATATCATGTTGATATTTTACAGGGACTTAAAATTTTTAATAATTTAAAAAATAATAATAAATAAAAAAAATAAAAAAAAAAATAATAATTTTTTAAAAATTTTAAGTCCTTGTAAAATATCAACATGATATCACCATGATATCACCGTGATATGACTGTGATATCACCTTGATGTCACCATGATATCACCTCGATGTCACCGTGTGATATCACCGTAAGGCGGACATTTTGACATTTTCCTGATGTCACGGTGACATTCCCCGGTGATATCACCGTGACATCTGGTTGATATATCGTGCTACTTGGGTAAATTATTGATGTTAATCAGTAAAATAAACTATTGAGAATGTATATTCGAGAGGTTAATTTTTGCAATAATTAGGAACAGTCTATTAATAATTATTTAATAATATGTATAAAAGTGTTAATACTTTTTCTTAATTAATTACGTCTTAATTTATCCTAATTATTCCATAAATCAACTCTCAAAAAGTTTAGTTATAATTTCTAATATTTTATTTCATCATATTTTATCGATTAATATCAATATTTTTCATTTAGCTAAACCAAGAAGACTAGAGACAGGAGAGTCAAGTAATGGGGTGGAGATGAACTAGAAATGGAATACCGCTTGGGCGGCATCTCGTAACCTAGCCTGCGCTTAATGCCTTGTTTTGGCGTTCTGCGCATATAATACAAATTCGAAATTTCGTGCAACATGTAACACGTGCAATTTACATGTGTATATAAACTTAGTGCAAAAGTGAAAAATTATATACATATACAGTCATGTTTTCATGTCATCCTAATTGCAAATTAATTAAAGTTGTTGTGAGATCTTTATTTTTATTTATTACTCACAATAATTGTGTTTCACGATTAATTTCACAATAACATTCTACAACACTTTAAATGGATTTTCACTATTCTTAAAATTATATTTTGAAAATGATTAAAAATGATCAATTATTTTGCTTTCAATCGCTTTATGAAAAACAGCTGTCAGCTGAAAGTTGTTGTCATTCACTGATCACACGTGAACAGACTGCGCAGAAACCATAAGTGCTTTTGACGCAGCATAGGTTTCTATACAGTCACACCCAAGCGGTATCACAATGCAACTCCAAGCTCCCTGTGGAGAAATACCGAAGTTGACTCCCCTATCTCTACTCTTCTTGAGCTAAATCAATACTAATATTAACCGAATTAGATCAGAATTCTGTTTTCCTACAATCGACTAGAGAAGCTAGTAAGTTTATCTTAAACATTAAGAAACATACCCCACTATGTTTATAACAAAAATTATTCATAATATAAATACATTTTTACAGAAAGTTCTGTATTATCGGATGACAACGATGATCCCATCTCCAGGGAAATACAAAAAATTCCCTCGACGAGTAGTTTAAAATTTGCTGACAATTCTGGTATAATAAAATTTAATAAATTCTATATTTTTAATTTTTCTAAGCAAACTCGATTTGAACCACGATAGATTCATTTTGAGTAGCTTGAAGTTCGTTTCCTGCGTAGTTTTCAGATTGACAAGGGGGTTAAAAACTTAGACAAAATTAAAAATTTGCATTTTGTATTCTCCCAAATTGTTTTGTTGAAACCAGTATTTGTAGCTTTTACAGGGCTATTAAAACATAACATGAAGCCTAAATACATGTTTATACTGGCTACATCACCGGTGAGATACCAGGCCGATACTAATAATCCACCGGCAGGTATTGGTCTGGTAAACATACATCATTTGGCTTAACTCATTTGGCGGTATAAAAGAGAAATTCAAACTTGAGTATCGGACCTGTTATTTAAAAGTTATTTTTTTTCAACCGGCCCGGCACCAGTATATCGACACCGATAAAATATTTTTTTCACCGAGCCGGTATCATACCGGTCGTTTTACAGTATCTGGCCCGTTACCACATTGCCGGAACCGGTATTAGTGCAACTTTACCACCGAGCCGGTACCATGTCTCTTGACTCCTATTTTACAATTTTTATCCTCGAATATAGTAGATATTTTTAACCGTAAAATGGAAATATTATTTTTTTACCCTCTTATGGAAAAACGGGGTGGTTTGGCACTCCAGATTTATAACATGTGTGTAAGGTTTCTATTTTAATGAAAACAACTTTTATATAGTAGATTTTTTTCGTTTTTTAATAAGGAAGGCAATGACATAATGCATTTCTAGTAAAGTGGAAAGAAATTATAAAAATGATGCAAAAACCTAAAAAGACAGGAAAAAAAAATTTTGCAAAATTTATCTTTTAAAATTTCGAAATATTCAGCAGTTTTCAAAAGATGAATAGAGACATTTTAAATATGAAATATTGACGTTTGCATTACTTAAAAATATAAAATTTAAAAAAAAATTAAGCGACGAAAATTAAGGAAAAATGACGCTCCAATCACTTCCAGAAACATATCTATCGCTCTAACCCGCCAAAATCAATTGTCAGATGTATAAAATGAATTATGGTTAGGATTCCGAACCAAAAACAATAGTGGTTAGGTCGTGATCGCACCTTAAACTTTGCGTGCGGTTCCAAACCACCCCAGTTTTCCATTCTGGTTAGAATATGTATATTTAGAGTAATAAAAAGGCTAATAATTGTCCAAATGAAATAAAAAAAGCTAAAAGCAGGTCTTTGGAGACTTTATAAAGAGTTTAAAATTTCAACTGGTGTAAATGCAATACTTTCAGTATTACAATATTAAATTTTACTCATATTTCAATAATTTAATTACATTATTTAGGGGGTTGTATCGTGTGATAAGTCTGAAATAATATATAATTATTGATTCTTTATTTAATTTTATACATATAATGTTTAAAATAATCAATAATATTATAACTAAGTATTAAATTTCTTCACTGGAAGTTAAGGAATTTTTAAATTACTTTGCAATTAAAACTTATTGTATGGATTTTACTAAATATTTTGCAGTATTTTAAGTTCTTTCTAATGCAGAAATAGTCCATAAATTATAATTTTTTTGGACTGTTCTTCTGGAAAATATTAGAATTTTTATTAATTCTTCATTTTGCATTATATTTTACTTACCTATGTATGTTAGAACATTCACTATGATTAACTCCTTTTTTAATAAATAGAAGATGTTTCAAATCCCAAGATGTTTAGTTAATAAAACACTTCTTTATATATATAAAAAAACAAAAAAATGGATAACTAAAAAATAATTTTCATGAAAAGTATCTAAATCTAAATTGCATTAAGGGTATGTGGGCAAAGGACGTTTTTTGTGGTTTGAAACTTTCTTTAAAATAAAAAATAATTTCGGGTTAATATGTTGGAAAAATGATTTTGTTTGGTGCAAGGAATCTCGCTGTTCTTCTTATTTACTGTAACATAACGCAAAAATAATAAAAATAAAGCAATAAATAGTAAAATAATGTTTTTTATCATAGTTCATTCAGCGGCCACTTACTCAAATTGGCGCTATTTAATGAAGCACTGACACACTCAAGCAACGTCTGTGTATGCGCAGCCATGTCTATTTTCATTTTCGTTTAAAAATGACACTTTTTAAACTTCATTTTTTAATAATTTAACGCAAAATTATGTATTTTTCGGAGAACAGCGATATTCCTTGTACCCAAATCTATCATCCCTCAAAATTTTAGACAAAAATCTTTTCTTATTTTAGAGTAAGATGTATACTACCAAACCACATTTTCCCATACTAGGTCACGTGGGAGATTCCCACATACCCATAAAGTTAAAACCTACGTTACAACTTTTAAACCTATGGAAAACTTAAGGACTTTCAAAATTCTGGTTCAAAATAGGGCTTAAATTTTGACTCGGGATACTTTTCATAACAAATTTTTTTTGGTTATCCATTATTTAGTTATTTATACACTGAGAAAACTGTTTGGTATCATGTATCAAAGTTTGGTTTTCCCTACCAAATTTTTTATTTGATATATGTGCAACTAAACCGTTTGGTTGGGAGTACTAAATTTTTTTGTCCAACCGTTAAATTTCGCTCAATTGAATTATTTAGTAGGTGTAACCAAATAATTTAGTCTACGTAATAAATACATTTATTAGAATGAAAAAAAATGTGCTGTTGACGTAAATAAAATTTAGTTATTTCAACTTACTGTTTTCGTTGTTTAAAAAAAATTTTTTTGTAGAAATAACTAAATAATTTATTTTATCTAAAATAGTTTCTTTGGTCTTTTTTACGATTTTGCATAAAAAATAAGGTATTTTAATTCAAGAGAGATGAGATTAATAATATAACTTTATTAAATTCATTATGCTTAGACATTACAAAAATAATTTATCTTCCCGTAAGTACACACTACGCGCGTTTCATGAAATATCTCAAAATGATATCGCATAAAATTGAGGAGCAAGTTTTCAAAAGTTGATACATAAATCCATTTTCCAAAAAAATTTAAATAAATACTGATTTAACATATGTTAAATGTTGCCACGAGGCATTCTAACCCCCATTCTCTTAGCAAACGTTTTGTCACTTCGTCAGCCATTCTTTCGAAATAAAAGAAACACTTTCAGTACACTTTTAAAAAATATATATTTATAAAACTTTAATGACACTGCTACGATAATAGACCAGCCGAACAATAAAAACACATGACATAAATGATCGGATAAGCATAACGCGGAAGAGGTCCACGACTGACGCCACATTTACGAGAACAGCGCGTGCGCAATTCTGCGTGCCAGCGATTTAGTACGGAGAACCAAACTGTTTAGTTCGTAGACATGAAACCTTCAAAAATATTTTTTGGTAGAGCAAACTAAATTTTTCGATTGATTGCCACTTTCTTTTCTGTTGTGCCAACCATACTTTAGTAAGGCCAACTAAAAATGCTTAACTAAATTATTTTCTTATTATTACGATATTATTTTTCTCAGTGTATATAAAACAAGTGTTTTATTAACAAAATATTTTGGAACGCAACATACATCTTAATCTGAGATACTTTAAGTAGCTTTCTAAAGTAACTTAAATTCAAAGATAGAAAACGATAGTAGATAATTAAGGACAAAGTTCATTAGGAAACATCCACAGAAAAACTAATAAAATAAAGTAAGCTAATCTCACGACATGACCCTTTTTCTGTTTTAATTTCCATAACTAATAAACAAATATTACTTAGATTTGAAAAAATGTAATACAGATGATCACGGAGGTTACAATGCTTTTGAACCAAATAATGGTATGAATTTAACACTTAATTATATAAAAGAACAACTTCTTTAATTTCAATATTTTACATTAAAATTCGCTTTGGATGAAAAATTTGTAAAATTCTGACAATTACAGTCTCAAAAAAATCACTCTGCGATGCAGAGAAGAGTATCCTACTCCAAGTATTATGGTATAGAGAACAATAAAAAGTGAGATTCTCTCGACTGCATCAGAATTTTTCTTAGTTCGAAAAACATGGCAGATTTTATAGGAACGTCTAATTCTTTTACGCTTAAAGCCAAATTTTTTAAAATTAATATGGAAATCTAATAAAATTAGGTTGAAAAACCAAAAAAATTACATTCATAAACCTTTATTTCTAGAGGAAATTGGGATAATTTATTTCTGAGTGGAGTTAAAATAATAATAATAAATAATACCGGAGTTCAAATAATCAAATTTTATTAGATCGCCTTTTTCTACACAGTAGGCAAAAACCATGTTCGTTTTAAGAACGTTTCATGTCTGTCAAATAACGTTCTGAAAGATTTTAAGAACATAGATGTTCAAATAATGTTCTAGAACATTATTTGGCAGACATGAAACGTTTTTTAAACGAACATGGTTTTTTGCCCACAAGGTAGATACTAAATTTTTTAAAAATATAATAATTTAAAAAAAAACTCGCGCGCTGTATGAACCCTCATTTTAAACATTCGTAATCTGACATTATAATCGTGTTCAGCGACCTCAAACAACATCTAGACTCTAACTTTCATGTAAATCCATCAAACTTTAAACACATTCATCAGTAGAGAATAAAATCAGCCATGTTCTTTAATGTTAAAAATCTTTATATTAAAGAACAAATTTGACTGCAGATTCATGTTCAGTACACCAAAATATAAGTATGGGGGTAGGGTATTTTCTTCTGCCGCACAGAAATTTTTTATCCATCTTTCTTTTTCTAAGCTTAATAATTACTTATTAATTTTTATATAGGAATGCAAGAGGATATTTTATCTGATACGTCTAGCCATGGTAAGAATTTGGTTATGGTAAAATGAATAATAATATAACTATAGTTTAAATGTTTCAACTTAAATACTTACTTAAATATTATAATCATAATTATTAACACAGTAAAAAACGAGAAATTTACAGAATTTAATATTTTTATCTTTCCATAGAAAGGAGTAAATTTTTAAATCTTTTTGAATTACATTTAAGCTAAGTACTTGGATGTATTTTTAGTAAATACTAGCCTTGGGGCCTATAATTTACAAGAATTGAACTAAACTTATTTTCAGTCTTTCCAAATAGATACAAAACAATTGAAAAGACTTCAATTCAGAAGAATTCGAAAAAATTTTCAATTTTTAGTTTTTCGCTTTTTACTGAGAAATATGAATCTTGCTTTTAAAATTCAACTAAGGGTTGAAGAAAGACAAAAAAATTCATTTTCTTTATTCATGCCTGCAAAACTCTTATTTGCAAACCACTTTCAGCTATCTAAAATAGCAACTTTGCTCATTTTGCGCACCATGTAACAGTGTGCAAAATATTTTGCTCATCGTCCATGCGTGTGAGAGAGTCGGACATTTTGAATAGCTGTAAGTGATTTTCAAACGAGGTTATGCCTGCATTTATTATGAAATATATAGTTTGATACACGTAGCCTCCCTGCTTTAAATTTCGGATAAGAAACTGACACAAAAGTCTGGTTACTTTTCAGATAAGATCGTTCAAAATTCGGACAAAAGAAGTATAGCTTTCGAGCAAGAACGTATTAACTGCGGATAGTTTCTGATGAGCATCGTTTTATTCTCTTTTTTTAATTTTACTGACGGATAGGATTCGTGCAAAACCGTTCAAATGTCGTTTTTATAAATTAATTCTAAATTTCTTAGCCAGATTAAAGACAGACAAAACCTCAAAAAAGCGGACAAAATTCAGACTATTTTATGTGGTTCTGTCTTAAATGTTATCCGACTTTTGTGTCCTGTTCTTATCCGACATTTTAAGCAGGGCTCAGGAACGTTTTGCAACTTGTATCGAAATATACTATTGTGCACGGAGAAAATTTGTTCTGAGAGTTTTACTGAACTTAGTTCGGTAAAATTGGGATAAAACAGCAAAACGGTAATTTTCAATAATTAGTACAGTAAAATGAATTTCATAAAACTGTAATGCAAAAGCATAAAATATTATAACACATATATTAGTGTCTCAAGTTCAGTTCGGGAAACCGTAAGGTACTGGCAGTACATAAACTAGAACAATAGCTAAGAATATTAAGGTCCGTTTTTGATAAATCAGAATTGAAATTTCATAAATTATTTAAATTATTAATGAAGAGTTCAGTAAAACTTCAGGCAGAAATATAAAAAATAAATATTACCATTACTGGAAATCTCAATTCACCTACTTTAATGATTCTCTGATGGTTTACAATTTGATACTCACATATACGAATTGAAACAGTACATCATGTTAACCTTACACCTAATACACGCAACACATTTTTATTTAACGTAATACATACTAAACGCATACATATATAATCGCTCGCTTTACATTGCTTCAGAAGGTTTGACCTGTCCTTATATATTAACCAGGATTTTAGTTTACCGCTTGTGAGAAACGTTCAAACAATTTATTATAAAAAAAATAAAATAATTTAGATTCAATTATTTCTGAATATGACAACTAATTTTAAGACTACATATGACAAAATTAGGAAGCAAACTTATTTTTTTAAATAATTAATTCATTTTTTCTGAAATTTTTATTTAAAATTTATTTGTGATTTAAATAGAAACAAATTAATGAAAAAAAATTATTTTCTTTGTATATTAAAAATAAATTATTTTCCCTAAAATTTAATTTAAAAATATGATTTAGTTTGAAAATACATCTGAGCAAAATTCAATTTTTTGTTTATTTCACCTCTAATAATAGTTAATGAATTAAAATAATTTTTATTATGTTTTCTAAAAAATTGAAAAAAGACTGTGTAATAATAATAATAATAATAATATATATATATATATATATATATATATATATATATATATATAAATACAAGGTATAAGTTCATAAAAAAGTACTTCAATCCTGAAAACAAATACGATTAGAATTGTACATAAGTTTTACCGAACTGGACTTGAATTATGTAGTGCACAGAAAGGAAATACTCAGGAGAGCTGGCTATAGTTATCGTAATATAAACCAATGTTTAATGATTCAAATTTTTCATATATTTACAGTACTAGCTTGTAATAAATTAAAATATCATATCAAGTTTTAACTATCATCACTACAAAAAATAAAAAAATATTTTGAAAAATTCCTTTTGTGCAACTATATCCCAACTTTCAGTTAAAATTCAGTAAAATATCCGGAACAAATTTTCTCCGTGTGGGTTAACCATCAATATTATTAGTAATGTAAAAATTAGGCTTTTTAAATGATAATCACTAATAGATATTTACTTTTAGATACTTCAATAGAAAATATTCCCACAAAAAAACAAAAAAAGAGAAAAAATTGTGACTCTGAATCAAAATTAGAAAAGAAAAAAAATTTTAAAATAAATACAGAAATTTTAAGTGAACCTGGTAAGCTTTTATTAGCTTTTCTTATTTTGAGAAAATAATTTGACGAATATTTTTTAATGTCAAATACATTTTCTTTTTAAGGTAGTATTACACTTTATACCGACAAATAAAACGATTTTTTTCTTGAATTTTCATTTTTCAAATCAACGCGATTTTTGGGAACAATATTATTAAAATTGGCGGACAACATAACTCGGGTTCAATTCATCCAAATAATAAATAAATTTGACCAAAACTTCAGTGCCCTCTGATGACCAGAAAGATCGAATAAAATTTTTTCATGAAGAACTATTTGTTCTTAATATTGTACAGAAGGTTTCTTTCCTTTAAATAAAGTAATTAACGAGAAACAAATTTTTGTTTCATTCTTTTTTTCCTGCTTGAAAACTGTAATACTACCTTAAATAATAATACTTATATTTAATCTGAAAAAAAATTTTACAGGCATTCAGAAAAAATAAAACTTTCTTTAAAAAATTATTTTCTTAACATTTTTAAACTTTCACAAAAATTCCATTAAAAAAATTTCTATATAACCCTGAAATTAATCAATTTTCAAATATTTCTCTATTTGCTTTGAAGCAAAAAATATTTTGTTTTTATTAACCCTGGAAGGAGTATATGAATTCAATAATCATTTAAGAAGTAATGGAGTGTTGCAACACATCTAACTTAAACCCTGACTTATAAAATTATTGTTTTGCCATTAGATGTATCAAAAACGTCGTTTTCAATGAAAAAAATAAATATTAAATTTATTTAACTTTTTAGAAAAATTCATTATTCAAACGGAAACAGACATCGGAAATTTTAATTTTGCTAACGTGATTAAAAAATTGACACAAAAGGCTTTTTTATTTCAAATTTATGATTCGATATCGCAGTTTTAAGATATTGCATCCTTTTTTGTCATTCTTCAGGTCCATTTTAATCATTTTTCCCCCTATCTCATTAATTCTCTACGTTGCCTCATCCTATGACAAAAATTTTCAATCTGGAGGAATTTTTTCATTTTTTGGAATACGTATAACTTATTAATTTTTTGTTCAATTATTTTCCAATATATAGCAAAAACATTGCATTTTGACAAATCTTTTCTGTCATATATTATCAGAAGCGAAATTTTTCCTACAACGAAAATTATAAACAAAAGTTAAAAATTTCTTTCACGTAGACGGTCTTTCCATATACTTTAAAATTAATTTGTTTAGTATTTATGAATAATAATCAATATTCTTTAGATTTTTCCGATGATAACGATAATATTCAATATGAAAAATATGCCGTTATATCAGTAAAAAACGCAACAGGAAATAAAGAGGTTAATATAAAATTTTTATAATTATTATAAAATAATAAAGTATTAGAAATATATATATATAAAGTATTATCCTATATTTATATACTTAAGGGCAGATTACGGTGATTTTGAGGTTTATTTCAAAATGTTTTTTTTATAATAAAAAAAATATTTATTAGTTACAATTTTTTATAATAAAATATACATCTTAAAGGGTCGAGAACAATTTCTTTTTTAAATAATCTATTAAAAAATGTCTGTCAAAAGTGATACACTTCAAATACAATTCAAATTCAAATACTCTTCAATCTCAAATGAAAAAACCAAAATTTTTTTAAATCTGTACTATTTTGATTATCGTGTAAACTAGAATCAGAAATATTTATTTTAAAAAACGATAAGCAGACTTTTTTAATTTTTCGACAAGAATTTTGCAACTTAAATTTGTTTATAACTTTTAAAAATATTAATGGATTTTAAAAATCCTAGTTTACACGAAAACTACACATGCAGGGTCACATGTCTAAATTTGAAGTTAATTGGTTGAACAGTTTTAAAATAAAAGTGTGACAAAATTTAAAAATATGTGACCTGGACAGTTAAAAGGGACCTTTTGTCCGAAAAAATCGATTTTTTATTGATTGGTGTTTCTGATAGAGAAAATTTTTTTCTATCAGAATCACCAATCAATAAAAAATTAATTTTTTCGAACAACAGGTCCCTTTTAACTGTCCAGGTCACATATACAGTTTGAGTAAAACGCGTTTAAAGTTTCTAAAGATTATTTTCAAGTAATCTAATACCAGTCAAGTAGCAGTGAGTGTCTCTGGGTCATTTACTGCTGCCGGACCAGTATAAACGCGTACGTTCGTGCACTCGGTGAGTTGTTGCATCTTGCTGCTCAATTTATACCAGTTCTAGACCTTGGAAATACTTTACACTGATTTTTCCGTTTTCTTAAATAGTTATAAACTAAAAATGAAAAAAATCACCGTAATCTCCCATTAATCTAAATTTTTTTGACCGTTTTTTGTTGAACAAAACATTTTTAATTACAATTCATAACAGGTAGAAAAGATCCATTTAGGAAAGAATGTTTTAATTAAATATGAAACAT